>NC_068358.1:116660301-117018911 GCF_020536995.1 Dreissena polymorpha | reverse complement strand
TGAGATGTCGTGATACTAGCATTGACAAGTTTGCCTAACATTTTCATGGGGAAATACAGTGTATTAAAGCATTGAAGTGTCATCACATTTTGTGGTTGCCACTAATTATGATTGCTTGTTATGTCATATTGACCCATGTTTTATCATGTTTTATATGTGAGCTATACTGTTCTATTGCCAATAGGTGTATTGTTGGGATTGTACATGAGATAGTATACCTGGTTGTGTTCAATGTTGTTTTCAGAACAAACAACAACACAAACAACACAGCATTAATTTAATGATAAAGACTGACTGCACATTTCACAATAGGATAATGGTCCTTTATTAATAAAGCATAATTAGTTTTTAGATGGCCGCTTAGCGACTGTCTAAGGTGGTTAGTCTAAAATTCAGGTCGATACGGTTTAGCTACTAGGAGCCCAATACCCGCTTACTACGCATATCCGCCATGAAAGAGTTGTATAATTTATGCAAAAGGTTTGAGTTCTCCAATTATATTTATTCACAAATGGAAACTTGATATCAATATCTTGTTAAATGCAATAGTTTCGAACGGTGCTTTTATAGAAAAGAATCCATAAACGATGATCGTATTGTACGTGTCGCAGAGGAGACTGTTTATGAAAGAATAAAATAGTCCACTTTCTGCAGGGTCTTCATGACATTGTATTTTTGCTCAGTCCATTCATAGTATGAGGCTATTAATAGATGCGCCTGTTGATAAACAAAGGAAAGTCCACGGGCGATAACAACACAATAGGTTACGCTCTCACATACACCTCAATGACGTAGTACAGGTCGTAAATTGAGGCTATTAATAGATTCAGGAAAAAGTTAACGCTTATTTATATTCTCAATTTATAAAACATTGAACATAAGTTCAACAATAACTTCAGCGATACGATAGACAAAAACAAAAAAATGTTTCATAATCGCTAAACCCAAATATAACAAACAATTTATAATAATAATTCGAATGACCTGTTTTGTAACCTCGTTCATGCTACTGCAGTGGGTATTTCTGGAAAACTTTCTTTGGTTCTCAACAGATAGCGGGGATCTTTTGTATTTACGGGTGCTAGCAACGCAATAGTAGAAGGTTAGTAGAACGTTTAGCTTGTTTATATTCACAGTTCTCAATACATAGACAGTTGGATATGAGTTCATCAATTACTACTGGCATACGATAGGCAACCTCGAAAATGATTTATAATCGCTAAAACCGAAAACAACTAAATATATTATATTAAATATATTTATAACAATAGATATCTTTTTAAAATGTAGTCGGCGTATATGCTGACTTTGAAATAAAGTTTGCAATTTACTTTTCTAAATAAATAAATACAATTAAACAAAAGTTAAACTATTGTGTTGTGTTTTTCACTTGTAAGTTGCATATTCACCGCATGAAATGTGTGTTAGCATTGTCAAACCACACATTAGTGTGAGTAGATAAAAAATATACTACTGGAGAGCACTTCATATGTGTCCTCATATGCCTTGTTATGAGTATCTTTCTTCACTATCGAAATATATCGTATGTTGATATTTGATTTAAACGCAGTTTTCTTTTGACACATTTAAATCACACGTCAATAGTGCCGTCATGTGAAAAGGGTCTTATGCGTTTCGGCAAGCGTTTGTTAAACCCAACATGTGCTTTTGCGCAGTCAGGCCATAGATGATGCTGTTTGCTATTAAATCACTCAATATGTTATGTTTCTCCTTACCAGAAGGAGAGATAGCCGAGTGGGCTATTTATATGATGGGCGCATATGGAATAAGACCCATTTTCGCATGACGAGAGTCATTACAAATCTCATTGCGAATTGAAAATGCCACATTTAAGAACAATGCGTTCTGATACAAAATTGAATTCAAAATAGCAAACTTGTTAATAATGGCAGCCTATCCACACATAAAGGAATGATTTCCAGACGTGCTGACCAAGTACGGAAAACATTGTGGTATGATAATTAAACAATTTTCTCTTATCGTGACACTATACTATTTCGCTAATGATTGTTTCCTCATCTTGGAGGCGAATGTGAAATTCTGCGAGATGGATTGTAACCCGTAATTGTAACAGGGCCACAATTTGTGTCGTTTTAGCATACAGAGAGTAGTCTGGAATTCCTTACACTGAACAGTGCTACATCCTTTGAATTGAGCACATACGCAGTGATGTAGCAAAAATTGAGAGGTTGTATCTCGAATCAGCTTATTAAATATTCGAAAATATTCATGCGTGTCTGTTGGCGTTATGTAAAAGTCACTAAGATGAAAACTGTGTATAACAGCTACGCCTAAAAGCGCATTAGTGCTCTATACCTATGTTTATGTCAGCGTTGTTGACACCGCATGAACTGCTCGGGTAACAAGTAAAGCATAAACAGCAATGTTTATATACTTTTATTCCTCCATATACAAGATACGAAGATTATTGTATATTTTGAATTTGTATATGGTGTCAAAAATCAAAAGTTTTGTACACGGAATATATTTTATATTCTTGGTGAGATAGATATTTGATATTAAAAAAAATATTCCTTGAATATGATGGTGACTGCAAATTTTCTTTATATTAAGTTCTCATTACCATTTTCATCATACTTTCTATGCTTTCAGAATGTCCAAAAAGCATGTTGTTTTTATTTTGTCTAAGTTATTTCTATGAAATAATAAGGATGATAAAAAGTGCACACAAAACTCGACCCGTGCGCTATGACACACACTTTATAAAGTTGAATGGCGTGTGTTCATTTCAAACTTGCGATTGATTTTGAAAAATGAATTGCGTGTTCAATTATGCAATAGCGAACATCTTCAGTGCCTTCAGCGCTTTGATTTCCAACTGGTAACAAAACAATACTAATCAGCAAGTTACATATAAATTAATTAAACAAACAAAAACACAACCAGACAAAAACAACAACAAAATTAACATGAAGTCAGAAAACAAACATCATTTTTATATTTTACAAATAAAAATGTAAGATTTACAATAAAAGAAATTGGAAATTTACTCATCTAAAGTAAGGAAGATACTCAAGACATTTTTGTAAGCATATGAAACAGATTTAATTAAAAAAGCATACACCATGTATGCTATGTGAGCATATAGGTTCTCATAAACAAAAAATGAAAAAGATAATTCATCTTTAAAAAAACAAATATGAAGAATACACAAAAAGAAACATTTTAGTTTACCAAAAACTTAAGATTCTAAAGAAACAGTTTTATACATACAAATGAAACTAAATACGTATGAATTAATTTATTTTGTGATTAATTTAAACTGATCCATGAAAATAACTTACTGTTGAAATTCTCTACCTGATATGCCAATCAAGCAACAGTGGATGAGGTAGGAACCAAAGTTGATGTTTATCTCAAACTGTTTCTGGATGTTGTGCTGCCACAAGCTTTCATTTTCGAGCTCATGGAAGTTAAAAAAATAATTCATGTGCAGAAATATTGAACCATAGGATATTATTGCAAGGATTTAAGTGTTTTGTTTCATACTTTCGTTATCTGAATAGTCAATTAAAAAAGGACTTATGAAATAAAACAATGTGTGTTTGTTGCTAATTGGATGTTAAGTCTTGGAATTAGGGTATGTGTGACTTTTATTCCCCCACTAAGTGGCATTAAGAATTGCACTTGCTGGTGCATCCCTCTGTTAAGATGTGCTGAAGCTTTGTTGTTTTTTCGTACTGATTTTTAACTACTGGGAGGAGGGAGCTCGGTAATACTTTTACAGTTTTACTGTTTGAAGATGATCGTCAGGCCATTTCCTGAATATTTTGTGAAAAATGCAATTTAGGGATTGGGAATTTTTTGGCTAGAAAAGTCCACTGATTTGGGAATTCTTTAACTCTTTATAATAATTCAAGTTTTAAGAACAAGTTGTAAATGAAATAAAACCGAGATAAATAATTATCTTACGACACTTCTTACAAAATTTTTTCTTCTCCATTTTGCTTTGGGAATGGGTTTGTTTAACGGACCTGTAGATACGCCAGGTAAAGGCCTGATCATAAAGAAATGAAATTTTGTTGTGGCCAGCTTTGGCAGAATTATGGCCTTTTGATTGTTTTTAGACATCCTTAAGCGTGTGTTTCAACTTCAGGTTGGATCTCTATGTACTTTCACATTTAAATGACCTTAATAAGTAGATTATTGTAATGAAAGGAACTTTGGACGTGATGTGTTTTGGCAGATTTATGGCTCTTTGTTTTTCCACTAGAATAAAATTTATAGTCCTAACAATTTAGTTGTTGTCCCCTACCGGTGAAAGCTGAGGGGACTTATGATTTGCGCTCTGTCTGTCTGTCAGTCTGTCACACTTTTCTGGATCCTGCGATAAATTCAAAAGTTCTTCATAATTTTTCATGAAACTTGAAACATGGACAGATGGCAATATGGACATTATGCACGTCATTTCATTTTGTTCCTACGTCAAAAATTTTGGTTTCTATGACAACAAATATATATATATATAATTATTTTATTTTTATACACCCGTTTTTAAAAACGGGACGTATTATAGTTTCACCCTTGGCGGGCGGGCGGGCGGCGTCCACAGCAGTTTCCGCTCTCAAATTCAAATAGTTTTCATCCGATCTTCACCAAACTTGGTCAGAAGTTGTGTCTAGACAATATCTAGGTCAAGTTCAAATATGGGTCATGCCGGCTCAAAAACTAGGTTACGGGGTCACTTAGTGCATTTTAAGGATTAAGCATGGTGTCCGCTCTCTATTTGAAGTAGTTTTCACCTGATCTTCACCAAATTTGGTCAGAAGTTGTGTCTAGATGATATGTAGGTCAAGTTCAAATATGGGTCATGCCGGGTCAAAAACTAGGTCACGAGGTTACTTAGTGCATTTCAAGCATTTAGCATGGTGTCTGCTCTCTAATTGAAGTAGTTTTCATCTGATCTTCACCTAATTTGGTCAGAAGTTGTGTCTAGATGATATGTAGGTCAAGTTCGAATATGGGTAATGCCAGGTCAAAAACGAGGTCACGAGGTCACATAGTGCATTTCAAGCATTTAGCATGGTGTCCGTTCTCTAATTGAAGTAGTTTTCATCTGATCTTCACCAAATTTAGTCAGATGTTACATCTAATTGATATCTAGATCAAGTTCAAATATGGGTCATGCCGGGTCAATAACTAGGTCTTGAGGTCAATAAGTGCATTTCAAGCATTGAGCATGGTGTCCAAAACCTTCGAACGGGCGAATCTTGTGACAGTTTGGCACTCTTGTTAAATCTGAAAATTGTGGACTTTCACCGACTTATATTGCTTGGCAATAGTCTTGTTTCAACTACTTTTAATTTCGGGAGAATGTTGCTCAAACTTACACATTTGAATGGCCATATGTGTAGATGGTGAGCCTTTGTTTTCCACTGAAGAATACTTATTCTAAAAGTTTGTATTTTCAACTCCTCATTCAATAAACACAGTTGAATGACTAGATGATTAAATAGAAAGTAATTTTCACTGCGACCTGTTTTGGCAGAATTATGGTCCTTTGTTTCTTATTATGCCCTGGAAGGAGGGCATATAGTGATCGCACTGTCCGTCTGTCAGTCTGTCTGTCTGTCTGTCTGTCTGTCTGTCTGTCGGTCACACTTGACGTTTAGGTTTCGAAAAATGCTCATAACTTCTATGTTGCTTCAAATGTAACATTCATATTTGGTATGCATGTTGATATGGACAAGGCCTTTCCATACGCATACAAATTTTGAACCCTTTTACCTTGACCTTGAACTTAGGGTCCGTGATTAGGCTTCAAAAAATGCGTTTAGGTTTCAAAAAATGCTCATAATTTCTATCAAAGCGTTTATCAGGGGCATATGTCATCCTATGGAGACAGCTCTTGTTCTACTTTATGATATAAAGTCTCAAAATTGTGAGTTTTCAACTCCTCTTTTACTACTGGACAGAGTTCTCTAATACTTAAATGTTAAATGCGAGGATGATACTAAAGAAAGGACTTTCAACAGCAACATGTTTGCAGAATTTTGGAGCTTAGTCTGTTTGTCAATTATGGAATAATAAAAGTCCCAACATTTTATGTTTTCAACTCCTGCAATTACAAAACTGATTTTGCTTGAACTTTTACGTCTGAATGACTTTAATGTGTGAATGACTGTTAATAAAGGAAAGGGGCTGCAACCAGTTTGGGCTGAATTATGGCTCTTTTGTGTGTCGGCTACAGAAACTATACAGTGGATTCACATTTGTCCATACATATGTACTAGCATCAGTGTTTATAACACATATCTAGTTTGTTTTTGTGGTATAAAATATACTGTTACTATATGAAAGGCCTGTCTTGAGGCTGTCTGGTTAGCGCAGTGGTTGGTACACATGCTTCTCACCTATGCGACCCAGGTTTGGTCCCCATTCTTGTAAGCAATTGAGTTTGGGTAGGGTTCACCATACCGGCCAAGTGGGGTTTCCTGTGGAAACGGCTGTTTCCCCCCAAAGCACAAGGCCTCACAAAATTTAAATATCTTTCAGTGAAAACAAAAAAGGTGGAAATTTATGCTTTAATACAAAATGAGTCCTAACTTAAATGACTCTAGTACGTCAATTCCGTTAGAGTGCTGGAACACACTTCGGGTTTTCACATAATGCAGCCTAAGGCGGAAGTACCTCATAAACTTCTAAATATATACACACACACACATGTCTTGTGGTGACTGTGTTGGCATTGCCTTTGATATGAGATGATGAAAGTGGCACTGGTCCAGGTGTTAGAGTGTATTTTGTACTCTTGACAGTTAGACTAACATGTATGAGAGTACCTCATTAGTAATAAGGGGGTTTCTTCTTGGATTAACAGTATTGCTTCTTTTAATACAGATTGTGGTGTGCATGCGTATTCCTGCTATTTCTCTATCAAATTTTGGATAAAAATTATTTATTTATTAATTAAAATTGGCTAGCTTTTGGATACCCACAGGTAATATTTTCCTAATGACTTTGATTGTTCAAACTTTACAGTGATGCAAGTGTATATAACACATACATTTTTTAGGCAAACAATCTCATATAATTGTCCGAGTGTAAAAATACTTTTACAATTTATTTGTGTAATATTTGTTGGGTTGCAATTGCATATTCAATATAATTAATGCCAGGAAAGTGACTATTTAATCAAAAGGTCTTGATTGTAGTTCAGGTTTTATGCTGTTTGCTGCTCATCAGTATCTTAGGGTTGGAAATGAATCCCTTACAGAAATATGAGGCCTCTGGCTACCTATAGCGGCTACCAAGCTGCAACATAGCGGCTACTCAGCCGCTACCTGTAGCGGCTGAGTAGCGGCTAGGTTGTTTTTCGTATGCAAATTAGCTTTCCGGCTACTTAGTAGCGGCTATGTAGCGGCTACCTTTTCTGGCTACCTTTTCTGGCTTTGTAGCGGCTACCTTTTCTGGCTACCTAGTAGCGGCTGAGTAGCGGCTAGGTAGTTTTTCGTATGCAAATTAGCTTTCCGGCTACTTAGTAGCGGCTATGTAGCGGCTTCCTTTCGGCTACCTTTTCTGGCTTTGTAGCGGCTACCTTTTCTGGCTACCTAGTAGCGGCTACCTTCCTGCTACCTAGTAGCGGCTACTTTTTTTGTCTATAAATAGAGCTACCTAGAGTACATGGTAACAATAATAGCAACTGGGGTAATTTAAAACTGCAAACAGATAATTAACAAATTTTTCAAATTAAACACATTTTTAATTCCAAATATAAGGCAAATATGGTATCAGAACTAATACCCATAAAAAACAGTCACGACACATACTGCAGAGTGTCATTCCAACCATTTATAACACGTACAGCCATTACAAATAAGTGTTCCAGCAAATGTTTAAATTCAAACATCAAAATAAAGTTCACTTCAGTCTCTTTTTTCATTCCTTTTCAGATTAATAACTCTTCTGAAGCTGTTCAGCTTGCTGTTCAGCTCGTGGATAAAAGTTGTTTCCTTCATTTTCAGCTCTTGGAAGGCATACACTATAATAAAGAAAACATTAAAAAACAAGAGTGCCAAACTGTCACATGATATGCCTGTTTAAAGGACACCATGCTTAATGCTTGAAATGCAGTAAGTGACCTCATGACTAGTTTTTGACCCGGCATGACCCATATTTGAACTTAACCTCGATATCATCTTGACACAACTTGTGACCGAATTTGGAGAAGATCGGATGAAAACAACTTTGATTAGAGAGCGGACACCATGCATGTTCTGAGAAAACTGGGAAAAATGCTCGTGCGTAAATTGTCATCCCAGATTAGCCTGTGCAGTCCCCACAGGCTAATCCGGGACGACACTTTCTGCCTAAACTGCATTTTCCCTAAGAAACATCATTTAAACGAAAAATTCCATAAAAGCGTAACTGTCATGGGTAGAACTATCGACCTTCCGCAAGTTAGCTTGATGGCATCCTCACACGAGATTTAAACCCCAAGGGAGGACTGAACCCTCAGTGGTGAGGAGTGGTCCTAGTTTGCAACCTTAACCACTGCCCAACAGAGAGGCCCCTGTTTTCTCTTAAAACAGTTCTAAGTCTAGAAAAACTTCAACGAACAAGTTCCAGGAATTTGGCTTATTTACACTGGTTATTGTTGAAAACCAGGGTACTGATTAAAATCAAGGAATTAAGCATTCTTTATCAAGGTATTAAGCATTCTTCAAAATTAGTTTTTGTGAGTCCAGGACCCTGGTCTTGCATGTAAAAAAATCACTGCAATATACTCTTATAAAAGTTCAGAATGTCATTGATTGAACTATCACAAAGAATGTTTGGAAAATTAAGTTTAAAAAAGTTATAAAGATAATTACATTTGATGGCTCTCATAATCGGATGGCTGTTTCCCAACTCCTTGGCCTTCCTTCCTTGCACGTCTTCAGGTTCGAAAAAGCCATCGATCATTTTCTTTAATCGAAAAGCCGGCCCCTTCCCCCTAGATATGGCAAGGATCCTGCTCATCCAGGTGTTTGGCACACAGAGGAGCTCCCCATCTGCCAGCCTCATCATATCAGCTGGCGGGGTCTGCTCTAGTGGAACATTTTCCTAAAAATTAACAAGCACATTACTTTTACTAAGATATAATTTTACTAATAAAGTTAGTGCTTACATTAAGTCCAAAAACTGGTATCCCTCACCAAAATTTGGGGTCTCTTGATCTCAGGACACTAGAAGTGTCGAGGCCCGACAGTTACACTATAAATCTCTACTTTATATTGAAAATGTGTACCTTCCATATACAACTGCCGTGGTGGCTGAGTGGTCGAAGGCATTTAGCTTTGTTTTACTGATATGACGGGTGCAGGTTTGACTTCTACAAGGAGCTTAAAAAATCATGTTCTTTTTGGGGGCATAATATAAGCATATTTTTGCCATTTTGGGGAAAGTCTTCAAACCTGGTTAAAACAAAAAAATGACATAAATTTGGGTTATAGCCCCTTTAAAAGTGTTGATAATTTAAAAATATTCTCCAATCACAGGAAGTCTGAAATGTATGTACTTACAAATCTGCACAGCTCTATTTGGGGACCTCTGGCTGGACTGTAGTGATTTACAGGCTCCTCATGTCTCCGATGACTTTCCTCCTGACGGCTTTGTCTAATGTTTGCTATAAAATCAAAGTTAGTACAGGTGACATCCGCCTTTTTCTCACATCAAAAATATATTAAAAAAATCAATTTATTTTGTAAGAAATAGTTCACACCACTGAAGGCCTTATTGCCTTATACAGGGTTGTCGTCTATGGGTACACATTTTTGGGTGTTTTGGGCCTATGTATTTTTTCCCTTTTGCATACTCCAGTACTAAGGGGTTGTAATGAACTTTCAGTACTTGATTGTTTTTCAGGTTATTAAAAAAATAAAATTATACCTTAATTAACAGGTAACAGTCAAAATATAAGCTCTCAGAAAAGCACTGTAACACTTAGTTGCGCCTCAGGTAACATTATTTTCCATAAAATATATATATAGTCTGGTATTTTTACTGTTACCCTTAAAGCTGTGTGTAACTTATATACTGATATATTCTTTGTCTAAGATAAGATCAGCCTATTTACTTGCCAATTTTTAAAAATGTGTGTAAACCATATCATAAGCTTGTCAACTTTTCCCCCACTACAGTCAATTGTGGTATCAAATAATAAAAATGGCAGAGTAGCTGACTGTCACGAGAGGAAGGCAGCTTGCTTTCGACCTTACGCAGGTTGATTGTTCCGCCAATTTTCTATCTCATGTCTGATATTAAGTACGGTAGACTTTGGGAAAGCTGTTAGTACGAAGGACATGTCTGACAATTTTGTTTCATTTGATGATTTTTCAGCCTTAAAGGCAGCCAGCCTGTTCTTTAAAATTCAGATCTCTCTTTGGTATTCATCCAAAAATATTAAAGCTGGAAGTCGCCAAATTACATTAATTTTTAATATTCTAGTTCAACATAACTTTTAAAGACACAATGAACTAACTTATTAACACCAACCTATTTCCCCCTCCAACTCCCTGATTCGTTGATGAAGTGCTTGAATGTCAGTTTGTGCCTTTTCATTAGCCTCAGTCAAGGACTCTAGCTGTGTGTCTTTCAGGACACACTCCTGGCAGGTGCCATATGTGTCATATTCTGCCACAGACAAACTGTCTTTAATTAAGCTGCCTGTGTTCAGTTCTTTGGTTGATGGAGCATTAGTTTCAGGGTTTGGCGTCGGTTGAGGGGAAGATACAGGATTGGTGGAAAATGGAGGCAAGGAACTATTAAAGGAACTGCTTTTATTGTAGAAAGGGTAAGACTCTTGGAAGGGGTATTGATTATCAAGATGCGAGTAATACGGTATTTGGGAGTATGCATGCGGAGAAGGCATAAAAGAGAATGGGGGATACATTGGTTGCGGTGAATGGATACTCTTAAGGTAGTCTTTTTGAGGTGGAACCAAAACAGGGGATGCAGTTAAAGGGGAGGCTTGCTGTTTACCAGTATCATGCATTATGTTCCTGTCAGCATGCAAGTGAGTCTTACTGTAAGAATCTGATTGGTCACTGTGAGTGTCATCATGCATTGCAGAAATTTCAGCGTGCTTGTTACTTGCTACTTGAACTTCATTGTTAGTACTTACTGTTTGGGAGCATGCTATTGTGTCCAGTATGAAGGATGCACAGTTAGTCATAGTCGCCATTCTGCTATTTTCTTTTTCTTTCCTTTCCTTGATGACCTCTGTAAGTAAATCCAATACAGTATGCAGTGTACTACACCGTATGCACATTTATGTGTATATATATATACAAAGTAACATGTAATAAATGTTAGAAAAAATTGGTGCATAAGGCAACTCAATTTATGTGTAAAATATAAATAAGTAACTTTAAAAATGTTACAGTTCTATAAAAGATAATTTATTTATTTAGTTAAATTTTACATTATAAATGCTTCATTATAAATATATAAATAATTATTAAAATCAATACAGAGAAAATAAGTGTAACAGAGTCATCTGCTCTTCTTCTACCAAAGGTAGTGAAAATCTTGAGTCAGAGACCCAAGTTTTCAGTGTTGTTATTATAATTATGTTTTTTCTGGTCCTTCGGGATCAATGACTCCCAATACTTCTAGTGTTAAGAAAGATGTTGCTAGTGGGTTTGGGTGATCATGATGTTGCTTTTTTTGCTATCTCTCAATCATGACCCAAATCAGTGAAACTTTGTCTGCATTTTTACTTCATTGCTTGCCTTAGCGGAATTGACATTTTCAAAAACTTTTATAAATGCCAAGTTACCAATCCAAGTTCCAATGCATGAATTTAATTTATCTTTTTTACTCAAATTAAAGAAGTTTGTCTGGTGATCCTGCACGTCCCACTTTTTTTTTAAAGGATTGACCTACCCTCTTTGTCTGTTTTCTTTTTCTCTGTTTTTTCTTTCCCAGGCTTTTCTTCACCAATACGTGCTGTATCTTTCACTTTAGTGACCTTCCCCTTAGAGGTGCTTTTACCTGTCTTGGTCGACACTAACAGAAAAAACATTAGAATGGAATTTAGGCATGCATACTAAAACAAGTAAATATTAAGAACTCATATAACAAAGTAATTAATAGTAAAAACATCATGCAAAGTGACAGTGTCACTGTGAGAAATAGATAAAAACCATATGTATGTAACATATGCCACTCTTTACCCAATATGGATTTTTTCACTTGTTTTTGGAATTTATAATATTATAATATGAAGAATCAGGCGTAAGGGTAATTTCAATGTTCAATTTTCAATTACTTGAATAGATGAATAAAACTGTCATTTAAAAATTGTTTGTTTGCTGTATCGCTTCCCAAGTTTGTTAAGGTGAGGTGTACCATAGGTAGGTTGAATTTTTTACTTATGTAAATGCATATATAATGCACATGTATAAAAATTGGGGTCAGCAAAGATATTTATGGAAACTGACTGAAAAAAATGGCTTTGTGGTGATTTTGATGGGTATGAAGCGTTAGGGAAAACACACATTTTTTTAAGGAGCGTCTGAAATCTCATTTTGATGCAAAAACAGCAATTTTACTTAATAAAATTGTTATTTCATATATATTTAACTTTAATATAACAAGTTGAAGATAGAAATAAGTCAAATATTTTTATTTTTTTTAATGATTATGTGCGGTCTTTGCAGGGCCAAAAACCCTTCTTTGTAGGGGCCGAATTACCTTTAAAAAACATGCAGTTGTCATTTTTCATTCACCAAAGCCTGAAAACTATGTCGTTTTACCCCAAATTGGAATTTTGGTCGTGCTATTTAAATGTAAATTAAAGCCCTGGAAATTGATATGTACACTTACCATGTTCCTCTGACTCAACAAAGTCATCCATTATTTTCCTCTTTGGTTTGCGTTTGTTTTCTTCTGGAATCTTATTTTTCAGAACCCCAAAATCGCTCGTTATCTTCTGCGCCAGATTGTCTTCATTGGTTCCTGTGAGACAAGCAAAAATATATTTAGAATTATGATTGTTTACTCATAATATTTTAATAAATTTACTTCTGTTGACTTTGAGGCAGCACGATTTTACTAGGGCTTGATATATCGTGCCAGAATTAATATTTTATTGCCAGACACATACGGCCCGGCTACTTATTTTACATTTGTTTTTTTTTATTGCTGCAGCCTAATGTTGCGATTTCAACGGTCATACTAAATACCACTAAGGACCGCTAAGTACCACAAAGGACCACTAAGGACTGCTTAGTACCACTAAGGACTGCTAAGGAACCACTTAGTAGGTCCAAAAGTGTAACGTGTCATTTTAAAGGGCATATGTATGATGAGAGAAAAAGGGGTCACAAAGTGCTTGGGTTGTGCCAAATCTAAAGAAGCATAAACATTTCTTGTAAAATGCTCTTGGTGTTTTATTAATTATGGTCAAAGAATATGTATTTTAAAAAGCGTATCACCATTGTCATCGTCATCAGCCTCATTCTGGACATCATCATTTGATACCAGAGCAGCAGCATTTTTCTGTCGTGTGGTCATTTTCTGCACTAAGTCCTTCTTTGACTCTGTAATACAAAAACAACTTATCATGAAGAGTCTCTTACTGCATTACAAAATACTTGCAAACCAGCTGTTTCCTGCCAGGGATAGTGGACAGCATCCCTCTTGCAAAATATACTTTACTAATTATAATAATTAAGTTGTCCCTGGGACACTGCGTGACGTGGGAAAATCCTAGTACTAGTAGTAAAATATTTATGAATGAAATGTATACGAGAAACCGGCTATGCGCATGTTCATAATAATTAATGTATAAATAACAGAATTTATAATGCAACTTAAATTATTGTAACTACTTGACAACAGAATAAAAACATAAAGATTTAAATACTTTTTATACAGGTTTCTAAAACAAAATGATAACAAATGGTGACATGGTTACAAATCATTTAATAAGTCAATTTTAAATGTATACATTTTCAGAAAATATAGCCATATAAGCCATCCATGTGCCATTTTAATGACTAGAAGCTGACTTGATAGTTTCCTTATCTGTTAATTTGTTGTTGTTACTTTTTAAAATTATATTTCTTAAAATATCATTGATATCACTGAATTGTTATTCCTTAGTGCAAACATAAGAACGGACCCACGGCGAACAGGAATATGGAGGAACGAACTACCGAAAGTTGAAAATGCATTGTTACGAAGGCGTTACGTTACGAATAAAATACCTAGAAATTTGGAAATATGCGAACAAAACCTTGAGTTCTAAGAAATAAAAATGTTCAAAAATTGATCGAGCATATTTATAATCGAGTATGCTCTATTTAAAATCATCATTGCTAGTAAAACTTACCACTTATCTCGACTATGACCCCTCGCCAAAGTCCGAACTGAGGCAGCTTGGCAAGAACTTTTTCCCCTGTTTTGTATTCCATCCATGGTTTCCGAGGCTCTTTGATAATGTTTATCGAATTGACGGTTGTAGTATTGTCATCCCAATCAAACCAACAGTACACGGTATTCATCGTAAAGTTTAAATTAAATAATCTTTTCCTTTTCTTCTGCGACTTAACTTTCTGTTAATAGATGGCGGATTTCATTCAAATTGCCACCAGATTCTTGACCAATCAGTTGCGGAAGCTGGCAGTCGGCAATTTCCGTGCTTTCAAACAAATTCCCAATCGTGGTACATCGACCAACTCCGGAAGAGCTATTATGAAATAATCGCAATGATCCAGACATTCGGTACCCCTCGCAGATTATCCGATGTTTGACGGAAAGGGCCGAGAATGTGCGATTGTGATCCAGAGTGACAAATTCCGCCTATTCAATTTTCATTTCCGGTGACTGGTTCATTAAAAATGTCTTACCAAATGACGGTCTTTGATCTCAGGTTTTAAACCAGTCAAATAAAAAACACAAGGAATGCGACTGTAAAACTACTTTTTAGAGCTCTTATTAGCCGGATTATGAACTTATATATTGAAATAAAATCATTTATTATTCTAAAAAGTGTTAAACTTAAAAAAATAGCACCGGAAATTTTCTGGTAACGCTTTCGGTGATTTTGATTGGCCAATAGATTTCAAAGCGCCCATCATCAAGCGCTTGGAAAAACAAACAAAGAAGACAAATCGAAAATAGAATATTTTTACAAGCAAACTAATTTCGCTAGCCATACCATATACGCCTAGACTTCTATAACAAATAAATATCAAAATGCAAGGAGAAGACGGGTCTGAAGGTTTGTTAATTTACTTCCTTTATTTTTTTTAAGGAAATAATAGCTTTGCCGTTTGTTTACACACCCCTCCCTCACTGGCCACACGCCAAGGATTTAAATTTAGACGCGCTACACATTTGGCAATTAATGTAATGGCCATATTTCAGTGTTCTTCAACACATAACATCAGCATGCACCGACGTATGTCAACGCTGACAAAGAAGCTTGAAGATAATTTTATAATATAGCATATACCTATTTTAAAACGTTCTTGTTTAAGTAATTCGCAAGATATTTTATTGAAATGCACAGTAACAAAGCTAGTCAACTCGTACCTTCAGTCAACTTGTACCCAATTTGGTTAACTCGTACCCGATTTTTGGTCAACACGTACCCCCACTAGTCAACTTGTACCCGATTTGGTCAACACTTACCCTCCTTAAAATTATTTATATATATATCAAAGACGTGAAACATGTTTTTGATATGAATACAAGTTATAATTTTGTTCTTGCTTTTTTGTGATTTTTTTCTTCAAAAATTTCTTTGTTTTCTTTCAGAGAAGAAATACACATCTGTTCGCCCAAAGAGATACAACAGAAAAATAAAGCTGACACCTTATTCAACTAGAACTGTGCCAACTCCCTTCGATTCTGAGCATGTAATCCTACAAAATACAAACACAAATATTGAAGCTGAGCCCAGTACAAGTTCTCAAGTATGTGAGCAGTCAAATGTTCATCAACATGAGAAACTTGCCGAAGATTCTAATTGTGAAAAGAATTTGGACTTTGGAAAGACTATTAAAGAATTATTGGAAGAAGTTAATGCGTATAATGAAATAATTGATGAAGTGCCAGAAATCTGCGAGGATACAGAACTCCTGTCAGATAATGAAGGGTCTGACTGTGAGATAGGAGACTCTTTTGACTTCGAGGATAATACTCATACATCAACAGAAGATGTGCCTTTGGAAGACAGACCAATTTATAGTGGTCACAGTATGACTGTAGGAACCAGCCTTCTACTTATTCTTCTGTACACCATTACCCATGAAATATCTGGGAGTCAACTGAGTGATCTGCTAGTCCTCATTGGTCTGCATTGTGCAGAAGAACATCCAGGACTGAAAAGTTTGTTTCACTTTAAAAAGCACTTTGCAGGGTTCAAATCACCATTGGTGAAACATTACTTTTGTATACATTGTTTAACTTGTGTTAATGAAAACGATCAACTGTGCACAAATACCTTATGTGGGAAAAGCATTAAAGACTCAAAATCAAAATCATATTTCATAGAGGTGCCTCTAGAATCACAGCTGCTAAATTTCTTCAACAGACCTAATTTCGCAGAACTACTAAAACACCGATTTCAAAGGAAGAAGAAAAAACCCAGCAACTTAGAAGATATTTATGACGGCGAATTATACAAAAAATTGTCAAGCAAAGGCGGAGTTCTTTCTGATAGTTTTCCCTACAATATATCATTCACGCTCAACACGGATGGCGTACCATTGTTTAAAAGTTCAAAATTTTCTATTTGGCCAGTGTTCCTTATGATTAACGAACTTCCTTTCAAATATCGACGCCAAAGTGAAAACATGCTATTTGCCGGGTTGTGGTTTGGGGACGGAAAACCTTTCATGGGTACATTCTTTCGACCGATCCATAGCAATTTAAAGAAACTTGAGGATGAAGGCTTGAATATAACTGTTTGTGGAAATGATATTTTATGTAAAGCTTTCTTAATATGTTCAACAGCTGACCTTCCAGCCAAGAGCACATTACTGAATATGAACCAGTTCAATGGAGCATTTTCGTGTTTACAGTGCTGCAATAAAGGAGAGACATTTAAAACACCAGGAGGAGGGTCAGTACATGTCTTCCCATATGAAAAAGAGAAACTATTCGGATTTGGAAACAACAGAACTCCTGAAATGTGTCAAAGGGATGCAATTGAAGCAGTAAACACCAAACAGACTGTTCATGGAATTAAGGGACCCTCTTTTTTTATGACATTTAAATACTATGATTTTGTTAAAAGTTCAAGCATTGACTATATGCATGGTGTTCTTTTGGGAGTTACAAAATTATTGATAAAGCTTTGGTTTTCCACTTCTCTAAGTAAACAGGACTTTTCCATTTCATGCCACTCAGAAGCAGTTGATAAGAAACTCCTTAGCATCAAGCCACCTTCTTTTGTGACAAGGATCCCAAGATCGATAACCTCACATTTCAAGTATTGGAAGGCTTCGGAATTAAGATCCTGGTTGTTTTTTTATTCCTTGCCATTATTACACGGGTTGTTGGGTGAAAGTTTTTATCTCCATTATGCCTGTTTTGTTGAAGCAGTGTTTTTGCTCTGTGGATCTTCTGTCACACCAAATGATATAGTTAGATCTCAACAGTTGTTGATGTACTTTGTGATGACATTTCAACCATTGTATGGGGGCAGATATATGACTCTGAATATTCATCAGCTTCTACATTTACCAGACTGTGTTCGGCAGCTAGGTCCTCTTTGGGCATATTCGTGTTTTTATTTTGAAACAGCAAATGGAGATATTACCAAATTATTTCATGGAACACAAAATGTGGATTTACAAATTTTGAGTTCTGTCAATATAATTCAAACTCTTCCAACACTAATTGATAAAATACCTGAACATTTCAAATCTGCAGCACAAAAACTGTTACCAGCAAAGATCTCGAAGCATATTTCAACTTTTCATGTGCAATTTCTGGGCAAGGGATACCAACGGCATTTAGCTGATGGATTGATGCATATGCTGATAGAAATGATCCATTTTGATGTTCCGAACTTAACTTTTTATAGCCGTGTTTTATTGCGTGGGGAATTGTATCATTCTAAAGACTATACACGAGTTGTGAAGCGCAACAGTTTTACTGTTAAATACTTTTGTGCAAAAAGCTGCTTAATTAAGTTTGGATACATTGAACGCTTTGTGACACATGAAAAAAATAACAAGGTGATACATTATTTTGCTTTAGTTCGAGTTGCTGAATCTAATTCAGGCATACTGTCGGATTTATCAATTCCAAACACTCTTGCAATAACAGTGCCTCATATACACAAGATAAAACCTACTGACAAAATAGATGTGGTAGACTTGAACAATTTACTAGGAATTTGTGTAAATATTGTGGTACCTAAAGATGATGAGGCAGTGACTTTTGTGTGTGAACCACCCAATCGCTTAGAGACTGATTAACAATAGCCTTGAAGCCTAGATTTGTTAATTTGCTGCCATGAGATGAAAAAGTAGATGTTGTGTCAATACAGTCATGTAATTCTTGTCTGTTAATTAACAGAAGATCAGATAGAATCTCATTTGAATTATATGTATGTTCAAACTCATAAATTACAGTTCTGAGTGTTATTTATTATTTAATTCTCTTATCATCTTATTCAAAGTGTTGTAACAAATACAATGTTAAAGGGCAGGTCTTCAAAATGACCAGAAAATGACAAAAAGAATTATTGAAATTGATTTTTTTTCTTATGATGCATTCCAATTCCCTAGGTCACAGTTTTGCTGACCAAGTTTCAACTTCTAAAACTAACACAAACCATGTAAATATACCAAAACAGAGTTGAAAAAGTTGAAAACACTTTCAAATTTGGCATGTTCAATAAATACGCACAATAATAAGCAAAAAAATCAGCCAACATTGGTACGCAAACAAAATTACATCAACTTGAAAGTGTAATTACCTGTCCCCGTTAATGTATAATGAACAAAATGTATATCTATTTGACTTTATTTCACTCCCGCAAAGTTAAATATAGTAAGCTATTGTGAAAGCTCTGTGTTCATTTTCTATTGTGTATTTCTGACGTTGACACTTTTAGATGCTGTTTCTCTATCATGTCTTTGTAGAATCAATATAATATTTGTACATAAAAAAATATATTGTAGCAACTGGCTTTTCTGATGTTTTTAGCCTGACAATTTTCAGAGGAAAACCAAAAGTATTGACGTAGCCTGTGCGTCATTCACTATCGTCTCAAAACCTTGACACTGCCTTTCCGCTCCTCTTAGAAAACAGGACAATGAAGGCATTTCTTACTGCAATATTGAACAGTCATATGTTGATGAACCTTAAAAGGTCAAGGTTTAGAAACACATTGCCCCCACAATTATCTGGCTGCTATTGAATTATAATTGTCTCCCTGTCTTTTAGGAGAAAAAACGAGACATAGTAATGGCTCCATCTGTATGTCCGTCCGTCCATCAAACTGTGTCCGGTCAATAACTCCTTCATTCATTAAAAGATTTTGAAAATACTTGGCATAAATGTTCATAATGTGACGACATGTCATGCAAAAACTTGAATCCTTATCTCCAAGGTCAAGGTCACTCTTGGAGGTCAAAGGTAAGCATAGTCTGGATATTTCATGTCCGGTCACACCTCTTTCATTTGAAATAACATGGCACACATTTCACCATAATAAGACGATGTGTCATGTAAAACACCCAGACCTCCCATGTTCAAATTTAAGGTCACACTTGGAGGTTAAAGGTCAACATGGTATGTTAAAGGCTATATTTAATGTCTGGTTCATTACTCGTTTATTCCTCAAGGGATTCTGAAAATACTTGGCACAAATATTCACTATAATAAGACGACATGTCATGCAAATCTCGAAGGTCAAGGTAATGCTTGGGGGTCACATATCAACATAGAACACTGTATTATGTGAATTTGGAATAAGACATCAAACTGGGAATGGACATATTTTTGGTGATTTTCTCAAACAAAACTATTCATTTTATGATCTGAATTTATTTTTGTTTTTTTTCATGACTTTTTCATTAAAAATGATTGTATTTTTATAATTTTAACTGTATTTTAAAACCGTGTTCATGCGCCGCATGGACACTGTTTTATTTCATGAGGATTAAATTAAAAAATCAAGTTTTGTATTAAAATCAATTTAAATGATGCTATATTATATGCAAGTATCTTTTTTTATTATAATGTGTCTAACTAAATAAATACAACATGTAAAAGTGCATATTATGCACAGTTAAAAAAACACAATTTATTCTCAAATTGATGTCTTGTTCCAACTTCACATAATACTGTGTTTTAGGGTGTTACAGGAGTTTTTTGTTTGGTCCACAACTCTTTCATTTATCAAGGGATTTTTTTTTTAACAAATTCCACCATAATGAGAGTACATGCCATGCGAAACACCCAGACCCATATCTCCCAGGTCAAGGTCACATTTGGATTGCAGATAAAGATCACACTGTGCTGCTACTTTTAAACTACAGTTGCCACAAGTGTCTGACACTTTGTTCATTTAATATAAGTTATTTTACACAAGTAACATTTTCGGCTACTTTTTGGCTACAGTTTCCGCTAGCGGCTGACAATTTGTTCATTTAATATAGGTTATTGTATCAAAGTTTTGTTTTCGGCTACTTTTTTGGCTACAGTTGCCGCTAGCGGCTGACAATTTGTCAAATTAATGGAAATATTTCACTGTTTTCTGCTTCTGGCTACCTTTTGGCTACAGTAGCCGCTAGCGGCTATGGTAGCCAGTACCGGCTATAGGTTTTGGCTACTCAGCCGCAACCTAGCCGCTACTGGCTGACTTTCGCTACCTCCAGGATACCCGTTTCGGCTACCTTTTTAGGTAGCGGCTAGGTAGCCGCTACCTAGCGGCTAGTCAGCCGCTTCCTTTTCATTTCTGTAAGGGATCCTAAAAAACTTGAATCTAGAAAGAAAGATCTTTAATTAAATTTAACTTTCTAAGGGACTACAAATGCATGAAAATGCGTCTCTAAGTGGTAAAGGGTTAAATCATAGCTGTTACATAAGCAATAGAAAAAATAAAAATGAGCCATGCCATAGGGTATCATCTGCACAGGCTAATCAGGGTAGTCACTTTCTGTCAAGACACAGATTTCATTTAGAAGTGAACAAAAATTTCCATAAAATTGAAAAGTCTGCCTATGCTAATCAGGAATGAAATTTTATCCACATAGAAAGCCTGTTTTACCCAGAATGCAGCTCATATGTTTTCACCATTCAACACATCTCTGTGGACTGCAATTGGTCAATGTTCATGTTCCGTAGCTCATATGTTTTCACCATTCAACACATCTCTGTGGACTGCAATTGGTCAATGTTCATGTTCCGTAGCTCATATGTTTTCATCATTCAACACATCTCTGTGGACTGCAATTGGTCAATGTTCATGTTCCGCCAACAATTTTTGTAAATGAATATAAACGTGTTTCATATACAAGCTTTGAGAAAGCTTTTTAAATGTGAAATAAACATTTCCAATTATCCTAATGGCATGCTTTATAAGGATCTTTGGTTTAAATAAGTTGTAGTCAAATTTAGAACTCTCGTCACAAATCTTTGTAACCATTCGTATTTTAATTTGTGCATAATTGAAAACAGTTGATATTCTAAACTGGGCGTCATGGGCTAGGTACCAACACACACGTGAGTTTGGTTGATGATGACCTTGCTGAACAGATGGGTGTTTTCCTCTTCTTATTCTGATATCCCCTCTTAAAGGGGCCATTTCACAGATGTTGGCATGTTTTGAAGTTTGTCATTAAATGCTTTCTATTGATAAATGTAAACATTTGCTGTAAAAAGCTCCAGTTAAAATCAAGAATAACATTAAAAAAAGAAAAAAGGTAACCCTCAACAGGACTCGAACCACTTACCCTTGGAGTCCTGGCGTAAAAAGTCTCCCACTTAGACCTTTCGACCATCCTTCCACATGCAATGCACAATGTATTTTATACTATTTTAAGTAATCCTCGTAGTTTCACAAAATATAATGACAACAACAGAACTCTCCAAATTATTCAATTAAGTTTCACATTGCAAGCTTTATAATTTTCAGGTTTTTAAATCGTCAAAAGATGCATATAATGGCTACATTAGAGCATGGTAAATGTGCAGTATTATTGTTTCCTCACAAATATCATAACTAAATCGAAAATTTGCGAATCTGAAACAACTTTTAAAAATTTTGTCTATTTACCAAAACGTGAAAAGGCCCCTTTAATAATTATAAGACAATATATAAATTCAATATATTGAATTAAAAGTTTAAAACAGCTTAAAGCTGCAGCTATAATTCAGCATTATACCAACTTCACACGCACACAGACACACGCACACACACACATGAATGCACCCACGCTCGCTCGCTCGTTCACTCACTCACTTCCTGACTCAAACACACACACACAAAACAGTTGATATTTTAGTATAACAATTCTAGTATGGTGTTTTCATGTTTCAGAAGGCAGTATTGTGCTGATTCACAGTTTGTTCATGTTTCAGAAGGCAGTATTGAGCTGATTCACATGTGTTCATGTTTCAGAAGGCAGTATTGAGCTGATTCAGATGTGTTCATGTTTCAGAAGGCAGTATTGAGCCGATTCACATGTGTTCATGTTTCAGAAGGCAGTAATGGGCTGATTCAGATGTGTTCATGTTTCAGAAGGCAGTATTGAGCTGATTCACATGTGTTCATGTTTCAGAAGGCAGTATTGAGCTGATTCAGATGTGTTCATGTTTCAGAAGGCAGTATTGAGCTGATTCACATGTGTTCATGTTTCAGAAGGCAGTATTGGGCTGATTCAGATGTGTTCATGTTTCAGAAGGCAGTATTGAGGTGATCCACACGTGTTAATGTTTCAGAAGGCAGAATTGAGCTGATTCACATGTGTTTCAGAAGGCAGTATTGAGCTGATTCAGATGTGTTCATGTTTCAGAAGGCAGAATTGAGCTGATCAACATGTGTTCATGTTTCAGAAGGCAGTATTGAGCTGATTCACGGTGTGTTCATGTTTCACAAGGCAGTATTGAGCTGATTCACGGTGTTTTCATGTTTCAGAAGGCAGCATTGAGCAGATTCACATGTGTTCATGTTTCAAAAGGCAGCATTGAGCTGATCCACATGTGTTCATGTTTCAGAAGGCAGTATTGAGCTGATTCACATGTGTTCATGTTTCAGAAGGCAGTATTGAGCTGATCCACATGTGTTCATGTTTCAGAAGGCAGTATTGAGCTGATTCACGGTGTGTTCATGTTTAAGAAGGCAGTATTGAGCAGATTCACATGTGTTCATGTTTCAGAAGGCAGCATTGAGCAGATTCACATGTGTTCATGTTTCAGAAAGCAGCATTGAGCTGATCCACATGTGTTCATGTTTCAGAAGGCAGTATTGTGCTGATTCACATGTGTTCATGTTTCAGAAGGCAGTATTGAGCTGATCCACGGTGTGAATGAGCAGCTCCTGGCCAGGATCCATGAGAAGACTGCAGGACTGCAGAGAATACTTGATCAGGTAGGCCCCAACTAAACTGTGACATGGCCATAACAAACTTCTTAATGCACTGGTTTGAAGTATCCTTCCTGATCAATCTGTGCAAACTGCACATGTTAGTTCCCAGCATCATCTTAAACCTTTCCCACTCAGAAGCAAAGTGAAAATGGCTATGTGCAAACGGCATAAAACCAGAACAGCCTGTGAGTAACTGGCAGTCTATTCATGTTTAATGCTGTTTGCTGCTCATCAGTATGGTTTGGAGATGTAGCCTTAAAAACTTGAATTTAGTAAGAAAAGTTTTTAATTTAATTTAACTCTCCCAGGGTGTACAAATGCGTGAAAATACGTATCTAAGTGGTAAAGGGTTAAATTACTATAAATTGACTCTACACACAATGTGTGCAGGATCAGTCTGCGAGGAATTCAGAGGCTGACCCGAGATGGCTTTTAAGTTAATTCATGGTTTTTCCATGAAGGGCTTCAGTTATTTTTTGTTTTTTTCTGGAATTGCTGTCTTGCTTTGTTCACTTCTTCATAATTGGATTTGAAATAGTAATTGTGTTTGCAATGTGTTGTGAAATGAACTTCAAATTATAATGTTTTAATCAATGTTTGAAATAAGAGGCATGAATTAAAGAGAAATTATGTTTACATATATGTGGTAAAAATATAAATTTAAATGAAGTGTGCATTTGTTCTTTATTTGCTATTTATGTGATGTGCATTTGCACAACTATAACTTATATATCCTTACTTAGCAGAAAGATTGTGTGTTTTTAAGATGATTTTTTAATTGTAAAACTTCGTTCATTGTGAGTTTATCTGGTTGCTTGCTAAATAATAAGGATACTTCCAAACAGATTAGTCATATTTTCTACCCATTTGTACTTCATTAACAATATCATATTAAGATGTCATTATATTTTCATGCAAGTTTAAGAAAAGGAAAAAGGTAAGGGTTATGTATAATTTGATAAATGTATAGTTGCAATTTTCCCACTAAAATCTTGCTTATTTAATAATTGTATTCATTTAAGTAGAGTTTTCATTTATTTGAAACAATTTTTTTAAATAACATTTACCTAACAATGTGATGGCAATTGTTTGTAAAAGTTTGTAAAACAATAATAAAAGTTTATTGACTTTCATCAGCCATTAAAGAATTTACTTGTCCATTCAGATTTGCAAATGAAGTTTAAGGTCAAACAGGTAATTTTAAATACTTTACAACCTGTGAGAGTTGTTTTTCCTTGTTCTTGAATATCAATGCAATGACAAAAAGCCTTCAATACCAAAAGAAATCGTAAACAAGCAAAAAGCTGTACACACAGAATTTACACTTTTGTTTTGACAATTTCAATAATGCCACAGGCACCTAGTAAAAAAAAAATTAAATTCAGTTGCATGGCTGCGCTCAATTTGTGTATGATTTTTCTGGTAAACATTGAATTGATATTTTCACTGTTAAAAATACTGTTACAATTTTTTTGGAGTGTAAAAAAGCAGGACAAATTTAAACTGCAGGTTGGATGGATTATCTGGCCCACTCACCCTCTAAAGATAGTGGATCGAAAACTTTTGTCAATGCCTGTGATGCAGTAAATAAGACAAAACTTAAAAATGCCAGTGTATGAGTTGTTAATATTGTGCTGTTGAATTTAACAACCATTATGTGTGAAATGATATTTTTTCATACCTTATTTTGCTTCATAAAGTACATATGTAGCAAGTGTCATATTTTTATCTTTCTCCTAACATTTTATTCCCAAAACTTGTAATATCCAAACAATATTATTGCTTTATTTTATTGTTGTCATCGCACTTTTTTGTGTTGCTTTATTTTCTGTGTTTTAATTTTAACCTTTCATAATTTAAGTAGTATTTAAGTAGTAGGATGAATTATTATGGTTGGAAAAGTATAGTTATAAAAACTGGTTATAAGATTGGCGAATGTCGGCGGGCTGGTGGGCTGGCGGGCGGGCGGAACAAGCTTGTCCGGGCCATAACTATGTCGTTCATTGTGAGATTTTTAAATCATTTTGCAAATTTTTTCACCATCATTGGATGGTGTGTTGTGCGAAAGAATTAAGTCGATATCTCCAAGGTCAAATTCACACTTTGAGTTAAAAGGTAAAAAATGGACATAATGAGCTTGTCCGGGCCATTATAACTATGTCGTTCATGGTGAGATTTTAAAATAATTCGGCACATTTGTTCACCATCATTGGACGGTGTGTCGCGCGAAAGAATTACGTTGATATCTCCAAGGTCAAGGTCACACTTTGAGTTGAAAACCTTGTTTTGTGACAATTTTGTCTCTTGTATAATATATATGTTATATATATATTAATATATGAGCCATTCTCTGAGTACACCTGGCTTCATGTTTAAAGTATCATCCAAGATTAACCTGTGCAATTTTCATAGGCTAATTTGGGACAACACTTTCTGCTTGTATGGAATTTTTAATTTAAAGGAAGTCTTACAAAAATTCAGCCTATGCGGAAAGTGTTATTGCTGGTGGACTTAGTGGACTGCGCAGGCTTATCTGGGACGATTCTTCATTTGTTTGAAGTGACATCAATACAATTTTCTAGGGGTTTAAAAGTCCAGTCATCTGCTTGCCAAGACAATAGAACAATGCCGTAGAGCATAGAGAGCATGCTTGATTAACCTTCTTTATTCTAGTTCCATCCGACAAGTGCATTTTTGGGAATTTCACAATCCTGTTTTACCTCACTTTTGTAGAAACATTCTCTTTTTAAGCCCAAAATATGATAATGGCAGAGGTGCATATAGTGTTACCACTGTCTTTGTGTGTGCGTATTTGTGTGTGTGTGTGTGCATGTGTCTGCGATTTTGTGTGTGATCCATTTGTTTCCAACTCGTAGCCTTTGACACAAATTGAGGCATATTATCATATTGTCAAGACAACATTTTGTGTATAGTAACCATGTCACTTAACTTCAAGGTCATAGTGTACACTTGGAGTTTAAGCATATTCCTTTTATTATGTATACAGTAAGGCCATCCTTGTCCATTGGAAACGTATCTAGTTCCAATAACTTTCATGGCCCCCATTAAAGAATGCAACATCTAAGAGTAGCACTCAAGGGTCAAGGTACCAAACCAATCGTAATATACAGACTATCTCTGGAACATCCATAAGATAGATCGAATTGTCAATTCAAAACTTCGGCTTTCGGTTTGATAACGGTTTTTTGTATAAAGTTTTTATTTTGAGTATTTCTCCACAATTCACTAGCAATTGATATCGGTAAAAACATGTATTGTGTTTGTAACGATGTATTAGGTTGATTGAACTCGATTTTATAGACATACGTGAGACATAAAAATTTTACATTAAAAAATGGGTTAACAAGAAGAACTCTGAGCTGTACAAGCTCAGAGCATTCAAGAAGAACTACTTAAGTTTATAGGATTAAAACGTTAGTTCAGATAGTGGGAACACCAATTGTCATTCATTTGGTTCATTTTATCACTCTTTAAAGGAAGGTTATTTACTAGAAAGCAACTATGACTATGCTAGTTATGATTAGCCTTCAATTATGTTTATTTACGATATTTTTCTCCAAGTCTGCTGACACACCTTGAAGGCATCAGGCAACTGCATGTACCAGAACCAGTGATAACATAAGCTTGTAGAACCCTGATAGAGCAACAATTTCTCTCCAGTATTTGTGTATGTTTTTGAAGTCACTGTTTTATATAGATTGGTACACTATGTTTAACATTTATTTCTATAGTAGACTCGACATAGTTGCATTTTAGTATCACATCAGAGGTATTGTAGGTTTTGTAGGTTGCTTGAGAGATGTATATATATTATTGTTTATATTAAATTTTCAATAAATTAAGAGATATATGTTTTCAGTAATCAAACAGTTTCATGAAATAAATGCCTTGAAAAACTGTAAAGTTTAACAGATAGAAAAAATATAGAGTTGATTTTAAATTTAATGCCAATTTGAGTTTTGCAGGTTTTGTAAGTAACCAACCTAGCTATTTGATACATTTGGGTGTGGTGATGAATCTGTGTATATTTGCCTAGGCATAATGTGTTTCTGGAAGGCAGTACCAGTATTGATTTAGTGCCTCAAACTACATCCTGGAGACAGACATCTTTATATGATATTTATGAAACCATGGAGAATGTTTACACTGCCTTTTTACTGCAAAGATGCACATGTTACACTGATATCTGATAAGTAGGTGTTCTGTTAACCAGTATGCAACATACCTTTTCATTCAAGTTTATGTGAACTATATTTCATTAATTTTGAACAGCGGTTTTCACCTGATGTTTTTTACGCCTATTTTATGTCCATTTGTAAGTGGAGCACATACATAAAAACTCACCTTTTCTCAGAGCAATACCATCTGCCTTTCAAATCCAGACCAGTTACAATTTCAGGTTATGTAATAGGCGCTATTTTTAGCCTCGAGGAATTCTGGTTTTTGCATGTTTATGACATTAGGAATTTTTTTAATTGAACTTAAACAATCCTATACTTTTTCAAGGTATCTCTCTGATATAAATTCAGATGAAAATTCAATGGGTTTCTCAGATTTGTCAGGTGTGCATTAATCTGGTTTGATCCGAGGATTTTTTCCATGAAACATTTGGCACCAGATTCATGCATTAAACCAGTGCTCATTAACATGAAACATTGAACAATTTTGTTCTGTGGGGGAGTTGGCATACAGTTTTGTGAAATACATCTCAGTTTGTGCAAGTTAAAGTATAATTGTGGTTTGAATGATGCAGCAAGTCTGTAAAGTCACTTAGTATATATTATAATTGTGTCTTTATTCCGACTAAACAAATTGATGGCTTTTGCAGAATAACAATTCTTGACAAAATGTTTTTTTGTTTTACTGTGTGTAATCTGCTTTTATTCAGTTATTGTTAATTGCAGAAATAATTCTGAAAAAGCTTTAATGATAAGTGTAATTGGAAACGTGCAGAATTAATTTGTGTTCGCAATTACGAATATAAATAGGTTTCTATGTTTCTTGAGACAGACATGTAACAATCAATTTAAGAAAGCAGTCTGTGTAATACACATAATAAATAAAAAGATTGTCTGTGATATAGGCTGGTTATTTAAAAATAATATCTGTGTAATATGCAGGATTTGTTTGAAATCCAGACATTTTTTCAAAGCTTGTATAGTGTACTATATAGATTACTTAACTTTTTCCTGTGTGTCTTGCAGGATTTGAGGGCTGAAAATCTTGCACGGTTCAGCACGTCGTGTCCCCATCTAGACGTCGCAGCACGGAACTCACCCCTCCCGGTCATAGATGAAGCAGGTACAAACACTTGTGCTTAAAAACATCAAGACACCTTTTTATGTCCCCCAGTCTATACTGGGGGCATATTGCTTTTGCCCTGTCTGTTGGTTGGTTAATTGGTTTGTTTGTTTGCGTCAAACTTTAACATTGGCCATAACTTTTGAAATATTGAAGATAGCAACTTGATATTTGGCATGCATGTGTATGTCATGGAGCTGCTCATTTTAAGTGATGAAAGGACAAGGTTATCCTTCAAGGTCAAATATATGGAGGGAGGGACATAGTGTTTCACAAACACATCTTTTTTAATGTGCATAGTGTTTCACAAACACATCTTGTTTAAAAATTGAAATTGCTGGTTATTTTATTGATACTGTTTTCTTAGGTTTTACCATCAAGTTTATACTGCACAGCTTCAAGATCGATTTGTAGTCCTATTGCCTCCCTTTACTACAGACTTGTATGGTTATATAGTGATATTTGAAATTTTTAATTGCACAAATAATGTTATTTAAAGCTTCTTTAAATTATTAACATACATAGAATGTGAACTTAGTTTGAAAAGATCCAACCCAGATAAAGCATTAAATAAAATTTAATTTAAAAGATTTCAAAACATGAATTTTCTGCAATTTCCATAAAATTGGACTCTAAGAGTAATAATTTAAAATATTTTTCATGAAAAACACATTTATTAAGCATGTTCAGATGCCAATTGCTCAAAATTATATGACAATCATAATGCATGCATTCTATACATAGATGGTGACATCACTAAGTTATTGTCACCTCTATACTAAGCGGCATCACATTCCCCTGGTTTGGGGAATCATGCTTCCACCAAAGTAGTTCTGCGGACGAATGAAAATGTTAATGATAAAAGAAAAATCGTTTTTATTGTGTGTTTAAAACGGAATGTTGTTTAAAGAAATGTTATTTAATTATGTTTAAATGTGATTTTGAATCTCTATTAAGACTGACAGCAATTATCAGAAGCACGATTACCTGACCTACATTCGCTTTCACTTTTCACTCGTAAAGGAAGTGCTACCCACAATTCCTTTCGCGTTAGTACACAGGTCAGTAAGACCGGTGTGTACACAATGTCATGCATGATTATGTGTCTTGTCAACACATGTCTCCCTACCTCAACGGCCAAGGTCGCACTACACTAACGCTTCCCATGGCTTTCAGACATCAGCAGATCTATGGTGGACCTTCTGGATGACAACACAGATGACTGTAGAGACGGTCCCTCCTCCGTGTGTTCGGGAGATACCTACTCCTCCTCCACGCCAAACCTAGCCGACAACCCCGTTCAGGTCACGGTAGATGGGACCACCCTGGAAAGCTCCTCCGATTTCGGTCTACAGGCCCAGGAATATGATCAGTGTCTGACGGGTATGTAGAGCCCCAGCATTCGTTATAATGTGTGTCTTTCAGATCATGCATTTTACACTTCAAATGATCCTTAACCAAGATTTTGTATTTATATAAACGTTTTATTACAATGTAGAAAAAGCAAAAGATTTACAGTCCACTCTCAATCTTGAAGTTGGCGGGATCAAGAAAAAATATTGAGATAACAAAAATTCGAGATAACCGATAACTCGTTTTCAAATAAAAATTGAGATGAAAAATTACCTTGTTTTTAACATCTAAATACCTGCTTAGTGGTCTAACTAAAGCCATCACCGCGTGGCATAATACTCTCTTCCTGATGTATAAGTGTTTTTACGAGGTACAATTAATTTTGCTATTTAAAATGTCGTTTTAAGTATTACATAATTGCATGGACACAGTCGGTTATAAAAAAAAAATTAATGTCAAGTAAACATCCGGTAATGTTGCTGTTTAAAGTTATGATGCAATTTACGTTGAATCAAGATTAGGTTTTTCCATCTGAACATGCGTAACACACGTTCCGGAATATTGAACTGTACATGTACATTAAGAAGTTTGAAATTCAAAGTTCAATCGATTATTAGTACAGGATTTTTAAGACGGTTTATATACGCAAAAATATAACTCAATGCATTTTGGAATGTTGTTTGTAAAAACAATAAGTCTTTTGGCCTTTCGGCAGGCTGTGTATTAATTGCAGTTAATTGATGTTAAAGTGACAGTTAAAGTGACAGGTCTTACTCAAGTGTTAATGGCTAACGACGTGTGATCATTGATGCAATTAACGGATCAATTTCCTACCGCACAGTATCGGTAGCAGCCGGGCGAAGCGGGACAGTGAAGTATTAAAGAAAAAAATTCTCACCTTTTGCCGTCACTGGAACAGTTATTTGCACTTCGAGATAAACGACAGTAAATACATGTAAAATCGGGATTCCGGACAAAATTGTATATGGAGATATCGAATTATTCGACATAACGAAAATCAAGATATGTGATGTTTATTTATATAGATAAAGAAGGAAAAAAGTTCGGACATTGAGCTTACTTCGACATATCGAGAATATTGAGATATCCGATGCCGAGATAACGAGAGTGGACTGTATCTGTAGTGCCCCATGCAATGCTAAAGAGGCAACAAAATGCATACAGAATATTTCAGACATTAATCATAGTAGCAAAAAAATACAATACTTAAAAATGTAATATTATAAATCTTATCTCCTTTTGAATAAAGATAATTTTGCAATAAATAAAATATAAACCTCACATATTTAGTTTTATTTTAGAAAGGACAAAACCCAGTCTTTGAATTTCTAAAATGAATAGTGACCTCAATTTTATGTAATTTTCTATTGCCATGAGACTATTGTAGACACCGCAGCCCCCATATTTTCTTGCAGACTATAACAATGGCAATGTTCAGCAAGTGCGCCACAGGAGCCCCCTGCTGGTGAGGCAGAACGGACAAGAAACAGCAGCGAATAATATGCTCATACATGGCAGTAAAAGGTGAGAATGGAGCCAATAGTGGAGTCGTGTTCTGAGAAAACTGGGCATAATGCATGTGTATAAAGTGTCGCCCAGATTAGTCTGTGCATTTCGCACAGGCTAATCAGGGACGACACTTTACGCCTAAATTTTTGCTAAGAAGAGGCTTAATTTAAACAAGAAATGTCATAAAAGCGGAAAGTGTCGTCCCTGATTAGCCTGTGCGGACTGCATAGGCTAATCTGGGACGACACTTTACGCACATGCATTAAGCCCAGTTTTCTCAGAACACGACTCAGTGAAAAATACTCATCCACATGTTTGTTGAATGAAGCATATGAACCTCCGTCTTGGAGAACCAGGCTTCATCAATCTGCTTAAAGAGTCCTGCCATATTGGTCGAAACAGAGAAGACACTTTCCACTTTTATGGAATTTTTCCTATAAGGTAACTCTCTTAGCAAATAGTCCATTCCCGTTGGAAAGTGTTTTCCCCATAATAAGCCCATGCTTACTGCACATGCTTAGCTGGGGCAATACTTTAGACACATTCTTAAGCCCAGTTGTCCGAGACTAAGAATCATATACTTCAAGCCAAGATGCATTTGTCTTTGTCAAACATCAAATGCATGATACTAATTATCCCCCGCCATAGGCGAAGGGATATTGTTTTGTTGTTGTCCGTCTTTCCGTCCGTCCGGCCGGCACTTTTGTGTCCGGAGCCATATCTTGAAAGTGCTTTGCCGGATTTCATTGAAACTTGGTATGAATATATATATATAGATAAGAGGATGATGCCCCCCAAATGGCATTGTACACCATCTGTTAATAACAGAGTTATGGCCCTTTGTGTCTTGAAAAAATTGCTTTTTTGTGTCCAGAGCCATATCTTGGAAGTGCTTTGACGGATTTCATTGAAACTTGGTATGAGTATATATATATGGATAAAAGGATGATGCACGTCAAATGGAATTGTACACCATTGGATAACAAAGGAGTTATGGCCCTTTGTATCTTGAAAAAATGCTTTTTTTGTGTGTCCGGAGCCATATCTTGAAGTGCTTTGACGAATTTCATTGAAACATGGTATGAGTATATATATATGGATAAGAGGATGATGAACGTTGGCGTTGTCCATCAGTCCAGAAAACTTTTGTGTCCATAAGTATATTGGCGGGGGATATCAATTCAATGAATTTGCTTGTATTTCAATTGTTTTTGTTATATTTTTACAGCCTGTGCCTTTTGAATTGTGAAAACAAGAAACCGTCGGAGATGGGTGATGCTCCCCAAAGTTTTTTTTGTCACAATATTGCAATATATATTCAGATAAAAGGAAACGTCTTGAGGGGCATAACTTTGGACAAAATAATACGATGGATGGTTTAGCAACTTAAAAATTTCAAAGGGCCATATCTCTCTAAATAAATCATCTAACCAGAACCCACAAATAACATGCCCATCTTCTCAAGGTAGTTAAGCTTCCCATAAAGCTTCATTGAATTCCGGTCATTAGTTGCTGAGAAATAGCCCGGACAAGAATTGCACTATATGTACAGTTAATGGAAAATGTCAAAGGGCCATAACACTGTGAAAAATCATCCAACAAGAACCGGCTGATAATATGCACATCTCCTCTTGGTAGTGAAGCTTCCCATTAAGTTTAATTGAATTCCGGTCATTAATTGCTGAGAAATAGCTCGCACAAAAATTGTGCATGGACGGACGGATACACGCACGGACGGACAGGGGGAGCATAAAAAGAGTGTGATACACCATGAATTATGATTAATATGATAGTTAATAACAGTTTTCCAATTGTTTATAAGTGCATGTTTAACTTCATTTTAAATTTATATTATAAAGTGCTATGGAACTATATTGATGTATAATGAATTCCAATTATTGAGTTTATTGGAAAATTTTGCATCATTTTTTGGAAGAAATTTTGTTAGATTTTGGGGTAAAATGTTACCTCTTAAGTTTGGGAAACAGCCTGTAAGGGGCTGTAATTTTGGGCTAAAAAATCACTGTTACTTTTCTCTTATAAGGTTCTTGTCTGCTGTACTGTCGTTCTGAACTTTCTCAAAATAGTTAGCTGAAAACTGTCCCATGGAAATGTAACTGAGTTAATTGAAAGAAAAGGGATTTGTTCTTTTAATTTCACACATGTGAAGCATTTGTTTTAAGGGACTGAAATAGGACATGATGCATGAACGTTTGCAAATAATTTAGGTATCAATGTATCATATACCATTATTTTTTTCATTTAAATGAGAAATTCTTTAGAAGAGAATGAGAAAACAACATTGTTCATGTAAATTGTCAGTCTATTTTAAGTCCATTTAGAATAATTCATATGTACCTAATAACAATTGATTTTAATGTTTCTTTCACTTTAAGAAAGAAATCAAACTGGAGCTGTACTTAGGGTTGTGTTTTTGTACTTGAGGTCATGCTATTTCCAAAGTATAAATTTGTGAATTAAAACAACAAAGCAATATAGGTGCTGGTGAAAGTGTGTTTTAACATTAAGGGATGTTTGCAGTCTGGTATATGTCTTCCTGGGGCTGCCCACTTCCTGAGTAGGGTAATACAGACCCCAGATACAGAATTGTGTCTCCTGGAAACATGGGTCTGTAGTAAACAAGTGCATGCCATAACACAGGCAAGCTCAAAACAACGGCACTTGAACCTTAATTTAAAAGAATTGAAGGCTGTTGAAATTCAGTGTTACAAATGAATCAGATTTAAACAATGATATTTTTTCAGTAATTAACTTGATATTTCTTCTCAATACATTCTCAGGACAATGAAAGTTCTCAATATGAAAATGAGTTTAAATTATTTGAAATTTTACCAGTGTAATATTAAGCCAATCAGGAAGCAGGAGTTAAGTTCATCAGAATTGAAGCTTATATTAACACATTTATGCCTAGCATCTAGAAAAAAGGCCTTGGCAAACAGCGTAGACCCAGATGAGACGCCGCATGATGTGGTGTCTCATCAGGGTCTGCGCTGTGTGCTTAAAGGAATTTCTGTAAGAAATATTCTAATTATAGAAATAAATATACTTGACATCCCTAATTTTGGAAATAAATTGATCCAATTAAGAAGGATGGGAGAGTCCACTCGGCATAAATGTGTTAATTAAAACTCATTGGGCAAGTGCAGCATTGAACTCATTGACGAAAACCATTCAAAATGAGAATTTTACAATCACCAGGATCAGGGCAATTGCATCCCACTTCCATCAATTCTCTATCCCTGTATTATTTATCTATACATATCATTTACCAATCCCCTGGGTCATGTATATGCAGGAAGATAATCATTTGGTCTGTTTACACTGGGTGAGAGTGCTGTGCTGGGAGATCTCGTGCAGTCGGCAGGCTGTGTTGGCACCGTGCCTCCACATGTCAGCCTAGATGTCAGTACCTAACACCGGGATGTAACACTCAGATCTAGGCCTATGATTCTGTTGTTTGTGTTAGATTAAAAGTGATCAAATCAGGCCTATGGCCAAGCTAGCTGAGTTTAAAATAAATATAATTTTATGTGTGGGTTTTATGTTGTTATGAGCACCATTTGCAAATGCTCTTCACTAACCTCTGATACTGTACCCAGAGAATTTATTATTTATTTTACTATGGCAAATTTTAGTAAGTTTAGTAATTAAAATCCCATCTGCATTGACAGCAATCAGTATAACTCTGTTTAAAGATATGATGAGCTCTCTCATATCATGAGCTATTGAAATAAGGAGCTGGGCTTTGGGGGCTTAACCCTTTGCATGCTGGGAAATTTTTCGTCTGCAAAAATGTCGTCTGCTGAAATTCTAAAATTAGCATTTTCTTTGATTTTTTTTCAAAGAATACTATAAGAACAGCAAACAGTTTGGATCCAGATGAGACGTCACGTTCTGTGGCGTCTCATCTGGATCCAAACTGTTTGCAAAGGCCTTCAAAATTCGGTTCCAGCACTGAAAGGCTTAATGCGGGTGAAGTGCAATCCCAGATTAGCCAGTGCAATCCACACACTCTTATGTAGGACAACATTTTGCACTTGTATGGACTTTTTCTTTGAAAGGAAGTCTCTTCTACATTAAATCCAGTTTTGGTGGAAACCAATGTCTCTGATTAGCCTGAGTGGTCCGCACAGGCTAATCTTGGATAATACCTTACACACCTGCAATAAGCCGTGGACTGCACAGGCTAATCTTGGATAATACCTTACACACCTGCAATAGACTGCACAGGCTAATCTTGGATAATACCTTACACACCTGCAATAGACTACACAGGCTAATCTTGGATAATACCTTACACACCTGCAATAGACTACACAGGCTAATCTTGGATAATACTTGACACACCTGCAATAGACTACACAGGCTAATCTTGGATAATACCTTACACACCTGCAATAGACTGCACAGGCTAATCTTGGATAATACCTTACACACCTGAAATTGACTGCACAGGCTAATCTTGGATAATACCTTACACACCTGCAATAGACTGCACAGGCTAATCTTGGATAATACTTGACACACCTGCAATAGACTGCACAGGCTAATCTTGGATAATACCTTACACACCTGCAATAGACTGCACAGGCTAATCTTGGATAATACCTTACACACCTGCAATAGACTGCACAGGCTAATCTTGGATAATACCTTACACTGCACAGGCTAATCTTGGATAATACCTTACACACCTGCAATAAGCCAGGTTTTCCCAGACACCTACTCAAATGTTTCATCACAAACCACTCATTTATTCTTGTATTGATATGTTATACCAATAAGCATAAAAATTGTTATGATTGTCTTTTAATTGCCTAAATTGTCTCCATCATCTGGAATACATTTGAGAGAATTTAAAGATTTATGGTTTGTGGGAAAAATATCCTGTTTTGTCTTAATGTGTTCATTAATTAGGTCTTACAAAGCACTAATCACCTCCAACAAAGTGAAAAATGACCTTGTTTTTTATCTTCTAAACATAACTTTTGTAAGATGCTGACAAAGGTGAATCCTTTTAACTTCTTAGTAACTTGCATCATGTTTCATTTAGTTACATCTACTCTTCCAGTTAGCTGTAGACAAATGTATGTCTGTACAGGGTTGTATGTGGAGTGTATATTGTGGAACATCTGGTGAGAGGCCTCACCTGTCATGTTGGATTACCATTATGATCAAGCAAATCCACAGATTTTTATACCGCCATGAAGTGGAAGGCATTGCACTTTTCCCTCCCTCCCGCTGAAAGTATTGCGGAAAGCTTTTTTTTTTTTTTTACTCCACTTTAACTACTGGGTTGGGGGTAGTTGCGCTCAAACTTTCACAGTTTTTTTGCCCCACAAAATATCAAAGAACCTGACATGTGCAATTTATTTGGAAGAATATATCTTGGTAGGGTTGACCATGAGTAGTGTAACATAGGTTACAGCAAAGTAAGTGAGGGCAACATGTCAGCTGGTAGCCCTGCAGTGCAAGTGGCTTTTAACACTATCTCACTCAGAAGCAAAGTGAAAATGGCTATGTGCAAACAGCATAAAACCAGAACAGCCTGCGAGTAACTCACAGGCTGTTCTGGTTTTATGCTGATTGCTGCTCATCAGTATCTAAGGGTCGGAAATGAGGCATTTAAAACTTAAATCTAGTAAGAAAAGTCTGTAATTAAATGTAACTTTCTAAGGGACTACAAATTGATCAAAATACCTATCTAAGTGGTAAAGGTATAAGAGATTTGTATGTCCCTGGGTGACCTTGGTGATATATAGGCAGGCTCATCAAGACATTAGGTTGAAAGTAAGCTGGGGAAATGAGATTGTGAATGGGAATAATCAAAAAAAAGTTACAATCTTTGATCAAATATCATGAGGATCTTTGGAGAAATATGATGTTTGGATTGCATTTACAGAAAAAGGTTACAAGAATTCAGTATAAAAAAGTAAACATTTCATTATGTTCACCAATAGGTTCTCGACCCTCATAACAAGGTTTCTTCTTCTTATTAAAATGTTGCAGTTGATAAGCCTTTTCAAGATACCAGAATTGTAAGTATGACATCGTGAACACGATTAAAAGTACATGTGTACTAACTGTGAAAAATATAATTCTAACAATTCTCCTAAGAAAACTGCTTCAGGAAAAGTTTTGTGCCCTATATATACCAGATTCACCTTAAAAGTCCTGGCCACATGTGTTCCTTCCATCAGGCTCTAGATGTTTGGTAATTAGTGTTGATAGAAGAGCCAATCATTGGAAAATTGAGTAATTTACTTCCCAACAAGTGACTGGGAACGTTTTGGTAAACATATGTCAAGCAGAAAGCACTTGAGAATCAATTAAGGCCACGCCACATCTGGAAGTACCCCTACCTGGCTTGGCACAGAATTTTCATCAGTTTTGTTGTTGCTTTTAAATGATTTAGTTTAGGGTTTTCATGCAGGGGTTTTCAGCACTGTCTACGCCTCCGGAAAACGGAGGCACTCCCAAAGCAAACAGACCCGATCCCAAACCTAAATTATAAAAAAAAATCCCAATTTCCCCAAAAAAAAAACAATTTTTTTTTTTTTTTTTTTTTTTTTTTTTTTTTTAAGAATGAAGTGTCTTATAACTTGTGTGACTAACCATTGTTTGTTTTGGTCAAAATTATCTGCTATAAGGTTTTGACTGTTCAGTTCTTATCTCAGAGTGTAACTGTAACTGAAAAAACAAAACTGCAGTACTTGAATAAACGTTGAACATGCCCAATATTGCATCTGTTTATATAAAGAAGACAAAATAACAAATAAAAACAAATTTATTTGTTCAACGGCTGAATTATTTAAGCATGATAAATTCACAATTTTTTCCCAAATGAGCCGTTTCATCGAAGCAAAAATTCCCAAAATGACCAATTTTGTTGATAAAGAATTCCCAATTTGGTCAGACTCCTTTTCCCAAAATAGGCAGAAAAACCCCTGTCATGTATTATTTTTCCAGAGGGGCTTTTGCCTTCTATCTATTACTGCAATTTAAAAATTTTCCGGTTTGATCTAAATCGATCTTTGATGTTTTTGATGTGAAATTACTTTTTTCAACAATGAAAGGAAATGTTTTCAGGGCCGGATCCAGAGAGAAAATAACTGGGGGGGGGGGGGGGGCACAATTTTTTTTCACAAAACAAATGCGGAAGGGGGGGGGGACGGCGGCGGCAAGAAATCAGTGTACAATGAATGGTCATATATTAATACGTTGATACTTAATATAGGTGATTTGATTTCAACATAAATAAGTAAATATAAAAGCTGTGTGTTAAATATGTTTAATTTTTATTTAAAATTGTTATTGACATTCAACAGTACAACAAGTAACAAAAACACTGTGGCTCCAATTGGTAGGGGGGGGGGGCAGCTTTAACCACACTTGAGTTAATAGGTGGACTCTGACAGACATCTTCATGATGAGTTCTGAAAATAGAAAAGAGAGAGTATTTAGAAATGTATAATTCAGTTGAATTATCTACGCAAACATTTTATTTCAAAATATACATTAATACTGTTGGTCTGATCAATATTTCAATAACCATTTTTAGCTCATCTATTTTTTGAAAAAAAATTATGAGCTATTGTCATCACCTTGGCGTCGGCGTCTGCGTCGGCGTCCAGTTAAGTTTTGCGTTTAGGTCCACTTTTCTCAGAAAGTATCAATGCTATTGCATTCAAACTTGGTACACTTACTTACTATCATGAGAGGACTGGGCAGGCAAAGTTAGATAACTCTGGCATGCAATTTGACAGAATTATGTGCCCTTTTTATACTTAGAAAATTGAAAATTTTGGTTAAGTTTTGCGTTTAGGTCCACTTTTCTCAGAAAGTATCAATGCTATTGCATTCAAACTTGGTACACTTACTTACTATCATGAGGGGACTGGGCAGGCAAAGTAAGATAACTCTGGCGTGCATTTTGACAGAATTATGTGCCCTTTTTATTCTTAGAAAATTGAAAATTTTGGTTAAGTTTTGTGTTTAGGTCCATTTTATTCCGTAAGTATCAAAGCTATTGCTTTCATACTTGCAACACTTACTAACTATCATAAGCGGACTGTGCAGGCAAAGTAATGTAACTCTGACTGGCATTTTGACAGAATTATGTGCCCTTTTTATACTTAGAGAATTGAAAATTTGGTTAAGTTTTGTGTTTAGGTCCACTTTATTCCTACAGTATCAAAGCTATTGCTTTCATACTTGCAACACTTATTAACTATCATAAGGGGACTGTGCAGGCAAAGTTATGTAACTCTGACTGGCATTTGGACGGAATTATGGGTCCTTTATACTTAGAAAATTTGGTTAAGTTTTGTGTTTTGGTCCACTTTACCCCTAAAGTAACATAGATATTGCTTTCATACTTGGAACACTCGCAAATTATCATAAGGGTACAGTAAAAGGACAAGTTGCATAACTCAGGTTGTCATTTTTACGGAATTATAGCCCTTTTTTGACTTAGTAACTTTGAATATATGGTTAAATTTTGTGTTTCGATCCACATTACTTAACTATTAAGGCTATTGCTTTCAAACTTCAAATACTTTCATGCTATCATGAGGTTCCTGTACCTGGCAAGTTGAATTTTACCTTGACCTTTGAATGACCTTGACTCTCAAGGTCAAATTATTAAATATTGCTAAAATTGCCATAACTTCTTTATTTATGATTAGATTTGATTGATACTTTGACAAAACTACTCTTACCTGACATACCACAATAGACTTCACCCAAACCATCCCCCATGCCCTCCCCCCCCCCCCCCCCCCCCCCCCCCTCGAATCCCCCCCCCCCTATTTTTTTTTTTTTTTTTTTTTTTTTGTTTTTTTTTTAAAGATCATCCCACAAATGACCACCACACCCTCACACTATACCCCCCCCCACCCCACCCTCCCAAATTTCTTTTTTTTTGAAACGGTTAAAAAACACAAATTTTTATTTTTATTAATTTATGTTTGAACTACCGTCCAACCATCGCACCCAAGAATCCCCCCCCCCCCCACCCCCGATTTATTTATTTTTTCCGCATTTTTGGAAAATAATGTAATAAATGTCCTCACCCACACACTATACACCCCTCTTCACTCCACCCCTCCCTCCTTTGTGATTGAAAATGAGAGTCCCTTCACCTTTAAAAAGAAAATAGATGAGCGGTCTGCACCCGCAAGGCGGTGCTCTTGTTTTATCAGAGCTTATATAAAGCGTGATTAAATGTGAATTATATTAGTTCAAATGCAAAACCTGAAAAAAGTGCACAAAATGTTTGATAAAGTTCAATAACGGTAATGAAATTAATATCTACAAGTGGTATACAGAGCGGAACAGGCATATATCATTTTATGGGCTTTATTTATTATACTATCAGTATGAAGAAATTTGTAAATAAATGTACACTCAATCTTTTTGTTCTTTTATTTCAATATTTTAGAGTTAAACAGTCATATAACATACTGAATAAACTAAGCACAATAAACGGGTTATAATACATAAAAAAAAATCAGAAACTTTGGCACAGTGTCTGACTCTGTGTTTTTTTGTGGACGGACCAAAATATCGATCTGACGTTGTTGCCTTACGTTTCATAGTTATGAAGACATTGCGGTGATACACTGTATTATATAACCCCCCCCCCCCCCCCCCCAATAAAACACACGAAAAAGGAAGGTTTGAGCTGCTGGGGGATGCCCCCAACCCCCCCCCCTTTCCCCGGTAAATCCGTGCCTGGTTTTAATGCTTAAATTCACATTAATACTCATAATCAACAAGTCCATAAAAAATCAGTGTTCATTATAGCAATAGCCAAAATTTCACAGCTGGATGTGGTATGTTGACATACATTTAACGAGATACAAAATGCTTGTTTTATTCTTTTTTGGCGACAATATATTCCATGTTTATTTCCCGCCATGATATGCAAACATTTACGAGCAAATGCTAGACTGGCTTCTGGCAGCGTCAGACGAACGACTTATTCATGAGAACTAAAAATAGTTATATCTATGATCCCAGACCACATCTAGCGTTGAAATTTTGGCTATGGCCTTAAAGGAAAACTGATTTTTAGCTGGGCTGTTTTCGGAGAAAACCCAAGGTATTGTCAAAGCCAGCTCGCCGCCCGACTTCCGCGTTGTGCTTAAACGTTAACATTTTGTTAAGGTTTTGAACATCGGCTCTAAAATCAAAGTGCTTCAACCTACAACTTTGAAACTTCATATGTAGATGCACCTTGATGATTTCTACATGCCACACCCATTTTTTGGGTCACAAGGTCAAAGGTCAAGGTCACTGTGTTCGCAAAAAAAAATAATTGACAAGATTTCATTTATTCAAAACTGCACCCACAGCCGAGTGTGGCACCCATTATGCGGTGCTCTTGTTTATGTTTTAACTTTACTTTTCAAAATGTTGTACAAAATATTCGTTGATTTTGAGTGTTTATGGGCTTTTAAGACGTTCTGATACCAACATTTTATATTTAAGTTGCTGTATCAGCTGATCTGATCATTTAAACATCTTTATGAAGTCTAAACTTCCAACCAAAAATATGGCTGGAGTTGTGCCATGATTGTCATCATGTTCAATGGTTCATTGAGACTTTGCACTGGTTGAATATTTGAAATCAAGTGGGTCACCCTGGCAGGCATTTATTGCAGACATGCACATTCCTTTCCTCAAAATGAAGAACACAATTTTGTTTTGATTTGAAAGTCTTCCAAGAAGGAGTGTGTTATCTCTTGTGTATGATAGCAAGGCACTCCTCTTGATACAGTCTACAGAGCAGAAAGTTGAAAGCAAACATTCATGTTTCATGAAGAGCAATTTTATTATGTGTTACCAAATTTTTCTTCGCCCCTTCCAAAATCTTACATGCACAGGTCATGCTAATAAATTACCAGTATTTAGTTAATGTTTGAAGCGTAATTACTGAATTTTATTAATTGACATAGACACCAATAAATATCATTGTTATCCCTATGCTCCGAATTGGAGCGGGAGGTATTATGTGGTTATCTCCTCCGTCTGTCCGTCCGTCCTGGCCACTATCTCCGCCTACACTATTAGCACTAGAACCTTGAAACTTAAACACGTGGTAGCTATGAGCATATGTGCGACAGTGCACAATGGAATTTTGATCTGACCCCTGGGTCAAAAGCTGCAGCGTGGGGATACGCGTCGGCCTCTGCCTCGCCATTTCTAGTGTTCAATATGTAGCCAATTTGGAATATTCTGTCTTAATTCTGTCCTGTTATTAATAAATTACTAAAATCTATTAGTAAAGAATGAAGCACAAATAGAAAAATGAAGACACATTAAGGAAGAATGCATCAATACATATTCTAATGTTCTGACTAACATTCAAATTTCAAGAAGAAAACATAACATGCAAACCGATGCATTTGTGTATCTTAGAATAATTAATTTCATTTCCAAGGCTTATTCAATTGATTCATTATTCATACAATGTTAATTTTGACTTGAACCACTAAAAGTCTTGGCATTCACACTTGTGTTTACCATGTGAGGAACTTCACTAGAAAGGAGTTGCATTTGAGCCTGGAGATTGTGATGATCTAATCAGTAGGTTCAGCACACAGAATCTTCCAAGACATTAAAGATAACAGTCAAACATGCCAGCATCAAAGTTACCGGTATAGGCCTATACATGACAGAGAGATGATCAAGAAACTACTATAACTGCCCAACATTTTCAGTTCAGATACAACAGTTTTACACTTGTCCTTCCATGTTTAATCATTAGAATCAAATTTTGATGTGTGATTTTCTGTCAAACCTCAAGAAACTAAGACTGGAAGACTTTTTTGCCTTTGATTTATTGTCCATGTGCACTAAAGCAATGTATTGTATTGTTCATTACAGTGATTAGTTAACACCTAGAACGATTTATTGCATTGTTCATTACAGTGCTCAGTTAACACCTACAACAATGTATCTTCATTATAGTGCTCAGTTAACCCCTTAAACAATTTTATTAGTCCCCTACCGGTTTCACCGGACGGGACTTATGGTTTTGTCTCCGTCCATCCGTCACACTTTTCTGGATCCTGCGATAACTTTAAAAGTTCTTAATATTTTGTCATGGAACTTGGAACATGGATAGATGGCAATATGGACATTATGCTCGTCATTTCAATTCTTTCCTACATCAAAAATTCTGGTTGCTATGACAACAAATACACTAGAAATACTGCTGAAAATGGTGGTTTTTCTGGATCCTGCGATAATTTTTTAAGTTCTTAATATTTTTTCATGAAACTTGAAGCATGGATAGATGGCAATATGGACATTATGCACATCATTTCATTTCGTTCCTAAATTAAAAAAATTGGTTGCTATGGCAACAAATATATATTAAAAAAATCTGGAATTTCTGACGATGGTGGAGCTGGTAGGGGACTTACATTGCTTGACAATAGTCTTGTTGTATTGTTCATTGCAGTGCTCAGTTAACATCAAAAACAATGTATTGCATTGTTCATTACAAGGCTCAGTTAACTTCTAAAACAATGTATTGCATTGTTCATTGCAGTGCTCAGTGAACACCTAAAATAATGTATTGCATTGTTATATCCCCACAAACGAAGTTTAGGGGGGTATATAGGAGTGAACTTGTCTGTCGGTCCGTCGGTCCATTGGTCTGTCGGTTCGTATTAAGTGTCCGCTCTCTAATTCAAGTAGTTTTCATCCGATCTTCACCAAACTTGGTCAGAAGTTGTATCTACATGATGTCTAGGCCAAGTTTGAACATGGGCCTTGCCGGGTCAAAAACTAGGTCAGGGGGTCACTTAGTGCGTTTTAAACATTCAGCATGTTGTCCGCTCTCTAATTCAAGTAGTTTTCATCCGATCTTCACCACACTTGGTTAGAAGTTGTATCTAGATGATCTTAAGGCCAAGTTCAAACATGGGCCTTGCCGGGTCAAAAACTAGGTCATGGGGTCACCTAGTGCGTTTTTTAACATTCAGCATGGTGTTCTCTCTCTTATTCAAGTAGTTTTCATCCGATCTTCACCAAACTTGGTCAGAAGTTTATCTAGATGATCTGAAGGCAAAGTTCGAACTTGGGCCATGCTAGATCAAAAACTAGGTCACAGGGTCACTTAGTACGTTTTACACATTGAGCATGGTGTCCCCTCTCTATTTCAAGTAGTTTAATTCAAATCTTCACCACACTTGGTCAGAAGTTGTAACTAGATGATGTGTAGGTCAAGTTCGAACATGAGCCATGCCGGGTCAAAAACTAGGTCACGGGGGTCACTAAGTGTGTATTAAATCTCACCATGTTGTCCGCTCTCTAATTCAAGTAGTTTTTATCCAATCTTCACCAAAGTTGGTCAGAAGTTGTATCTTGATAATGTCTAGGGCAAGTTTGAATATAGGTCATGCCGGGTCAAAAACAAGGTCACGGGGTCTCTTTGTGCGTTTTAAACATCACAATGTTGTCCGCTCTCTAATTCAAGTAGTTTTCATCCAATCTTCACCAAACTTGGTCAGAAGTTGTATCTAGATGATGTCTAGGTCAAGTTTGAATATGGGTCATGCCGGGTCAAAAACTAGGTCACGGCTATCTTAGTGCGTTTTAAACCTCACCATGTTGTCCGCTCTCTAATTCAAGTAGTTTTCATCCAATCCTCACCAAACTTGGTCAGAAGTTGTATCTAAATGATCTCTAGGAAAAGTTTGAACATGGGCCATTCCGGGCCTAAAACTAGGTCAAGGGGTCACTTAGTGCGTTTTTTTACATTCAGCATGGTGTCCGCTCTCTAATTCAAGTAGTTTACAGCCGATCTTCACCAAACTTGGTCAGAAGTTTTATGGAAGTGATCTTAAGACCAAGTTAGAACATGGGCCTTTCTGGGTAAAAAAATAGGTCAAGGGGTCACTTAGTGCGTTTTAAAAATTGAGCATGGTGTCCGCTGTTTTTTGTGAAGACGACATGCAAAATATTATGTGTTAATGCAGCATGTGGGGGTATTCGTCACGTCTGTGACAAAGCTCTAGTTCATTACAGTGCTCAATTAATACCTAAAACAATGTGTTGCATTGTTCATTGCAGTGCTCAGTGAACAACTAAAACCATGTATTGCATTGTTCATTACAGTGCTCAGTTTATACCTAAAACAATGTATTGCATTGTTCATTTCAGTGCACAGTTAACAGCTAAAACAATATATTGCATGGTTCATTTCAGTGCTCAGTTAAACCCTAAAACAATGTATTGCATTGTTCATTGCAGTGCATAGTTAACACCTAAAACAATATATTGCATTGTTCATGTCAGTGCTCATTTAAACCCTCAAACAATTTATTGCATTGTTCATTCCAGTGCTCAGTTAACACCGGATGAGGACGACACTGACGACGACTCGTTTCAGAACTACGGCTCAGTGGGCTACCTCAATTCACCAAGTGACCCCTATAGACGACAGCTGCATAGCGTGAGCGATGTGGCCGATGGAAAGGCAGCCAGTCTTAAAAGAGGTACTTTTTGTGCATTATTGGATAAAAGTTACTAGAGCTACGTTTTGTGCTTCTGTTAAAGAAGTGTTTTATTCAGTGCTGTGGTCCATATAAGTGTCATGGGGAAATGGGTCTAATTACATATGGGGCCAGCTTAGCTCCTGACCAGCCTGCGCATTCACTCAGTTTGTTTGGGTTAAACACTATCTTTAAGTCTTTTGTGTTCTCATTTCTGGACAGAGAAGCTTATGACCAGCCTGCACTTTCACTCAGTTTGTTCGGGTTTAACGTTATCGGCTTTTAGTCTTTAGTTTTCTCATTTCCGGACAGAGAAGCTTCTGACCTGACTGCTCGAATTAGATGGCCAATCTGGAGCTTCACTGGCGGCATATGGCATTAGACTCCTCTTTGGCATGATGCTCTCATAATATTGCTCGAGCGCAAGAAAATGCTCCAAACCCTTCTAATAAATGAAGAAACTAGGATAGCTGGATTAAACATTTTGCCACTTAAGTACTTACAAGCCTATTCCTATTTTGATTTCTGATGCCTTATATATCTAACAGATGGAATGTCTAGGGGATCTGCAAACAAGAATAGATACAGTGCTGACATAGAAACCATGATGAGGTCATCCAAGGTATGCTGCAGGGTGACACACTTTTGATAAGTATCTCTCCAGAGAATAGAGCTGAATGCTTGAAAATTGCCATTTTTACCACACACGTTCTGACTCTTTGATAAATATCTCTAAAGAATAGAGTTGAATGCTTGAAAATTGACACTATTGTCATTCAAGTTCGCACACTTTGATGCATATCTCTAAAGAATAGAGTTCAATGCTTGAATAGTCAAACACTTGTGAAGAAATATGTTACTGATTTTATCTTTTTATTTGCATTAAAATATGCTCAGCAAAAATGTTGTTCCAAACATAAAATGGAAAAAATAATTGCAGAGTATTGCAGCATGATAAGACCTATACATCAAGTGCCAAGCAAACCAACAATGGTTCTTAATTTATTATGGCCCCCTTCGAAGAAGAGGAGGTATATTGCTTTGGTCATGTCGGTCTGTCTGTCGGTCGGTCCATCCACCAGGTGGTTGTCAGACGATAACTCAAGAATGCTTGGGTCTAGGATCATGAAACTTCATAGGTACATTGATCATGACTCGCAGATGACCCCTATTGATTTTGAGGTCACTAGGTCAAAGGTCAAGGTCACAGGTGAAGGTCACAGTTACTGGAAATAGGCATTTTAAGGATTTAGCATGGTTCAAACAAGGGAAACAACTACCGTTTATGCATGTTCTTTTTGTTACAGCATTTGCCTCCCTTGGCATTTTATGGATTTAGCATGGTTCAAACAAGGGAAACAACTACCATTTATGCATGTTCTTTTTGTTACAGCATTTGCCTCCCTTGTAATATATTTAAATTTTACCAAATGTAAGGCTAACTGCATTTTTGTAATGCATTGTATCAATAACCACCACCGTATCAATAACCACCACCACCACCACCACCACCACCACCACCACCACCACCACCACCACCACCACCACCACCACCACCACGACGTCTCTGAGAAGCATGTTTTTGTCATGACTACGTATGACGTAATAAAATATTGCTTTGAATCGTGTTGCACTCAATTTCAATTCACTTGATGTTAGAATTGAATATGTCTCATAATGCACTGTGAACTTTATACTTTAGTCAATGGCCTGTGTTTGTGTTTATGAAATTCTTAAACATAGTTATCATCATAAATGGCCAGAATTATGACTTTTTAATTGATGTAATTTTATTGGAAGATTGGATATATATGCACTTTAGAAAGCGATAAGTATTTATTTATCTGTATGCATGGGTTTATACACAAGTATGGCAACACAACATATGGCAAATAATGAGCTCAGAACTTATAAAAGGAATCTGTTTAATTGGCAGTCTTGTGGCTTTGACCCTGTCTTCTGCGTTACAGTGTAATTCTATATGTATGTCGTGCTGCAGGACTCCCCAGAGGCAATGTCTCCCATGGGGTCTGGTGTCCGGAGTTCCATACATGGGTTCATGCACAACAAGATCACCAAGGCGTTCAGCATGTCATCCATTCCCGCGGCAACCAATGCTGAGAAGGGCAAAGGTTAGACGGAGGAATTTTTTAACTGACGTAGATTTCTTAATTAACTACCAGTATAGGAGCTGTTATCTGAACTGTACACTGGTCTCATTGATTGAAATATGCTTTGAAAGTGATGAACTTCAATTTTTATATTGACGTACCATCGATTGAAATTGGCATATCATTGTTTGAAATTGATCTGTCATTATTGGATATTGACATTTACACATCATTGATTGAGATTTGCAATTGATTTTGAAATAAACATATGATTGTTTGCATTTGAAATATCTATGTGTGAAAATGAGTTTAAAAGTTGGCATACATGTACCATTGTTTGAAATCGAAATATATTGCATTGTCTGAAGGTTGCATAACACTTTTTGAAATTAGTTTCAAATAAAGTTAAAAAAATATATAAATTGATATACCATTGTTTTACTGTGATATGTCATTGTTTGCAAATTGTTCACTACTGCTGTTTTAGGGGGAACTTATAAAGGCAGTGACAAGCAGTAAGTATGAAGAATTGGCACGAATATGTATCACTATGTTAATTGAACAAGAAAACACTTCAGTATTTTGTTTGCTTTGGCTAAGGTATACTGCAGTAGAAGGCTAGAATATATGTAATTCCCATATATATCATGCACTTACTAATTATTTTGTTATTAAACAAATATTTCTCTCAATACAAATGCCACAATAAACTGACAGGGGTATACTGGACACAAAGTTGTCAAATGAAGTACTGCAATTGTTCAAGCATCAAACATGCATGGATTGTTCCTGGTGATACTAAGTTGTGCATGTGCAATTTGAATTATCCAACATCGGAATCTGTTTAAATTTTTATGTCCCCCACTATAGTAGTGGGGGACATATTGTTTTTGCCCTGTCTGTTGGTCTGTTGGTCTGTCTGTTGGTCTGTTTGCACCAACTTTAACATTTTGCAATAACTTTTGCTATATTGAAGATAGCAACTTCATATTTGGCATGCATGTGTATCTCATGAAGCTGCACATTTTGAGTGGTGAAAGGTCAAGGTCAAGGTCATCCTTCAAGGTCAGAGGTCAAATATATGTGGCCAAAATCGCTCATTTTATGAATACTTTTGCAATATTGAAGATAGCAACTTGATATTTGGCATGCATGTGTATCTCATAAGCTGCACATTTTGAGTGGTGAAAGGTCAAGGTCAAGGTCATCCTTCAAGGTCAGAGGTCAAATATATGTGGCCCAAATCGCTTATTTTATAAATACTTTTGCAATATTGAAGATAGCAACTTGATATTTGGCATGCATGTGCATCTCATGGAGCTGCACATTTTGAGTGGTGAAAGGTCAAGGTCAAGGTCATCCTTCAAGGTCAGAGGTCAAATATATGTGGCCCAAATCGCTTATTTTATGAATACTTTTGCAATATTGAAGATAGCAACTTGATATTTGGCATGCATGTGTATCTCATGGAGCTGCACATTTTGAGTGGTGAAAGGTCAAGGTCATCCTTCACAAGGTCATGGTCATACTACAAGGTCAAACATCATATAGGGGGACATTGTGTTTCACAAACACATCTTGTTAAAGTCAGAATTTGATACCATAATTATTACAACTTGCATTATATCACATATCACATGCAGTGTGCGTGGCTATTTGTCACAACTCTGACAAGCTCTTTGAAGTCAGAGAAGTCAGTATGTAGTACTCACATATATAGTTTTGCTGTTACTTATAGATGCTTTCTTTTACCCTCACCTGTGCTTTTTGTGCTCAGGGTGAGTTTTTTGGGATCGCCTTTTGTCGTTCTGCGTTGTCAAACATCCATGTTTGACAACATCGATTGTCATTAAGCTTTTAATTTATGTTGAGTTCAAACTGGTCATTCCCCAGTGGTTATATCATTTATGTAGACTTATATTGTAAATAACTTTTAGCTATCTTCCTTTAAATAAAAAGTCTCTGAGCTATGCTATTTGGTATATTTCATCATATAGACGGTCTGCACAAAGTTTTAAGCGAGGCTGTTTTCGGAGAAAACCCGAGCTATTGTCATAGCCAGCTCGTCGTCCGCCGTCTGCTGTCCGCCGTAGGCATCGTGCTAAAACCTTAACATTGGCCATAACTTTTTAAATATTGAAGATAGCACCTTGATATTTGGCATGCATGCGTATCTCATGAAGCTGCACATTTTAAGTGTTAAAATTTCAAGGTGAACATCATCCTTTAAGGTCAAGGGTGCAAAAAACAAAGTCACGGGAAGTAATAAGCTTTAAATGGACATAGTTTTCTGACCTGCCCACGTATATATTTTTGTTAAATAAATCAAAGCGGCGCAGTAGGCAGCATTGTGTTTCTGACAAACAAATTGTTGTAAAAGGTCAAGGTCATCCTTTACGGTCTACGTTAAAAAATAAAGATTTAAGGGAAGTAATAAGCTTTAAAAAGGGAGAACATTATTCAATATTGAACATAGAAACTTTATATATTTGGCATGCATGTGTATCTCATGGAGCTGCACATTTTGAGTGGTGAATCTACAGTCACGGTAGTGGATTGGACAAAATTCAAGGGAAGTAATAACCTTTAAAGGGAGATGATTTCTATACCAGCCAAATGATAAATAGATATTTTATTTCAATGCGGCGCAGTAGGGGGCATTGTGTTTGTAACAAACACATCTCTTGTTGGGTCACTAGGTCAAAGGTCTCGGTCACTGTGACCTCCAAAAATAAAAAAATCCTGACAAGCTTTCGCAGCCGAGCGTGGCACCCGTGATGCGGTGCTCTTCTTTCAAATCATGCCCCTGTGATCAAAACAGGCCATCCTCGTGCAGAGGGTACATGATTGATGTAGACTTATATAGCCCAAATAACTGTGAACATCATTCCTGCAATTGAGAGTGTAAGCAGTTCAGTATTTAGAGTGAAGCATAGTTTGCATAGTTTATGGGTCCTCTAATGAATGTGTACAAATTATGCCTCAGAGGTATATATAATTATGTATACTTATTTTTTTAATATACTTATGTTGTAAATAACTTTAAAAATCTTAAAAAATGCAAGGGTCAGAGGTTTAGTATTTGGGTTTTAACACTATATAGTGCATCTCTCCTAAGTTTGTTTAAATCATGCCCCAGGTGTTAAAACTGGCCATGCTCCATTTCACAGGTGAGCGTCTAGGGCCGCGTTTGCCCTCTTGTTTTTCGAAAAAATGGTGCTGGATTTCACTGCTTAATGTGAAAACTGCCTTTATAATATTTTTTGATTGTATCAGTAAGATCATTCCTAGTAAAAAGTTTATTTTAAATCACTAGAACTGTTGTGTGACTTAATTCTTGCAGGCTCCCATCTTACGTTCTCATACAAAAGCTTATAGCAGAACATGAGTGAGTGGTAATCAGAAATGTTCCACAGGGCAGCAGCTAAGAATTTGTTTTTGTTCTGTTTAACGTTATAGTTAATGTTTGTTTATATGTAAAAAAATTAGTTGATTGTGCATTTTACATAAAATTTAAATCAATATTCTGCATTTGTGTAAGAAATGTACTATTTGTTATTCATACAGATTTTTGCAGATTTTAATCAAACTGGTGGCAATATATAGCTTACATTTTATTAACATTTAGGGAATTCTTAGAAGCTAGCCTTTGTTTTACACTACCTCTTTAATCACCCTTAATTATCCTTTTGCACTAAGTCTCGTGCTCTGTTGTATACTTTTATATGTCCCTGTTGATATAAAATGCACTTGTTATAAATAGGCAGATACAAGCTGATTTCTATATCCATTTTGAAACAACCTGTCTTGATTGAGCAATATTTATTTTAGATAATTTACTTATAAATAATAGTATTAACAAGAATTTGTCTGTTGGGCATTGTCAACATTTAACTTGTTGTCACTCTGAAGGTCACATTTTTACCCAATCTTGGTGAAACTTGGTCTGAACATTTGCCCCAATTATCTATCACATAAGTTTGAAACATGGTCATGTTGGGACAAATTTAAGGCAGATTTTTAAAAAGCTAGTAATTACTAGAGGCCACATTTAATTCCCAATCTTCATGAAAAGTGGTCAGAACATTTCTCAGAATTTATATCAAGGCAAAGTTCTTAACTGTTTAAGTTGGGATGAAAAAAAATGAATACTAGGTTAGATTTTAGGAAAAGTTTGTGAACACTTTACAGTGTTTTTTTCATTCAAATTTGGGTCCTTTTTGGGGGCCCATTCCCAATGGAAAAAAGTATATATTTTTCCCAAATGCGACCTAAACATTCCCAATTCAAGATTTTTACACACACACAATTGTTTCAATAAGTCTCAACATTTTATTAATCTCAAGTCCAGCTCTATAAGTAAAAACCTTACAAAAAATGAACAATATTAATTTCCCAAATTTAGTCAAAATGACTCGAATTTGTCCAAATCAAAGGGACCTGGCCCCATTCCCCCAAAAACACTGCTTTAAAAGTGATGTTTGTACATTCTTCATGAAACTTGCTCTAAACATTTATTTCAATCATTTCACTGTTTCACTCCAGTTTTTTTTAGTACACTTCAACACCGTTATTTCGAACACCGATAAGCCGAAGTCACCGTTATTTCGAAGTATTATTCGGGTCCCGATTTTGGTTCTTCTTTGTTTAATGTAAAATTTCATTGTTAATCCGAACTTCGTTAAACCGAAGAAATCGTTATTTCGAAGTGATTCAGTCGGTCCCAACACTATAATTCGCACCTTATTATCAATCGTTAATCCGAAGTCAAAACTGCAAAATACTGAGCGTATTTTCACACCTTGTCGTGGCGCGTCAAAAGCAGATAATTACACCTTTGTCGTCTGTGCGAAAGCTGGTGTTCAGAGAGACATTGGGTATTGGTAAAAAAAAGTTAATTCATTTCCGAAAATGTATTCATATGTTTGTATGTCTGATAATTTGTGCTATTCGTTATATTTTATATGTTCTGTAATTAGACAAAAATAAAAACAAGAACAAGAATCTTTTTATTCCTCCGTTTGTTACAAGTGGAAATCTTTTGCTATATGACTAGTTTACGCTTTTAAGTTAGCAACGTTCTATTTTAACAGAATCAAAAAAGTCTTCTGTCAAATGTTTATTTCGAATTATCGTTAATCCGAAGTTTTTTTAACGGTCCCGACGACTTCGAAATAACGGTGTTGAAGTGTAAGTCATTTGTAAAACACTACCTGTTTAGAACAGTTTAGTTTCTTAGGGTCTGAGGTGGGTGACCAAGGGCCAAAGAACTTTATAATGAATATAACCTTGTTGAATGTTTGCCTGTTGTTTAAAATCACTGTCATTATAACCACTGCTGTTTCTCTGCAATCCTAAGTTTTGTGTTTGAACCTTGCACTCATTGTTTGTATTTTGCTCTTAAATCTTTGTTTCACCCTTTACCAATCCAGACATTTTGCTATCCCCAAATCTAGATCAGTTTGGCTGTTTGAAGACTTTGCAGTTTGCCAGTATTTTAACTTTAAAGACCTCAATATTTGAGAGGCATTTGTTAATGAAAACTTCCTTTTTTGTTATGCACTATCATCAATGGACAGTGTCTAGTCCACATTTTGCATGCTAATGTATTTGATTCAGGACTTCTTCAACGATATACCTTGTTGACAGTTTCATTTTTTGTCAAATAAAAAAATCATTATGTATTGTAATTAAAAAACACACAATATTCTAACTTTCACATAACTCAGTCAGAGTAGTAAACAGATTTTTTTTATGGGATATTGTATGTAAGTGGAGGCCAGCTGTCATATTTGTTCTCACGATTATGCATTTTTTTAACTCACCTAAGCACAATTTGCTGATGGTGAGCTTTTGATGATCGCCTTTTGTCAGTCTTGCATCGTCTGTCCTCCATCCTGCCTCGTCTACATTTACCTTGTAGACACATTAATTATCCAGTCTTCATGAAACTTGGTCAGAACATGTGTCCCAATGATATCTTGGATGAGTCCGAAAAAGGTTGCGGTTGGTTGAAAAACATGGCTGCTAGCGTGCGTGGCAGTTTTACTTATATGGCTAAAGTAACACTCTAGAAGTCATCTTTATTTTTCAATCTTCATCAAACATTCGTTCTAATGATATCTTTAATGAGTTAAAAGATGGTTTTGGAGTGTTGAAAGACATGGTCACCAGGGGCCAGGTCATATTTGCTTAAATGGCTATAGTAAAATCTTGTTAACATTTTTAGTCCAATCTGCATGAACCTTGGTGGTAACATTTGTTTCAATGATTTCTGGGCTGAGTTTGAAAATGGTTACAGTCCATTGAAAATCATGGCCACCTGGGGGTGGGGCATTTTTAATTATATGACTATCGTAAAACCTTGTTAACAATCTAGTCTAAAACATAGCTTTGTTACAATCGGTAACAAATGTCTATTTTAAGCAACACACACACACAACTACTTATGATGCATATATTTATATATCTGCTAAAGCAACAACAAACCTTTTCTTTTCACAAAACAACATGAACAACCCTTACTTAGCATTTATACTACTCAGGTGAGCAACCAGGGCCGAAATGGCTCTCTTGTTTAGGAATTTTGTTTTGGCTGGTGAAAATGTTTCCTTTTTTTGCAGTAAATGATTTTTCTGGTTGATTATTAAATATCAAACAATACACAAATCTTTGAAGAAGTCTCATTAAAACTAGCATGCCTTGTTTCATCAAATATCTGTGGCCCATGGTAGTATGTCATGCTAGTTCTTTTGTGATTGTTTCATTTTAAAATGTTATTTTCGAATTGCATATCTATTAACATAAGATTGTTAATATTGCTATGTTAACCAACATACAAAGTTAAATGTGTATTTGTCATTTCATGCTTTTTTACGTATTTATGCTTCTCTGACGCTTTCATAGTATTCTTCTTTCTTAAAAGACCTATGAGAAAGTGGTTTCTGGCATCTAAAACATAAATAATAACTTATTATCTAGCAACACATTTTCAAATTTTAGAAAACATTAACTCCCATGTTTTCAGAGGCAAGACAACCAACAAATCAGATGTTAAGTAAAGACAATACATTCCAACAACAATACTACAATTATGTTAGATTGTCTTCAATAAAATACAATCAATTTGGTTAGTTGTTATAAGTATTTGCTGAATATTTTTTTGCGTTTTATGTCTGAGCATCAGGAAAATACTTTTATGATGGCATACTTTGTATTATTATATGAAAATTTAGATCATTTTACAAAAAAATAGAAGAAAAAAGTGGGTGCCTACATCTGAAAATACTATGGATGGTGTCAGCATATTATATGAATACACGCCTTGCTAACACTTTGCACACATTTGTATGTGTACAGTTATATATTGCTTTCTAGTGCACAATTTCACAATGGAGGGAAAATACCAGAGGAGGATTATGATAACCCAGATCGCCATCCAAATAGCCTGTCTCACAAAAAACAAAAACCAGAGATAACTCTCTTAGATTTTTTAAATGAGTAAGTGTTCAAGGTCTTGTATGCTTTTGGAAAATTGATGCATTTTGGCGTGCTACTTATTAACATTGTGTATGTTTTTATTATTAATTGTCAATGGATATTCTGATTTCACGCTTTTTGATTGTTAATTATTATGGAATTTACTGTATAATGTCCTCAAATTGTGGGAGTCAATAAGACTTTTTGTCCATCTTTCCTTAAAAACATCCTCTTGAATTTTTTTGGTTTTGTTCAATTTTTAAGCGGTAGAACATTCAAAGGATTTTTTAATGCAAACACAATCTTTTGACAGAATTATAATATTTCCTGTTTAGGATATATAATAATACTATCTGAAATTGTGTGCACACAGTTCTCGTATAATATTCTCAGTGACATTCTCATTAGATGAGAACCTTACCACCTATTCAGCTGATTGTCAAGGAAGAAATTTTGGCTGTGAACTATTTTAGAACAATTACTCTATTACTCTATTATAAGAATATAATTTAAAAAATGTGTTAGTTTAACCCTGTAGTTTCGGTTAATCCTAGCTGTATTTAGAAATAACATTATAAATTTTATATAAATACATTTTTATACATTGTACCACATAACCAAAAATCTTGCCAGTTCCTCATTCTATAATCTACTTACTGTTACAACTAACTAAATATTACTTAATATTATTAGCTAATCCGTATCATACTTATCCCATACCGTGTGATTCAAAGTCAGCAAGTTAATTATGGATGAAAATGTAGCTCATTCCCCATATTTCTACCCTGTATGGTCAGGGTCGGTCAGAAGCTATTAAAGAAACATATCCTGATGGTTTCCAGCCTTTTCCCATCATTGATGTAATAACAGGACCTAATTTAGTTGAGCTCTTGTATATTTTTATGACTTCAGGGAATGTTCAATTTAAAAGAATTTCTTACCCAATAAAACGTGACCCACTTTATAATCTCATATAAAAAAATACACTCACATAACTTTTTGTAGCCAATAAAGAATACTGTAGTTATCTTGTTTGAGCTTAGATAAATAAATATTTATGTTTCAGTTCTTCCAATTTCACCGATTCCACCATTTCTCTGTCACAAAAAACCAAAGAGAAGGATGAGAAGAAGCGGAAGGGGGGCGTGTTCTCTCGTTTCAATAGCTACAGATCAAAAACTAAAAAGGTCAGCAGGTCATTATGTATACTGTGTTAAACCTTTCCCCCATAAAAAGCAAAGTGAAAAAGGCAATGTGCAAACAGCATAAAACCAGAACAGCCTGCGAGTAACTTGCAGTCTGTTCAGGTCTTATGCTGTTTGCTGCTCATCAGTAACTAAGGATTGGTGATGAAGCCTTTAAAACTTGAATTAAGTAAGAAAGGTGTTCAATTAAATGTAACTTTCTAAGAGACTACTCATATGTGAAAATACGTTTCTAAGTGGTAAAGGGTAAACAAATGAAAATGTTTGTAGTTCAGTTGCATTAAAAAGCTTTACCCTTATAGAGACACATGTTATCAAGTCATTTTCCTGGGAAGAAGTATTACTTTGGGCCATCTGGTTCTGAGAAAGCTTCCTGAGTGGGGTGGACACTACAGGACTGTGTTGTCTTATATTGGATTTTGTAAAATGCATTGACATGGGGAATGAATTGTCAATGTAAGTTTAACGCTCTGTTTGGAACCCACATTTCTGCATGTGAATGACGGCGTTATATAATCCGAATCATGAACGCCAAAGCACTATACTGCCTTGTGCTTCTAACACCCTTAGTTTTTATCAGCACTGATAAGGCATGTGGCAGGTGTACTGAAAGGAAAACTGGTGTTTGTAAGTATTAACAGTGTTATTTTATGGATGAATTTGGTGTGAAAATGTGCCCAATTCCCAATCTCAAGAAATATATATTTTTCATATATAACTCAGTCTACCTAAAATTCGAAATTTAACATTTCCAAAAATATATCATATTTATATATTTTTTTAATGCAACATTTATTCCTTTCCCTATTTACAAATTCAGCTGTATAAGTTGAGTACATAATTATATATACACTAAAAACACTGAATACTGAAACTCTGATTTTTCGTGGTTTGTGGCGTCCAAAGATTGCGACATATCTGGCGCCGGATAAGCATATTGGTAATTTCAAAACACGCTATTAACCTACATTATTTTCTTATGTCATAATTTATGTCATAAATTGGTGTAACATAAAACATTCGGCAGCTTTAGCACTGTTTGGCTGATATGATTACCAAGAAGAAAGAGATTGACAGCTGGCATCATGTCAGTTCAAAGTAAATTCAATATAGAGAATGTTGTCAAAGGTGACATGCGAAATGACCTTTGATGTTGGGCAATTGGGCCTATTGTTTATTGCAATTAACAAGTGTGAATGTGATGCACAATGAAGACAAACAATTGGGACCAAACTGGATTTATGAATGTCGGATGAAGGGAGTGAAAAAAAATGGGTTCACTGCGGATTCATGGTATACTGGACATCGCGAAATAAAGGAACGTGATCCGTGATATAACGAAATTGCAGTGTAATTCTACATTTTAAATTAATAAATTGATAGCACAATTTTTTTTCCCTTTACCACTAAGTTACGTATTTTGACACATTTGTAGTCCCTTAGAATATTAAAATTAATTGAAGACCTTTCTTACTAGATTCAAGTTTTAAAGGCTTCTTTTCAAACCCTTAGATTCTGATGAGCAGCAAACAGCATAAAACCTGAACAGACTGCGAGTTACTCACAGGCTGTTCTGGTTTTATGCTGTTTGCACATTTCACTTTGCTTCTGGGAAATGGCTAAGTAAAAATTTGGCAATTTTCCCCTATCTGACGGGCCCTGGACCCATTCCCAAAATGATGAACAATACACTGTTGTACATGTATGTGTTGAAAGTGTTTATGTTTACAGCATTGTAATTTCTTATCTTCAACACTGTTTTTGTCCTTATTTTGAAGATCTTGAATAAAGTTGCACATGTTAATTGATTTCCCAGTAAGAACGAACAGGCTCATATTTGTTAATCATGCTAGATTAATTTTTTATTTTCTGGTTCCTTTATGTTTGACTTATAATGATTCTCAGATCTGCTTTTATGTTGCATATTGAAGTGATATATAGTGTAGGTTGTCAAGGTTAATAACATGTTTTGCAGTGCCAAGTATTTATCTCTGTTCCACTACAGTAGAAATAATGCTATAAAATACATACCACTGTTTGGGTTTCTCCAAAATCATCTATTTTTATCAACTGGTGTCTGAAAATTGTTCTCGTAAATTTTTTGCAGTGTTTCGATAAGCAAGTAATCTGCACAATCATTTAAATAAATGTTATTTTTATCATACAGATACCATGTTTTACAGAAGTAAATTGTCAGGATAGTATTATCAAATATGTTATCTATCTTGTCGTATTCTTTGTGTTTTATTCAATAATTGTTTATATAAAAATGTGGCCAACTCCGTCTGTAGTTATTTTCTTTATGTATTCCCTTAAAGATATAAAAAGATATCTCTCATTAATGTCAATATTTAAGATATAGCATTGATTTATTCTCTGCCATGGTTCATAGCTGGACAAAAACCCTTAAGAAAACATCAGCAACAAAAAAATTAATTTGTTTCTTAGTTGGCTATATTTTTAGCTCACCTGTCACGAAGTGACATGGTGAGCTTATGTGACCGTGTGATGTCTGGCGTCTGTATGTGCATGCGTGCGTGTGTCCGTCAACAATTTGCTTGTGTAGACAGTAGAGGTCACAGTTTTTATCCAATCTCTATGAAATTTGGTCAGAATGTTTATCTTGATGAAATCTGAGTTGGAATTGTATTTGGGTCATCTGGGGTCAAAAACTTGGTCACATAATAGGTTAAATAATAGAAAAACCTTGTGTAGACAATAGAGGTCGCAGTTTTCATCCAATCTTTATGAAATTTGGTCAGAATGTTTATCTTGATGAAATCTGGCTTGGGATTGTATTTGGGTCATCTGAGGTCAAAAACTAGGTCACTAGGTCAAATAATTGAAAAATCATCAACAATTTGTTTGTGTAGACAGTAGAGGTCACAGTTTTCATCCAATGTTTATGAAATTTGGTCAGAATGTTTATCTTGATAAAATCTGGGTTGGGATTGTATTTGGGTCATCTGGGGTCAAAAACTAGGTCACTAGGTCAAACACTAGGTCAAATAATAGAAAAACCTTGTGTAGACAATAGAGGTTGCAGTTTTCATCAAATCTTTATGAAATTTGGTCAGAATGTTTATCTTGATGAAATCTGGCTTGGGAATGTATTAGGGTAATCTGGGGTCAAAAACTAGGTCACTCGGTCAAAAACTAGGTCAAATAATAGAAAAACAATAGAGGTTGCAGTTTTCATCCAATCTTTATGAAATTTGGTCAGAATGTTTATCTTGATGAAATCTGGGTTGGGATTGTATTATGGTCATCTGAGGTCAAAAACTAGGTCACTAGGTCAAATTATAGAAAAAAAACGTCCACAATTTGTTTGTGTAGACAGTAGAGGTCACAGTTTTCATCCAATCTTTATGAAATTTGGCCAGAATGTTAATCTTGATGAAATCTGGGTTGGGATTGTCTTTGGGTCATGTGGGGTCAAAAACTAGGACACTAGGTCAAAAACTAGGTCAAATAATAGAAAAATCTTGTGTAGACAATAGAGGTCACAGTTTTCATCCAATCTTTATAAAAATTGATCAGAATGTTTATCTTGATGAAATCTGTGTTGGGATTGTATTTGGGTCACCTTGGGTCAAAAACCAGGGTCTATAGGTCAAATGTTAGAAAAACCTTGTGTAGACAATAGAGGTCACAGTTTTCATCCAATCTTTATGAAATTTGGTCAGAATGTTTATCTTGATGAAAACTGGGTTGGGATTGTATTTGGTTAGTCTGGTGAGCGATTCAGGGCCTTCATGGCCCTCTTGTTTCTTGACTGATAATTTGCCAATCTATTGTGGCTGTTGGAATTAACCTAGTTCTGTATGTTAGGAATCAAATGGTCTGACACTAACTTGGCACAGATTTGTTGGTTGCAGTGACATCATATCTTGGTGTATATATGTCATTTGAGGGATCCAGGAGTTGGTGTTTGTGACAGCCAGCCATGTTCTCTTACACAGAACAGGTTTTTGTTGTTAGTTGTGGTTTATGTGCGTAAACACTAGTGACACTTGATAGACGAGTTTTCCAAAGGTTAAACTGACTAAGGCCTTACATGTTTTACCAACTCTGCAGATGGTTCTTAGATCATGGGAAAATTATCGACATCCCACACATTATTTTCCTATTCCTGACAGCAATGCAAATTTAGATTTACAAGTCTGGCAATATATTTGAGCCGGGCTCTGTGAAAATTGGGTTTGATGCGTGTGCGTAAAGTGCCATCCCAGATAAGCCTGTGCAGTTCGCCTCAACTAGATTTTTTAGCAAGAAGAGATTCTGTTGGAAAAAATTTATCATAAAAGCTGAAATTTCCCCTTTTCACAAAGCACGACACATTTAATATTTACACGATAAGTTTGTTTGTTATTCATTCACTATATAGGTATGTTTGCAATTTTGAAATAATACTTATGATGTATTTTTTCAGTTTTACAGTTTGCTTCTGAAATCTGTGTATTAATAAATCAATTAAATTTTCAGGGTATTCAGCAGAAGGGAAATCATATTTACTAGCTCAAGGCCCTTCATTTAAGGTTATAAGATACAACAGTACAAAAACCTCAATACTTCAATGCTTGATATTTACAGAATAAAGATAAAGAAGGTAAAGAAAACAAGAACCGTTCGTCCCAACATCGGTTTGTGAGTGTCAGCTTCAGCAATGCCACAAGATGCGACGTCTGCCACAAAGTTCTCAACAACAAGCCTGCCCTTCGATGCCAAAGTATGGGTTCTTAACTTAATGAGCAATGGTGTATTGTGTGGTTTTTTCCAGCCTTTTTTAGGTCTAAATAGTGCCACAAAGACCAAAGCAAATTGTACCCGTTTTCTTTTCAATTTTGATCCAAACTGTTATAATTGCAAGCAAATTGAAGTTTGACAATGTCTTTGGAATGTCTTTTTAAGTATTTTTTGGGGGGGAGCATATAGTCGCTGCTTCGTCTGTCCGTGTGTCCGTCCGTCCGTGCACAATTTTTGTCCGGGCTATTTCTCAGCAACTAATGACCGGAATTCAATGAAACTTTATGGGAAGCTTCACTACCAAGAGGAGATGTGCATATTATCAGCGGGTTCTGGTCGGATGATTTTTCACAGAGTTAGGGCCCTTTGAAATTTTCCATTACCTGTACATATAGTGCACTTCTTGTCCGGGCTATTTCTCAGCAACTAATGACCGGAATTCAATGAAACTTAATGGGAAGCTTCACTACCAAGAGATGTGCATATTATCAGCCGGTTCTCATCGGATGATTTTTCACAGAGTTATGGCCTTTTGAAATTTTCCATTGTACATAAAGTGCAATTCTTGTCCGAGCTACTTCTCAGCAACTTATTACGGGAATTCAATGAAACTTTATGGGAAGCTTCACTACCAACAGGAGATGTGCATATTATCAGCTGGTTATGGTTGGATGATTTTTTACAGAGTTATGGCCCTTTGAAATTTTCTATAAACTGTACATATAGTGCAATTCTTGTCTGAGCTATTTCTCCCCAACTACTGACTGGAATTCAATGAAGCTTTATGGGAAGCTTAACTACCTTGAGGAGATGCGCATGTTATTTGTGGGTTCTGGTTAGATGATTTATTAAGAGAGTTATGGCCCTTTGAAATTTTTTAATTGCTAAACCATCCATCGTATTATTTTGTCCAAAGTTATGCCACGCAAAACGTTTCCTTTTATCTGAATATATAGTGCAATATTGTGACCAAAAAAATCTTTGGGGAGCATCACCCGTCTCCGATGTTTTCTTGTTTGTTTACCTTTACACAATTTGCTAATTTTGATAATGGGGTGTTGTGTGCTGTCAACATTTGCCTTGTGAACACTCAAAAGGAAGCATAAAATCATGAAACTTGGTAAGAATATTTTGAATTATATCTTGGGCAAGTCCCAAACTAATTTCTGGGACACTTGGTGAAATTCATGAAAACGTATGTGAATACTTCAGAGGCAACAGTATTGCCAAATCTTAAAAAGTTTGGTCCATTGGTCAAATTAAAGAAAAAGCGTTTGTTTTATCTAGATGCCACATATATGGCCCAATCTTTATGAGGAAATTTGGTCTGAACAATTTCCCCAATGATATCTAAGCAAAGTTTTAAATTTGGTCATGTGGGGTCAAAACTAGGTCACAATGTCAAGTTAAAGAAAAAGTATGTGAACTCTCTTAGAGTTAAACATTTACCCAATCTTATTGACATTTAGTCTGAACAGTTGTCCCAATGATATCTATGCCTAGTTTGAAACTTGATTGTGTGGGGTCAAAAACTAGGTCACTTATTCAAACTTAAGTAAAAAAACTTGTGATTACCCTAGAAACCACTTTTTTTTTATGTTTCTTTGTTAAACTTCGTGAGAATAATTGTCTCAATTATGTCTCAGATGAGTAAAAAACGGGGTCATGTGGGGTGAAAAAACAAGGCCACTAGGGCTTAAAAAAAGAACTTGTGAAAACTCTTGACGCCACTTTTTCTGCAATTTTCATAAAGCGTGCTCTTAACAATTATTTTAAGTCATGAGTCGAGGCACTTTTCCTTATTTGACTTAAGTAAAACCATTTCAAAACCTAGCAGTCACACTTTTTGTACCCTCTCTCCGTGAAAATTGCTCAGGATGTATCAAGATTGTATATATCAGGGCCGAGTTTGAAAGTGATTGTGGTTTTTCAAAGACATGGCTGCCAGAAATTGGGGCAGTATTCATTTTAAGTCTGGTGTTATAGCTTGTTAACTTTACCTGCCTTTTCCTTTAGAATAGTAAAGTTGCTTTGGGTCTGGGGTGAACGCCTTTGGCCCTCTTGTTGAATGTAAGTTGTCTTCTCTCTTGCAAAGAATGTTCTGATAATGTTTTATTACTTTATTTATTTGTTGATGTAATTTGTATTCAGTCTTTGGATTTAATTCGTTCAATTTCAGGTTGCGAATTAAATGTTCATGAAAGCTCATGTAAAGAGAACTTAACTCCGTGTGACAAGTCAAGGCTAAAGGTATGTAAAGGTTGTCTCCCTTAGATAAGTACATTTTTATTTAAGGCTTTAAAAAAAGTATTCCGCAAACATGGATTTTATTACTCTATTTAACCAAACCACACCTGTATGCTTAAAAACTAAACACACATAAGATACCTCCTTTAACTTGTCAAACTTGGGTGCGTTATCTATGTGCATGGTTGTTAAACATCAAGGTAAAAGTGTATACATCAGTGTGTTTTGGCACCAACAACTGGTTTATTATCAGCAATTTTTATGTGACCTTTGGGCAATAAAACAGGGTAAATTAATACATTGGATCAAGGCATCCTTGCATAATACAGAACTTCTACATGTATTTGTGATAATCTACAGACATACAGTAAATTTTTAGATCACTTAAGCAGAAGGTGCTCATTGTGAGGTATTGTGGGAACATTTTGTTTGTTGTAAGTAGTCTTCCATGTGTCGTATGTTTACCTTGTCAGCATTCTAGAGGCCACATTCATTTCTCAAGTTTCATGAAACTTGGACACAGTATTTTTCACAATGATATCAGTACCAAATGCGCAAATTGGTCACATAGTCATATAAAAACAAGGTTACTATTTCAACTGAAAGAAAACGCTTGTGAAAGTCACATTTTGTGCCCAATCATCAATGAACTTGGTCAGAATATAAGTCTCAATGATATTTCTGCAGAGTTAAAATATGGTTCTTTTCCTTTGAAAAACATGGAAGCCAGGGGGCAGGGCAGGGCATTTCTCGATAAATTGCAATATTAAATTCTTTTGAACTCTCTAGGGGTCTTATTTAATGCCCAGCCTTCATGAAACTTGGTCAGAAAGTTTGTCCCAATTTTGGCAGAGTTTAACATTGATTCTAGTTTGTTGAAAAACATGGTCAAAAGGGGGTTAGGCAGTTTTTGCTTATTGAAACTTTGTGACCTCTCTGGAAGTTATATTGCTAATTGAAAGTTTGTGATCAATCTGGAAGTCAGATGTTTTGCGCAATCGTCAAGAAACTTGCTGAGATGCTCAGAACACTGTTCTAATAAAATCTCACATGTTTTTTTTTTACCAATATAACCTTACACTTTAAATAGGAATTTTAAGTAAATTAGCTGTATTTTTATGCCCCCCTTCGAAGAAGAGGGGGTATATTGGTTTGCTCATGTCGGTCGGTCGGTAGGTCGGTCGGTCGGTCCGTCCACCAGGTGGTTGTCGTATGATAACTCAAGCACGCTTGGGGCTAGGATCATGAAACTTCATAGGTACATTGATCATGACTCGCAGATGACCCCTATTGATTTTGAGGTCACTAGGTCAAAGGTCAAGGTCACGGTGACCCGAAATAGTAAAATGGTTTCCGGATGATAACTCAAGAACGCATACGCTAAGAATCATGAAACTTCATGGGTAGATTGATCATGACTCGCAGATGACCCCTATTGATTTTGAGGTCACTAGGTCAAAGGTCAAGGTCACTGTGACCCGAAATAGTAAAATGGTTTCCGGATGATAACTCAAGAACGCATACGCCTAGGATCATGAAACTTCATGGGTAGATTGATCATGACTCGCAGATGACCCCTATAAATTTTGAGGTCACTAGGTCAAAGGTCAAGGTCACGGTGACCCGAAATAGTAAAATGGTTTCCGGATGATAACTCAAGAACGCATACGCCTAGGATCATGAAACTTCATGGGTAGATTGATCATGACTCGCAGATGACCCCTATCAATTTTTAGGTCACTAGGTCAAAGGTCAAGGTCACGGTGACCCGAAATAGTAAAATGGTTTCCGGATGATAACTCAAGAACGCATACGCCTAGGATCATGAAACTTCATAGGTAGATCGATCATGACTTGCAGATGACCCCTATTGATTTTGAGGTCACAAGGTCAAAGGTCAAGGTCACAGTGACCCGAAATAGTAAAATGATTTTCGGATGATAACTCAAGAACGCTTTTGCCTAGGATCATGACACTTCATAGGTACATTGATCGTGACTCGCAGATGACCCCTATTGATTTTCAGGTCACTAGGTCAAAGGTCAAGGTCACAGTGACAAAAATCATGCTCACACAATGGCTGCCACTACAATGGACAGCCCATATGGGGGGCAAGCATGTTTTACAAACAGCCCTTGTTTAAATACTATAGTTTCTAAAAAGATGAGTGATGACTTATTTTGTATAAAGCTACATAAAATTAGAATGCTGGAAACTAAATCACTTGTTTACCCTGTGACAGTATTTATTCTGAAATATGTTTGGATTTATAGGACTTGTTCTGGGAAAAAAGAAATGAATATAACCAATTTTGGCTGCAAAATCCCCCAAAAAAATTGTCTGCCGTAACTGAGTTTAAAAATGCTTACAGATATACAGATAAAATATATTCCATTTCAATTTTGTCCTACGCTTTCCAAACATTTACAAGCGTACTGGTGGATCTAAAGCAAAGGCAAGTGTGCTCCAAATTGAAGATAAAGAAAGATCTAAAAACAATAATGTATATCCCGGCGTACACTTTCATTTTTGAACGCTTTTTTTCTTTCTTATTCTGATTGAATCGCCTAAAGCAGGACGTCCTTGCTTGAGCTCTGCTAATTAGTAACGTGATTATTTATGAGAACTACGTTGTGCTTCCAACACTGCCTGAAACCAATCTCGCGTTGGCTCGTAGATATTCAGATATCGTTGCGGAAGTTAAAATGGAATATATTGTCCCACAAAAAAATTAAAACGAGCATTTTGTATCTTGTTAAATCTATGTTACCAGACCACATTGAGCATTGAAATTTTGGCTATTGCTATAAGAGTTTACTTTCTTTTTTATGAGTTAAATTTATTTTACGAAGTAATTTACGAAATATTTGTTGATTCTGAGTGTTTATGGGGCTTTAAAAACATGGCTGCTAGTGGGCGGGCATTTTTCCTATTACAGCTATAGTAACCCCTTGTGAACTCTCTAGAGGCCACATTTATTGCCTAACCTTCATAAATTATTTGCGCCAATGTTAATGATGTCAGATTAGGAACAAGGTCATGTTGGATCAATTACAAGGTACGAGGTCAAACCTAAATAGCTTGCAAAACACTCTTAAAGCCACATTTATTGTCCAATTTTTATAAAGCTTGCTCAGACAATTTGTCCTAATTATGTTTGGGGTGAGTAAAAAATTGGTCAAGAGGGATCAAAAAAATACTTTGTCATAAGGTCAAATTAGAGAATAAGATTGAGTGGAACGTTAGGTTATAAGGTCAAGTTCAAGATTAAGCTTGTGAACACTCTAAAAGTCATATTAATTGCCCTATTTTAAAAAAATTTTAACATGTGTCACTTTGATTCCTCCATAGAACTCAAAGCTGGATTATGTTGGGATCCAAATTATAGAAAAATATTTTGAACACTCTAGAGGCAGCATTTTATTGGCTCAATCTTAATGAAACTTTCTCAAAACATTTGTCCCAATTATATATGGCTTGAGTTTGAAACTAGGTCACATGGTATTAAAAAACTAGGTCAAACGCTTGCAAACACTGAAGGAGCCACTGTTAGTACTCAATCATCATGAAACTTGCTCAGAATGTTTTCTAATGATATCTTTGCCTAATTCTAAATTGGTTCTTGAAACATGACAAAAGCTGATCAGAACAGTTCAGTTGCTTGTGGTGTCTGGTGAGTTAACAAGAACTTTGGCCCTATTGTTCTGCAGTCAGTATGCATAGGTGATCAAATCTGATGCAACATTTCTTTGATAAAGTGTCTTGTATTTAATTAGCATATCATGTTCATCATAAAGCACTCCTAAAAATGTTCTGTCTATGTGAACCTGTACTTAATACCATTTTTATCACAAACAAGATATGGCTTTACAATAATGTGATCCTTTAGAAATTGCCTTGTTCATTGCTGATTAGTGTAACATTACATGTATTCTGCACATATATGTGCAACATCTGCTTGTGTAATCTAATCTTACATTTAGATCCGGCATGGCTGTTGTGAATTTCATGTCGGGTCTGTCTCTGGGAAATCTGGTCTTACTGCATGTACTTAAATAATTGTCCCAGATTAGCCTATGCAGTCCAGCTAATTTACAGTGAGTAGCAAAGAGTTATGAGACAGAGTATTTACTTGGTGCACCAAAAGAAAACTCATGTACGTAATAATTGTAGCAACCTGTATCTTAACTGGTATGGCGATCTTGATTTTTTCTTGCAAATACGCTTGACTTGTATCAAATGCAACTTAAGTTAAGTTGTTTTCTTTCTGTTTTTACAACTCTGGTATAATATTTCTGATGTTTCAGGGTCACCATTTTATGTTGAATGTAATCCGTCTATTTTAATGTTTTTTTTTGTATCTCTGTAATGCAATGTTGGTTGTTGATTTATAAGCAGAATGGTATCACTAACTGAGAGAAAGGAAATTAGAGAGTGTAAATGTTTTCAATGTTGCTAAACACAAAAAATACAAAAAAAACGCCAACCGATTTTACTCTAAATCCGGCTTCATTATATCAGGTGTATCATGTGAAGTAATACTTACATTTTCTCTATTCATCCATTCTGAGGGATGAAAGGATATTGTTTCTATGGTAACCAAAGAGGCTACCGTTAATTTTATGTAGTACTGTGTTATTGTTTCTGTTCTAGCTGCATCACCTGCATGCTAAGTTTACTTAGGAAATAGTTTTTAGATGGCCATTCATTGTTTATCAATCAGACAAAAACCTTTTGTAGTTCTGATGCTGTTATAATGCAAAATAAGTTTTAATCTAACATGATCGTATTTGATGATCAATAATATTTATAACGTTAAAAAGATAACTGTATTTTATTAAGCTCTGTGCAGGAATTCAGGAATATTTTGTTAAAGGGCAATTTTGTGAAGCCAATAAATAATAGGCCAAACTGTCAGAAAGCTAGCTTATGTCTATGGTATAATTACAATCTTAACTCTTTATGGATTATAAATGTTCATAATTATTAGGTATAAAGGGATTGCCTAATCATAAATTATGGGAAATATTTTCACTTTTTTGCACTTGCATTTGATAGGATTTTGTATTTAGCAATAGAAGCACAGTACTGTATCTTTACTTACATTTATTTGAAAGTATTACAGTATTACAAATAGCTGATTGATAATTATTAGTTCATAACAACCACCTGGCTATAAAAGGTATTGTAACAATTTAAACATGTCAGTCTGATTTAGTATGCTAGAGCAAGCTCTTATACTTTAGTTTTGATTGCGCAATAAAAGTGTATGTAGAGTTTAAGATTAAACTAAGATAAGTTCATCTTGCAATGACAATTAGGAGTTCACAGTTCAAGAACAAGTTCACGTGTTTGAGACTTGATGTGATTATGTGACTTTTGTGGGTACATTTATAGGTTTATGGTCAACCACTGTCATTGTAACTCAATTGTATGTTCATGACTGACCCTGACTCTTTAATCTTTGAGGCACATGCTAATGTTTGTTGTACATTAAATAGTCCTTTCATAACCATATAAGACAGGTAATGCTAGAACAATACATGCCAGACGTCCCGATCTCGGCGGGAAAGTCCTGCTTTTGGGCCCTTTGTCCCGGCGTCCCGATATGAGACAATTTGTCCCGACATTCGTTAAAAACGATGTAAGGTCTATATGTTCCCAATAAAATTCGCTATTCAAGCTCTGTTTCGCTAACACTTGTTACCGCTAATCCCTTTATTGCCCCCAATTTACAATCCGATTCTACTTCTCGTGTGTACCAGTGTTGTTTATGACACCCTATCAGCGATTTATCGGCTAATTATTGATTTTATCAGGCATTCACACCATGGTGGTCTTCAAGATAGTGGTCGCTTATTGCTATCGATAGTTGTATAATAATGAAATAAATGTTGAAAATGTATAATGAAATAAATGTTGAAAATGTGTTTGTTTTTGTCTTTGTTTACAACAGTTTACAAAAAAATTGTTTTGTTAAATTAACTCTACGTCATTAATGAGTCTTTTGCATTCAATGTTTAGTTCCAAAATAGCGGGATAATCCGAATGTGCAATATACCAAAATCGCAACAAACAGTCCAATAAGTGATACCCATCCTGTCTAGTGTAATTGGGTGTAATTGTAATAAAAACAACGAGGTGCTATGCATGACAGTTTGACCCTACTCCAATTAAGTTGTTGGCAGTTAAAATGAACACAAAGACGGTTAACTTCCACCAAAAACCTACCTCGGAAATGTGTACGGCCGCGCATTCCGTGTCAAGCTGATGTAACTGTTTGGTAGATAGTTTGCTGTAACTTGTACTTTCAGTGTACTGGATAACCTCCCCTGCGTTAATGTTTGCCATTGAAGTAATATAATGAGTATTGTTGTTGTAATGTTCCAGATTTTGTACTCTAAAAAGATGAATATTATCTTCGTTGTTTGCTATTGTCTTATTAAATAAAACTGTTATTGTTATGTTTTAGATTTCATGCTTCATATCAGATGTTTTATGTCTTGAATAAAAGTATCAAGAGTTTTTGTTAGTACTATACTGACTACAGTAAAGGTGGAATGATAGATCGTTTTAGATGTCCTGCTTTTTGGTCAAATGTCCCGACAATTTTTTATGGAATGTCCCGCTTTGGACCTAAAAAATTCTGGCATGTATGCTAAAACCCATTGAAAAAAGTCTGAAATATTTTCTGATTGACATCTTAACAACAACAACAAAAGCATTGACATGGGTGAAACAATAATGATTTGGTAATTATTCATGGTATGGTTTTAATATGGTAATAGGTAATTGAAAAGTTTATGTACTCATATCAGCTAGTGATATCACTGGGGTCATTAGAATATGTAAACTCTGATCCTACTCTTATATAGTTTAAATCTCTTATGTACATACTGGATTTTTGAACATAAACAAAATTAAATGTATATCTTAGCAGAATTCAGTAAAATATGTTTGAATGCCATTAACATTCATAAAAACAGACGGTCCTTTAATATTAATAAATTATTGTCAATGGACTGGGGTTTTAACCAGTTTGGAAGACAGTTACTTACTTGAGTGACAAAAAGTGGCAAAATGTTAATTCTAATTTCCCCAGCCTTAAAGGGGCCTTTTCACGTTTAAATTGACAAAATTAAAAGAATTGTTTCAAATTTGCAAATTTTCGTTTTAGTTATGACATTTGTGAGAAGACAGTAATACATTTACCATTCTCTAAAATAGCCATTAAATGCATCTTATGATGATTTAAAAACCTGAAAATTATAAAGCGTTGCAACGCGAAACGATTGAATAATTTGGAAAGTTCTGTTGCTGTAGTTATATTTTGTGAAACTATGAGGATTGCTTATGTAAAGTATAAAATACACCCTACATTGTATGAGCACGGATGGCGGAGTGGTCTTAGTGGTAGAATTTTACTCCAGGACTCCAGGGGTCAGTGGTTCGAGCCCTGTTGAGGGTTACATTTTTTCCTTTTTAGCTCACCTGATTGCTCAGGTGAGCTGTTGTGACCGGTCTTTGTCCGTCGTCTGTCCGTCCGTCCATTAACATTTGTTCGTAATCACTCTAGAGGCCACATTTATTGTCCGATCTTCATGAAACTTGGTCAGAAGCTTCGTCCCAATAAAATCTCGGTCGAGTTGAAAACTGGGTCGTGCCGGGTCAAAAACTAGGTCCAAAAAAAGAAAAAACTTGTAAACGCTGTAGAAGTCACATTTCATGCCCAATCTTAATGTAACTTTGTCAAAATGTTTGTCTTAATGATATGTTGGTTGAGTTCAAAAGTGGTTCTGGTCCGTTGAAAAACATGGCCGCCAGTGGGCGGGGCAGTTTTCCTTATTTGGCTATAGAGAAGTTACCTTGTAAACACTCTGGAAGTCACAATTTTTGCCCAATCATCATGAAAGTTGGTCAAAACATTGGTTTTATTGATTTCTCGGACGAGTTCGAAAATGGTCCAGATCGGTAAAAAAACATGGCCGCCAGTTGGCGGGGCATTTTTCTCTATACACTGTAACTCCAATATAACGCGGATGACGGGGTCCAAGCCACACAACAGCATTATAAACGGACAGCGTTGTAAGTTTTGAGCTTATTTATTTATATTGTCATGCTGTGTTGTCATCTGCAAATACATGCATATAAATGGAATTGAACAATAACAGTATATGTACCGCTTTTCTAATGTGCACATTTGTCCGATAATCCAATATAATTACAACATCACTTACGAAAAAATATTGTTAAACATTTATTACAAGAAATATGTTTACGAATTTCGTAAACAAATTCATATGCCTACGCCATTTTTCAGAAAAATAGTACAGTGCATTATGGGACACAGCTTTCATTGGACAAGCGAATTTAAATTTAGATTGAATGCAATACGATACATGTACAAAGTAATGTTTTATTGCGTCATATGCAGCATGTAAAAAACATGCTTTCCGTGGACTTTCTGATAACAGGCAAAAATGTAAGTGAATCTCTGTTAACAATTACACTGTGTTAGCATGTAAATAAATCATCAGGATTTTTTAATTTACTTTTCGTATACGTACTGAAACATTAAACATACACAAAAAACCTTTTTATGTATCAAGCTTGTATAGCATATAATAAACGATAACACACTTACACAGCCATAGTTTATACAATGAAATACAATACACGATAAATATAAAACATAAACAGGTAATCGTTTTAAATAACTTTTATTTGATAATTATTACGCTTGCACTTACCTTATTAAAATTAGCGCACCGAACCGCTCTGATAGGGAATACATGTACTAAACACGGACTCGCGAGTTTTCACACCTTTATTGACATTACACAACAGACTAACACCAATTAGCTGTCGAGTGTCGTTTAACCTCTTATCTATTAAAATCAGTTAAACGAACGGATAAAGCAATCAAGCTGTGATTGCCGATTTCTTTGAATTTTCTGAAAATACAAGTAGTTGCATAACATGGATTTGAATCAGAAATGGAAGGTTGGAGAAAAAACGAGATCCAAGCACCCCCCACGTTATTTTGGACACAGCGTTATAACGGACCGCACTATATTGGAGTTACAGTGTATGTATTAAGTGAAAACATGTCAACACTCCAGAAGTCACATTTTTGGCCCAATTTTCATGAAATTTTGTCAGAACTTTTGTTTCCTAGATACATGAGTTAAGTTTGAAAATGGTTCAAACATGGGTGCCAGGGGAAGGGCGCAGTTTTCCTTATATTTATATAGTAAAAAGGCTTGTAAACAATCATGAATTAAGGTCATGTAACATGCGAGACAACTCTTCTAAATATTGCATTTAAGTTTACAGTAGTTACTCCCCTTTGATTATTAATGTTTTCATAGTAATACAGTGTAGATTTGTGTATCATTTATGTGTTAATTGTTATTCGAGGTTGGATGTTTTTTTAGCTCACCTGATTGCTCAGGGGAGCTTTTGTGACCGGTGTTTGTCCGTCGTCCGTCCGTCCACATTTGTTCGTAAACACTCTAAAGGCCACATTTATTGTCCGATCTTCATGAAACTTGGTCAGAAGATTTGTCCTGATGAAATCTCGATCAATATGTCCAAGTCATAAGTCGACTCAGAAATTGTCCGTCCACGAATTTCATAAACAGACGCCATTTTAACTGTACGGGAAGTTTTTATTCTATACATAGACCATGACGTCACTAAATTGTCCACGCTAGTATTAATCCACAAACTTATAATCCGATGACACACTGTGATCACTGTAATCAAATCTTTGCACTTTTTATCTATCAAAACAATTGATTACTTCCTCCGTAAAACACCTTTTTATTACAATGATTGACATAACCAATAGACCACTAACTCCACCTTTGTTCTACATAACAGTTTAAAAGGCGGAGCTATGCACGTGCTCAAACATAACTGGATGATTACCAGTAAATAACAAACTCGCGATTGGTTAAACATGTCGCTTCACAAATTAAAGGAATCTTATTTTATCTGCGAGAAGGGTGATGCTTTGTGGCTTCTTGACAGGAAGCGGCTTTCCTTTGATGACGTCAAACTGTCAATTCACACAAGTTGCCAATTATCGCTCGACTTTTAAAATGACCTGATCTTTTGTTTACGTGTTCAGTTATAAAAAGCACCTGCTAACATTAAAACTTTGGATTAAATAATGAAAATAAAAACAATGGAAATGTTGCAAACTGTGGTTATATTAATTGGTAAGGATCATTTAAAAGACGACATTTCATGTGTTGTTAATCAACGAGTTTTTTTATACAACAACAACAACAATTGCCGCGGGGATCAATCTTCGTCGAATTTCTTTTTTTTTCATGGTCAACGTCATAAGTCGATACTGTAATTTTAATCAACTTTTGGAGGTAAAAAATCTCTACTTATGACTGGGTTTTTACGGTAAGAGTTGGTTATAGATGTGGCTTCAAACTGCTAATTGTCTCAGCAAAAATATAATAGCAAAAACAACAAGCAATTATAAATTCACCAACTGCTGGAGTCTTGACAACTCGTATGTGCCAAAGCATAATTACGTAACATTTATGTGTGAAATACATACACTACGAGCGGGAAACAAACTAACTTGGCCAGACACATTAAATATGCTTATATGCTAACACATGCTGTCGTAAAAATTCAACCCAAAACAAATGTGTTTGTTGATTGTTTAATATAAAGACAATAATCATACGGCGCAATAAACGCACACAAAGTAACTTAAAGTACTTTAGCCGATTCTAAAAATGACAATGGCAAATGATTATTGGAATTTTATTAATGAGATTTTTTTATTTGCATTCTTTTAAAATAATAATTATTTCTATCCAGATGACAAAAATTTCTTTAGAAACGAGAATGCAATCACTAAAAATAAAACAACAGCATGCTTTTTTATTAACTAGTTTATCTCTTTTGAATCTGCGCACATTAAATTTATTATGATTTTAAATATTATTATAATTGTTCTTTTAAATTTCTTTAATTATCTAATCATTTTAAAAAGATTTTGATTTGAAGATGCGCATAGACTCGTCGTCATGTAGCGGATCGCGGCTTGCCTCGGCATATCTCGGCGCACAGATGCAAAGCATCGCGGCAAAATGCGACTTGCCGCCGCATACTGACGTGGCTTCAACAGCAGACTAGGCATCGACTCGTTGCGCCTTGCCGCCGCGGATCGCGAAATATGTTTGTTCCGCGTTGGCTGTACTGTAGTGAAAACATGTGAACACTCTAGAATTCACATGTTTTGCCCAATTTTCATGAAATTTGATCAGAACATTTGTTTCCTTGATACGAGAGTTGAGTTGGAAAATGGTTCCGGTCAGTTGAATAACATGTCTGCCGGGGGGGGGGGGACAGTTTTCTTATATATATATTTTTTGTTAAAAAAAAAGCTTGTGAACACTCTAGAAGTCACATTTTTTGCCCAATCATCATGAAACTTGGTGAAAAGATTGGTTTTATATATATCTCAGATGAGTTTGCAAATGGTCCTGATGGGTCAATAAACATGACTGCCAGGGGGGTGGGGCAGTTTTCCTTATGTGACTATTATAGAGAGAAACCTTGTGATCGAACACTATGGAAGTCACATATTTTGCCTAATCATCGTGAAACTTGGTCAATACATTGGTTTTACTGATTTCTTGGACAAGTTGGAAAATGGCTTAGATCGGTGAAACACATTTTTTATTATAGCTCACCTGATTGCTCAGGTGAGGTTTTAGGATTGGTCTTTGTCCGCTGTCCGTCTGTCCGCATTTGGTTTGTAAACACTCTAGCATTAACATTTCTCAAGCATTCTTTATCAAAGTTGCTGAAAGATCTCAGTCAAGTTTGATGATAGGTCACCATTTCAAATCTTACAAAAACAAAAACACTTCCTACGCCAGAGTTTGGTTCAATAATGATGAAACTTGACCAGGATGTTTGTCTGGTCAATATCTAGGTCAAGTTTGACATTAGGAAAGATTGAATGAACCGACTCCTCTCAGGTGAGCGAACTAGTGCCATCTTGGCCCTCTTGTTATAGTTTTAATCTTGATTTTTTACTGGAGCTTTTTTTAGATACAAGGTTAATAGATAATATTAAAATAGTGGGGTAATCGAATTATTGATGTATATTTACCTACTATTTTGTTTTAGATAAATAACTTAATATGAGAAAATAGCTTTATAAGTTTACAAATTATACACCAACTTTCGATTTCGACTTTGGTATGTGCTATTGTAAACTTATACTTAAAACTTAAAATTGAAATGATTTCATTAAGTGTTTTTGTCTGTATATTTATTAATAATTACATGTTTTGTAAATCATGCCACTCTTGTTATGTTTAAGGTAGCGCACCTCTAATGGGCACATATCCAAATATAATCTAATTAATTATTTTCTTAATCAGCATCATTTCACTGAACTACATGCAAATTTGTAGGTAGGCTTTCCATGCTTTTTAAAAAAATATACCGATTTTTTCAAAAGCACCCCCACGCTCGGCTTTTTTCCAGTTTATTTTCACCCCTGGGGTATATAAAAGTTCCATAATTCATTCAAATTTTTAAATATGGGCATGCAGTTGGTGTGTACAGATGCTGTAAAGGTGTTTAAAGTTTAAACAAGATGAAATAAGTATTCTTTTACAGAAATATATTTTTTACAAATTTTTATCTATGGAAGAGCGCCATGAAATGTAAGTGATTTCAGCCAAGTAAAAATTGGGTCGGTTAAAAGCAAAGTGTCATAAAATTCAAAATAGTATCATTTAAGTCATATTTTAAACTTAGTTTTTATAGAAACACTATATACAGCAAAAATACCAAGAATTAGACAGATTTACCGTTTACTTTTTGAAATAAAAATAAAAATGCAACATGCATGGTTCGTATTTTCAACAGTAAATCACCCAATTTCGCCATAACGTTGTTTTAATTTTAATAATTGAAAAATGTGCATACAAATTGCAACATATTTAACAATAAATATAGCTTATATGCCATATTAAATCAAATTACGTTAGAAAATAAATAAAACGCGTTGCAAAAAAGTATACGTCGTCGGCAGGATTCGAACCTGCGCGGGAATATCCCAAAAGATTTCTAGTCTATCGCCTTAACCACTAGGCTACGGCACCTAATAGTAGGCTCTTCAACCTTCGAAGAAATCGCGGGAAATCATTAGAGGTGCGCTACCTTAACATGCTTTGTGATTAATTGTGATTACTGTATAACTATATTGTTCGAATCTTCGATATCGGAGGAAATAAAGAATTTACTGTTATAAAATTTATGAATAGTATATGTACAGGTAAATTATTATAAGTCAGTATAAGTCACCCTGTATGATTACCTCATGCCTCACATAAGCCTATTATTTGGTAATAAAACCCACAGTTATACAATCAACACTAATTTCAAGCTTAAGCTGGATAAAAACTGGCGACTTTTTTCTATCATATTAAGTTAAGCGTGTAATCCTTTTTATCACAGGGTGAAGGGGGGGGGGGGTAAATTGCTGTATTGATTACACCATTTGAATATAATGATAACAGTGAAACAGTGTATTTAAACTCTTCACAAATTGATTTCAGAAGGAGTGAAATGTCACCCATGTCCCATAATCCTTGCTTATAACTTCCTGTCTAGTGTTTTAACTTAGTGTATTGGATAAATATCAACTAGTGTGTGGTACTAGCATACCTGCTGTGTAGGAGAGTTAATTGTTATTATTATTACAAAAGTGTGAAGGAACTCATATTAACAGAATGTGGGTTCAATGTACAATGTACATTCTATGCAGATAATGGTATTGATATAATTGAGCAAGGTGTGAAACACACCTTGACTTGCAGCTATATAGTCTTTTGTCAGTTCACAATCACTTAATGAGAAATATCAACATTGTTTGGTGGTATTAAGTTTGAATTGGAATGAAAAGTGATATTGCTATAGATTAATTATTTCAAATGGGACTTTATATTGGGAATGTAAATGCTTGGACAAAAGTGCTGCCTATAGGAGAGAGGGAATATTTGTGAATTATTTATGACAATGTGAAAGTGTTACTGATTTATGGAAGTTAGTATGTTAGTGAGGGTCGATGCGAACAGCAAATAAAGTGTGTTACCTGCTAAGTGTTATGAATCTTATAAATCAGTTTGAAAAATAAAGCCATTTTCGAATAAACAAATTCGTGCTTAACTTAATGTGACTTACTAAAGTATAATTGGACATTAATTCAGTTAAGTGGTCAAATATTTGTTTAATATCTTTTCCAAAGATATCTGTCAGTTCACATGAAAAAGCCTGTAGGAATTATCTTTGTTAATTGTAGCCAATACACTGAAATGATCTAATTACTAGGCAAGCGTGTTGTTTCGTCAATTAAGTTAAAAGGCCTTTAGGGGAAATTTGTGTTAAGACTACCACCGCATGGCTGAGCAGTTTGTGTGCTGGTTTTGACAGTACTGACCTATGGTTTGCAGTGTAAAGTGATAACAGGGGAGTTGTCTACAGGCTTAGTGTTGAAGTGGTTTTGTGGCCAAGTTATTTTGACAGGTGTTCTTACTGGTCCACTGTTGTAATAAGTTATCACTCTGTGTAAAAGGAGACAGGGAGTAAATTATCTAGGTTAATGTGTACACTTTCTATGTTTTCACTGTAATACACTGTAAACAATAGTGGATACAACTAGTCAAAAGTGAAACTAAAAAAAAATTACAGAGGGTATTACCAAATGGTTTCTGGTTTGGATTATTTTACTGCATGAAATTACATAAGGGGCAAACTATGAAGAGTGTTTATACAATAATAAATGTCACAGATGTGCAGATGTTGCACTAGTGATGCTGACATATGATTGATTATTTCTGTCATTGAAAAGAAGTGTAAATATCACTGGCAGGATTGGCGCAGAGCTGCTGTGATCAACTTCTTGTGTGTGAGGGACATTGATTTCTCTGGCTTTGCCAGCAAACATTGATCAGTTATGGCGGCTCATTTACTGCAACATGTTCAGCAAATAAATGAGAAACGTTCAGATAATGTAGACTATGTTATCAGCGTTTGTTACATGTGCATAACTAAACCCAATAACAGACGGAATTAATTCTCAAGTCGAGATATGAATCTGGGTTTCTTTGTTAAACGGATTTATATTGGTGACACCCACTTAGGAATGTAATTACGATCTTCAGACCTGCTGACAATGGTTTAGTTGTGTAACCTTACATACAAGGGCTGCACTCCAGCAGGCATTTGGATTTGAAATACATACAAAATGTCAGCATGAACTATGAAGGTTATGGGAAATGAGGAAACCCCTTGAGAAATCTAAAGTGTGGAATTATAAAGACACCAATCCAGTGATGACTGAGCAGTCTTACTACAACTGTCTAGTCCCAGATGCGATTCCTCCAAGGCCTGTGACAGGCCCGGTGGACAATGTACCTCAACCAGGCCCTCCCCTGCCTCCTAGGCAACATCGGGCCACCTTTGCCAACACCTCCAGTGCGCACAGGCCCCATGTGCCAGGTCAAGGTCACAGTCAGGGGGACTTCCAGGATTATCAGTATGATATTGATAACCACTCACCTAGTCCATTTAGAGGAAATTCAGGAACGCCGGTCACAAGTCAAAGATACCCAGCCTCTGCGTTCACTAGAGACAGGGCAAATTATGGGTACCCAGGAGAAGGGGACAATTACTCAGTGGATCATAGAAGGTCTCCGATATTTGATCAATATGGAGACTCCCCATTTGTAGATTATGACCCAAAGACAAATGTCAGAAATTACATGTTGCCTTTTTCGCAAGAGACCATAGTGCCAAGTGAACCATCTGTGTCCATGTCCGTAAGGGCACCTACCCTGCCTGATCGGTCTGCGCGGAGGCACACAATAGACAATAACTACAGCAGTCTTTCCCTTTCGACCTTTGACCACCCAGTACATGTTCGCCATCGGTCTAGTGTGGATGATTATTCAACCGCGGGTTCTGTGGAATACTCTCCAGTTGTGCCCAGACGATTGCCATATACTCAGCCCTTAGAAAGGGTCTCCTATGACGCTCAGCCCTTGGAAAGGGTCTCCTATGAATGGCCCCAGTCTGCTCCAAGCTTGCATGAAGATCATCAGGTAACTGACTCGCAGAACAACTATACTGGGATTGTTTTTAAAGCATTCCTCAAAATGTTATGTTTCAAATGTGATTGAAAGTTTTAAAGTTAAGATTGAAAGATCATGCTCTAGATTACGCAGGTAAATTTTACTAAAAATTAGATGTCATGGTATCGTAATTCAATGAATATTTTGTCAAATTGTGGCATTTTTCATGGGAATCTTTCTAAGACTTTCTAGCACAATGTATTACCTATAGTCTGGTATGACCAGATTATGTAGGCGATTATTTAGGCTCAGTTTAAAGCTCTCCCGATTTATCTGTGCTGTCAATTTGTATCCCACAGAGATAAAAGGCCAATTAATTACCCATCTTAAATAGAAAGTTAATTGGGTAAGTGACTCATCAGCCATGTAGCCTGACACTGCAACACCAGAGTCGTGATACACCTTAATAGCATCGTGAGGATTGTACCAGTGGGCTTACTTGTTCTCCTGTACAACACAACTATAATATGGAGGGTATAATATATATAGAATTTATTGTCCCCTACCGGTGAAACCAGAGGACTTATGGTTTGAGCTCTGTCAGTCAGTCAGTCCGTCACACTTTTCTGGATCCGATAACTTTAAGTTCTTCATATTTTTTCATGAAACTTGAAACATGGATAGATGGCAATATGGAGATTATGCACGTCATTTCATTTTGTTCCTACGTCAAGAATTCTGGTGGCTATGGCAACAACAAAAAATGTTTTACTAACAATGGTGGAGTTTCACCGATAGGGGACCATATTGCTTGGCAATCTCTTGTTATTTATGCTAGCTGGTATTTTGTTCAAGGCTTTGGTCTTTAAAAAAAATGCACTCACACAACACAGTCATGGACCAAGCATGTTTGACTAGAGCAATGCTGCATGTGTGAGGTATTCGTTAACATGAGGATAAGAAATGTTCTAGCTCATGTCTCCTTCCATCTACCATGTTCATGACGTCAGTACATAAATCTTAACTCTTTCAGTGCTGGAACCGAATTTTGAAGGCCTTTGCAAACAGTTTGGATCCAGATGAGACGCCACAGAACGTGGCGTCTCATCAGGATCCAAACTGTTTGCTATACTGATAGTATTCTTTGAAAAAAATCGAAGAAAATTGGTAATTTTAGAAATAAAGCAGACGACATTTTAGCAGAAGACAAATTTCCCAGCATGCAAAGGGTTAAAGTTATTGGCATAGACTCATAAAAGTACAAGTATCAATATCTGACGTTCCATGGTCCATCGTATGGAATTTCCATGGTCCATCATATGTCATAAAAACTATTGTTGTTATAAGTCCTGTTCATCTTGGGTTCTCATGTGACTTATGCTTATATAACAGGACACTTCATTTCCCAAAGTGACAGCTGGCTGTTCAGTGATGGGGCAGTGAAAGCTTATGTCCTTCACATGATAAATAAATATAAATAAAGTCACATTTTACTTATGATTGTAGAACAGTCAGGTGCCAGGCATTGATGTAGAATTTGAAATTAGCTAGGGTCTGATATTCTTATCATATCTTGATGATATCTTTTTTGGAAATGCATTGGCAGTTGACATGCTTTTTCTTGCAAGATCATTGTAAAGTGGGTGGGGCAGTGCTCCAGCTAGGCCTAAATCGATGGGCGCCGCGCCCTGCCCTCCCGAACCTTAGCCCTGCCCCCCCCCCCTCTTATTACATTGTAACTAGTTTAATCCTCATTGTAGACATTATATTTGAATGGTTTATTAATAATGGGAATAATACAATTATTTATAACATATAAATTAACATGCAATAGGAAGCATTCCAGAAACACCCGCGCGCTCGAACATGCCCTTTTCACAAAATACTGCGCGTCGAAAGTGCCCTTTTGACAAAAAAGCCCCCTTGCCCTTTTCAAATCCTAGCTGGAGCACTGGGGTGGGGTAATGCTTCTTCTGCTTTCGTCTGAATTCTTCCATGAAAGCAACTTGAGCTGCATCATGCAAAAATGAGTATTATGCCCTATGCAGCCGGCCTTGTTCCACTGAACAGCCTACAGTCTGGTCAGGAGCTTCCTTATCAATTAGACTGTCATGTAACAGCACTTCCAATAGCTTTCAAAAACTGGAAGTTCTGACATCAAAGCCTTAAATTTTGGAGATGACAAGATTCTATAATGTTGAGATTTATAGGTGCTGTGTATTAGAAAACAGCGTACATGCTTATTATCTGATGTCAATAAGGAACTTCCACCAGTTGTAAAATAGACGTACCACTGCCGTTTTGGGGCATGATTTACGTCCGGACATCCACTAACAGAAGTGCTACATGCAAGGTTTTTATTAGAGGACATTATGACTACTCCTCAGAGTATGCAGATGCAGAGAAACATCTGGTGCTGCACTGTTGGGATATGTTTTAAGGCCCATTTTCGCAAAACTCTGTTCATATTATCAGAATGATTAGATGCTGCAATTTCACATAAAACCCTCTTATCATTTATTATTTTTATTAGTTTTGGTTATTTACTAGACATGTAATGTATAACCTTTAAAAAAAGTATTAATTTCATGTTAAATGGTATGTTGTTCAACACAAGTGTGCAGTAAGGTCGGGCACGGCTACAGAAATTTGATCCTTTAGTTTTCATAAATGAGTTTGCTTGGGTACTGTTGTTTCAAAATTGCATAAAGTAGGTCTATAACCTAAATAATTATTCCCGGTCAAACCCCAGCATTTAAATTGCGTTGTTTCTAACTCGCCAAACATGGCAATTATTCACTGTTGCTAATGATAGGTGTTGGCCTATAGTCAAAGTAACTTTCATTTTCAGTTGAACCTATTATCATGACGCAGCTCTTCTGTTGATTGCTTTGTTTGTTCTTGTTTGGTACATACTTACCCATTATAAGATTTGATGTAATGTTTAGAATTACTTATACTGATTGTAACACCATATGCTAGCAACCTATATTTAACCCTTTCAGTGCGGGAACCGAATTTTGAAGGCCTTTGCAAACAGTTTGGATCCTGATGAGACGCCACAGAACGTGGCGTCTCATCAGGATCCAAACTGTTTGCTATTCTGATAGTATTCTTTGAAAAAAATCGAAGAAAATGCTATTTTTAGAAATTCACCAGACAACATTTTAGCAGAAGACAAATTACCCAGCATGCAAAGGGCTATGTATTAGAAATGATGCAATGCTGAAACATTGCTAAATTTCCATGTAATTAATTTATATTGATGATTCACCTGATAAAGAGCTGATTAGGTCAGGTTCGGTGGAGAGAGACCATGGGGGGGGGGGGCAATATAAAATATGTTGCTGATATGTATGTACATGACTACATGTATTAGGACTTGTTGATATATTACCATGTGCACCAGCCCTAAGGCAGGGCAGGAACTTGATACCCAGTGTAACTGGATCTAGCAATTTTTACCAGGGTTGTGGTTAAAACTTTGTAAATTATCTGCATCTAGCATAGCTGAACACATTTGACCCTGTATATTAACTTGAAATGAAATGCCTTGTATTTAATGGTAACTTAAAAATGTGTATTCTGATACATGAACATGCATATACCATTCATTTATATGTTTTGAATCCTTGTTAAAACCAGATTTGCACAGGTTGAGATATTGCACATGTCCTATTCATGACTAGCATTTTGAACAATTATAACCATTTTAATGTCATAGTTTCAAGGAAGTGATGTTGAAATGTTTTTGAATAAACATATAATTTGATCCTAAGTGGTGAGTGGTATGACTGTAGAATTTTCAACTGATGTGTTGTCTTTGAAACAGTTATCACAATTTTTAAATAATTTGTTAACTTGCCCACCAACCAATTCATTTTAAAATATACTTGACCACTAACAATAACTTAATCAAATAGTTGTCTTAATATAATATTGTTTTTGCCCTGTCTGTTTGTTGGTTTGCTTGCATCAAACTTTAACATTTGTCATAACTTTTGCAATATAGCAACTTCATATTTGGCTTGCATGTGTATCTCATGGAGCTGCACATTTTGAGTGGTGAATGGTCAAGGTCATCCTTCAAGGTCAAAGGTCAAATATATGGGGGGGCATAGTGTTTCACAAACTCATCTTGTTTAAATAAGTTACTCAAATTAATGCAACTTATGTTTATAAATATATGATTATATATAGCTAAAGAAATTTCATATAGTATTGTATTCATATATTATATAGTATTGACAGACCTGTTCGCTGAAGCCAACCCTGTTTCGAAAGTTAACCAGAGTCATAACATATTTATGTCATGCTATAAATCAAAGAAAACTCATTTTCTTGGATACATTTCTACATATATTGGTGAATAGGGGATTATATTAAGGTTCAAATGTTTCAAATGCATCTTACAATATATGAAAATAACTCTCATCAGTCTGAAATTCACAATTTTGACGCCATTGTCGCTTTGTCACATGACGAGTTTTCATTTGGATACTTTCAGATCGACCTTGACATTTTTTGCTGAAATTGTAAACATAACTTTTGTTTTCTGAAATCTATTATTTGTGATAAACAACTTACGTCTGGTGGATTATACATGTAAGACTGATTTCAGTGTGAATCAGGTAGTTTTAAATAATATTTACTTTGAGTTTGTATTTACACTTCAATTTGTTTACAAAACAAGCCAGAATAATCTAAAATACCGGGAAATGTCATTCTGAATTTGAAAACACTTGAGCACATGGCGTGTTACTAAAAATAGAAATAACGGCATATGACCGTGAAATCTCGGCAGATTCGCATTTCAAGTAAGTCTGTCACATCGCTGTTTTTCTCGATATGTAAGAGCAGAATAGATAAATTTTAAATGTTTAAGATAGTATTTTGTGAAAGAATATATCAGTTTAATGTGAAAAATGTCAATCTTTCCGATCAAGTGGTTGATTTGGGCAAATAACTGCATTTAAAAGCTGTTTTGGACCGGTCTTTGTTAACTGTCAACTTTACGGGAATTTCTGGTTGACTTTCCTTATGGGGTTGGTCCATAACTATAAAGTCGCGCCAGTCAAAAATCATAAAAAGCAACATTTAAAGTTATGGTAGCCAGAACTAGATTATATAAAGAATAGTGATGAAAAATAAAAGTTGTACATAATTTTTATGCCTACCAATTGTGCACTTGACTGTGCCAAGGTTACCTGTCAGACAGTACAATTAGCTGTGTCTTGGAGATTGTCCATGGGATAATCGGGACTAACTGATAGGGAATACCTTCCACAATGATTAAGGAGATATCATTATCAATCTATAAATGTAGCTGTAAACAGCCATGACACCTGTCAATAACTCAGCCTTATTTTTTTTGCTTGGATCCTCGTTATAAAGTAGATTTCTTTAATTGTGAAGCCATGGAATTTTAGGATTGGAAACCTGATCAGGCTGTTTACCGGTATATCAAATGTGTTTAGGTGACAATATGGATCATTGTAAACATGAACTTAATTTGTGAATATTAAAAGATGTTTTGTTAGTTTGTAAATATCAAATACCAAGATGTACAAAGATTATGTATTTACAGCAGTTCTGCATTTACCTGTTCAATGCCACTGTTGTTTTTTTTCTTGGTATTTGGTATATATTACTCTTGTTATAGAATTCACTAAAATTACATGTTACAAGGGGGTTAGCTTGTGTAGCAATGTACAGGCTGAGATACATGTTACAAGGGGGTTAGCTTGTGTAGCAATGTACAGGCTGAGATACATGTTACAAGGGGGTTAGCTTGTGTAGCAATGTACAGGCTGAGATACATGTTACAAGGGGGTTAGCTTGTGTAGCAATGTACAGGCTGAGATACATGTTACAAGGGGGTTAGCTTGTGTAGCAATGTACAGGCTGAGATACAGTTTTGATAATCCATTGATTGTTGATCTTTAAATTCTTAAACAAAACATAAGGCAGACAGAAAGGCTGGCTAGAAGTGGACATACACGATCACAAGGTCAACTGTCAGTCAGTATTCATAAACCAACAAAAAATGTTATTCAAAAACAGAAAACAATGGTCTTTTATAATTGTTGGTGTAAAATTGTTTTTAAGAAAATACTGCATGCATGCAAAAGCAATCTGTAGCAAGCGAAAATAGAATTTTGAAAAGGAAAGGATTTCATATAAAATATTGGCGGCATAAGTATTAAGAAAATCTTACTATTTATATCAGAACAGCATTAATCAGGAAAATGCTCACATTTTCATTACCTGGTTGTACAATTCTTTGCTTATTGGGCAAACAAAATATCGCACATGCATTGTGTGTTATGAACATAAAGAGTCTACCTTTTGACCTGTTCTATTTCACAGTTTATTCCCCTGTGTTTGCAAAGATTTTACACAGGTCAGCTGTCATGAATGTATGACTGTTAACATTGTGTCAACAATTAATAGCTGACATGCCATTGTCAAATCTTTGCACTAAATACCTCCATTTTGGTATGCAGTGTGTTGGCCAATTCAATGATAACATGTATGGTAGCCAGTGACCTGCTAAATAAGATAGATATCGTTAGCATATCAATACTCAAAATACTTTGAAAACAAAAGACATGCTTTGTTGAGATTCCATTCAACAGGCTGATCATAATTGTTTATAAAAGGAATATAAGGTTTTTATTTGCTCGGCGTTTTCTGAGAAAACCCAAGGTATTGTCATAGCCAGCTCGTCGTGTCGTCCGACGTCGGCGTCGTGCTAAAACCTTAACATTTTGTTAAGGTTTTGTACATTAGCTCTAAAATCAAATTGCTTCCACCTACAACTTTGAAACTTCATAATTTATGTAGATGCACCTTGATGAGGTCTACACGCCACACCCATTTTTGGGTCACTAGGTCAAAGGTCAAGGTCACCATGACCTTAAAAAAAATAATCTGACAAGCTTTCATTTATTCATAACTGCACCTGTAGCTGAGCGTGGCAACCGTTATGCGGTGCTCTTGTGAAAATTAAATGCTCAAGGTTTCCTGAGACTGACACTTCCCATGGTGCAGCCCTTCTTGAAAAAATGTATTAAATATTAATTTAATGTGCATTAAATATTGTGCCAATATTGCTAAGTTAAATGGGCAGTAAATACACTTTTTATGCCCCCGGTGGGGTGGCATATAGCAGTTGAACTGTCCGTTAGTGTGTCAGTCAGTATGTCAGTCTGTCCGTCCATCCGAAAACTTTAATGGCCATAACTTTTTCAATATTGAAGATAGCAACTTGATATTTGGCATGCATGTGCATCTCACAGAGCTGCACATTTTGAGTGGTGAAAGGTGAAGGTCAAGGTCATCCTTCAAGGTCAAATGTCTAATATATGGCGTCTGTTCGTCCGTCCAAAAACTTTAACATTGGCCATAACTTTTTCACTATTGAAGATAGCAACTTGATATTTGGCATGCATTTGTATCTCATGGAGATGAACATTTTGAGTGGTGAAAGGTGAAGGTCAAGGTCATCCTTCAAGGTCAAATGTCAAATATATGGCGTCTGTCCGTCCGAAAATTTTAACATTGGCCATTACTTTTTCAATATCAAGATAGCAACTTGATATTTGGCATGCATGTGTATCTCATGAAGCTGCACATTTTGAGTGGTGGAAGTTCAAGGTCAAGGTCATCCTTCAAGGTCAAAGGTCAAAAAAACAAATTCCAAGGGGCCTTCTCATGAAGCTGCACATTTTGAGTGGTGGAACTTCAAGGTCAAGGTCAAAGGTCAAAAAAAAAATAATCAAAGCTGCGCAAAATTTCTGATGAACACATCTCTTGTTACCACAAGGTAGCGTAGGACATAAAATTCCACAATTTATGACATTGATTGTCCCCTACCGGTGAAATCGGAGGGGACTTATGGTTTGCACTCCGTCTGTCTGTCTGTCTGTCTGTCTGTCTGTCTGTCTGTCTGTCTGTCTTTCTGTCGGTCTGTCTGTCTGTCTGTCTGTCTGTCTGTCTGTCTGTCTGTCTGTCTGTCTGTCTGTCTGTCTGTCTGTCTGTCTGTCTGTCTGTCTGTCTGTCTGTCTGTCTGTCTGTCTGTCTGTCTGTCTGTCTGTCTGTCTGTCTGTCTGTCTGTCTGTCTGTCTGTCTGTCTGTCTGTCTGTCTGTCAGTCAGTCAGTCAGTCAGTCAGTCAGTCTGTCACATTTTTCTGGATCCTGCGATAACTTTAAAGGTTCTTAATATTTTTTCATGAAACTTGAAACATGGATAGATGGCAATATGGAGATTATGTACATCATTTCATTTTGTTCCTACGTCAAAAATTCTGGTTGCTATGGCAACAAATATATATAAAAAAATATATTTTTATTTTTATTTTTTTTACTGACAATGGTGGAGTTTCACCAGTAGGGGACCATATTGCTTGGCAATCTCTTGTTAACACAATTTTCTAAGTTGTTCACTATTAATTTAATTTACTGAGACATCTTCACCATCAAAGTCCATCCCTTTATACAGACTCAGCAGTGCTTTACACAGTCATGAACTATTAAGTAATACCCTTGGATTAACAGCCTTTCAATAAGGCAGTTAGCAGTCTGGGACCAAGAGGGTCCACTTTTGTGGCTTAAATGGGTGACAAGGAAATGAACAAAGTGAGTGGGTGTGGCTCAGGGCACTCATGCCAAGTCTTTCTATTTTACAAGCTTTTCTGTCTAGCTTTGATACCATTGGATATTTGCTATTCAAATATCAAGCATTTATTTATCAATTAACTGGCTCCTAATCTTATGTCAACATGCGAAATCACTTTAGAATGTGAAATTACATTCTTTATTGCATATTTCACTAGACAGCCTTTTAACATGGCTACTCTTTACCAGGCTTTAATTGAGGTTTCATTCATTTGTGTACAAAAAAGAACTGTTTATTGATCTGGTTGGAATTTAATGCTGAATAGTGAAATTGAATTATATTGAAACACAATCTTGATGCTGAGTTCTTGAATTTCATGTAAAAATTTAAAAAAAGATATTTTAATGTTTCTGTTTCTGTTCAAAGTCGCTTATAATACCCATATTCATGTTATTCAATATTTTGTGATTTATTTTTATTTATTGATAACATCAACATACTCAGAAAATCATGTTACAAAGGATACAATATTATTTAATTTAATTATGGATGTATGGGTTCATTAGAATATTCATAACTCCACCCATGGACTTTTTGCAAGCAATCAATTGTCATTCCATAACTGATGCCATTCATAATTTACTTTTAGATGTTTTTTATTGGTCAATACTGTTTTGAGTAGTTGTGGATTTATTGCTTGATAAAACCTGGTCAGACCTAGAGCTACACAATTTCAAACTTATCTTAACTTATTGGACAATAAAAGAGTTTATTTCAAATACAATTTGATTTTAAGTGATTATAACTTAAGTTAAAACCTTTGAACAAATCATTGACATGTGACCTTGTCAAAAGTCATGCTAGAGTCAAATACAGATATCATTCGAAATGAACATTTAAGTTTCTATTTTAGAATCTGACTTGATTTGCATTGATATGTCTTAAGAATTTCAATTGTTCCCGTGTCCATTATACTATAAGTACAATTTAACAGGTTCTGTTTACATACTTAGAAACAATTGTCCTGAAAGACAACTGACCAGTAAGAACCACACTACTGGTAGTGTCAATCAAGGTTTGACCAGTAGGTATGGAACAAGGTGTTCTTGTCAAACTGACCAGTAAGAACCACACTACTGGTAGTGTCAATCAAGGTTTGACCAGTAGGTATGGAACAAGGTGTTCTTGTCAAACTGACCAGTAAGAACCACACTACTGGTAGTGTCAATCAAGGTTTGACCAGTAGGTATGGAACAAGGTGTTCTTGTCCACACTACTGGTAGTGTCAATCAAGGTTTGACCAGTAGGTATGGAACAAGGTGTTCTTGTCAAACTGACCAGTAAGAACCACACTACTGGTAGTGTCAATCAAGGTTTGACCAGTAGGTATGGAACAAGGTGTTCTTGTCCACACTACTGGTAGTGTCAATCAAGGTTTGACCAGTAGGTATGGAACAAGGTGTTCTTGTCAAACTGAAAGACAACTGACCAGTAAGAACCACACTACTGGTAGAATCAATCAAGGTTTGACCAGTAGGTATGGAACAAGGTGTTCTTGTCAAACTAACATTGAGTTAACCTGTGATGGCTTTGTATTTCACTTGAAAAAAATAACGCATATAGCAGCATAATCTAAGAGAATAACTGCAAATCCTTGGACAAATGACTATGGTCAAAGACAGAACAGCAGATCAGTCACTTTCATCTACTGGTTTATAGAAGGTGCATGTTATCTCCTACAGACACTGCTAAATGCTTGTGTTTTATGTTTCAGGGCCAGGTGCCCAGACAGTCCAGCACTGAGAATGAGGCCATGATTGGTGGTCCAGAACCAATCGTGTCAGGTAAGCCTGAGAATTAGGCAAATCTTGTCAGGTAAGCCTGAGAATGAGGCAAATCTTGTCAGGTAAGCCTGAGAATGAGGCAAATCTTGGCAGGTAAGCCTGAGAATGAGGCAAATATTGTCAGGTAAGCCTGAGAATGAGGCAAATCTTGGCAGGTAAGCCTGAGAATGAGGCAAATCTTGGCAGGTAAGCCTGAGAATGAGGCAAATCTTGTCAGGTAAGCCTGAGAATGAGGCAAATCTTGTCAAGTAAGCCTGAGAAGTAGGTAAATCTTCTCAAGTACACTACGTCTAGCGCGATTTCTGCCGTCCACCTCACTCCCACCGTGGACAATTTTTCGTGAGCGTGGAAAATCACCGCGATCGGAAAGTGTTTCCATAATGATAGATCGCGTCGACAGTGGCTGAACACCGCTGGCGTTATCGGGAAATCGATCTCACGGTGGACCACCATGATTGCCGTGGACCACCACGGCCTCGGTGGTTCGCGTTGAAATACAGGTAAATACAGGTAAATGTGAATGAACATGTATGTTTCGATATTGCAGACCGTATAATTTTTGCAAAGTTAACAATAGTCATTATTTTCTATTGTTTACCCTCGTTTCAGAATCATTTGACATGTCGTACATCAAGCGTGATATACTTTATGTTTTGTTGCTACACGCTCGATGTACGACATATCAAATGATTCTAGAACGAGGGTAAACAATAGAAAATAATGACGATTGTTAACAATCAAGTTACAATGTAACAAAACATTCTAGAACTTTGCAAAAATAAGGTCTGCAATAATGAAATATACATGTTCATTCACATGTACCTGTGTTTCAACGCAAACCACCAAGGCCGTGGTGGTCCACCGCAATCATGGTGGTCCAGAGTGAGATCAATTTCCCGATAACGCAGAGACTGACACCGCAATTCGCCACAGCGAATTCACCGTGTTCAACGGTGTATCGTGGTGAGATAGTAATTGTCCACTCTGGGCTGAATCACGGTGATGCGATGTGGATGGCAGAAATCGCACTAGACGTAGTGTAAGGTAAGCCTGAGAAGTAGGTAAATCTTGTCAGGTAAGCCTGAGAAGTAGGAAAATTTTGTCAGGTAAGCCTGAGAAGTAGGTAAATCTTGTCAGGTAAGCCTGAGAATGAGGCCATGGTTGATGGTCCAGAACCAATCTTGTCAGGTTAGCCTGCAACAATAGGCAAAGAATGGATTTGTGAACTGATCAGGAAAATATATTCTGTACACAGACATAGGTATACACCATGTACCATACGTCCTTATTTCCCCAGGTTAGTCCCACTTTCGGAAGGTTAAATAAGTTAAATATTAAATACCGACAAATATGTTTCTGTCATTCAATAATATTTTTTATGAATGTGGACCCATTTTTCAGAAAATAGCTTGTTAATGTTGCATTCATAGTGGACAAGGTAGCTCCTTACCAGACTGGGTAGGCTTGTCTGTAGCTATGATGGCTGAGCTCCTTACCAGACTGGGCAGGCTTGTCTGTAGCTATGATGGCTGAGCTCCTTATAAGACTGGGCAGGCTTGTCTGTAGCTGTGATGGCTGAGCTCCTTACCAGACTGGGCAGGCTTGTCTGTAGCTATGATGGCTGCTCCTTACCAGACTGGGCAGGCTTGTCTGTAGCTATGATGGCTGAGCTCCTTACCAGATAGGGCAGGCTTGTCTGTAGCTATGATGGCTGAGCCCCTTACCAGACTGGGCAGGCTTGTCTGTAGCTATGATGGCTGCTCCTTACCAGACTGGGCAGGCTTGTCTGTAGCTATGATGGCTGAGCTCCTTACCAGATAGGGCAGGCTTGTCTGTAGCTATGATGGCTGCTTCTTACCAGACTGGGCAGGCTTGTCTGTAGCTATGATGGCTGAGCTCCTTACCAGATAGGGCAGGCTTGTCTGTAGCTATGATGGCTGCTCCTTACCAGACTGGGCAGGCTTGTCTGTAGCTATGATGGCTGAGCTCCTTACCAGACTGGGCAGGCTTGTCTGTAGCTATGATGGCCGAGCTCCTTACCAGACTGGGCAGGCTTGTCTGTAGCTATGATGGCTGAGCTCCTTACCAGACTGGGCAGGCTTGTCTGTAGCTATGATGGCTGCATATGGTATAAACTCCATTTTCTGCATGATATGCTTAAAGTTGGCTGTCAAAATAAATATTTGCTTCATTGCAAAACACATGGATTAACATTAAAATTAAAGATATATATATATATATATAAATATTATTGTCTGTTTCAGGTTTGGTCAATCACAGTCGCAGTGCATCATTCCGCGACAACACAACACGGGTACCGGCGGTTTATGTGGGCTCTGTCTCCCAGCCTCTCTATGGGGCCGAGCCACCCCTGCAGCCTGAAGTAGCCAAGGTAGAGGTCATGCTGGAATGGGGAGGGGGAGGCCAGGGCATGCACAGGGGGAGCATCGCGTGTTTATAGGGTGGCAATAGGAAGCTTGTAGTACACCTTGGCATAGGGAAACTGTTAGTGGGGTTAGGTTGAAGAACTTGCTCATGCCTCTGTCAATGAAATAAGCAGTTTCCATTCATTTCTTAAATGTTAATATATCAACCTTTTCATGTATTGGTGAATGTGGTGTTAACCACATAATTGATTGGAATTCCTTGTTTAAAAAGATGTCTCAGTTCAGATAAAAAATGTGCTAGGTGCATTTGTATTTTTAGTGGTGATTTCAGCATATATGTGATTACTCATTGATGTCTGATTCAACGATGTTTTTATGGTATGCCCCAGGCTTTTGATAAGAGTATTGGTTTTCTGCTTGGATCAGTATTAAGTGTTGGTTCATTATTTGCATGTCTTCATCATCCGGTAATAAATGAGCCGTGCAGGGCTAAAATTGATTATGTTGCTAGGATTTATGACTAGTATTGTCAGCATGTTTCCATGGATATATTTATTGAGAAGACTGATTTAGCAAAATATTGAATGTATAGAAATAATAATGAAAACATTGTTTCATATACATTTGATGTTATAAATAAAAACTTTGTACTCACAATTTAGCCCATTTGTAGAAAAGACAATTAAATTGACACAACAAAAACTGTACTGAAATATACTAATTAAAGTATCTATTCAATGATGTTGGTTATTTAATGGCAGTGTTGATTTGCCATGTATCTCAAGTATGTTTAGCTTAAAACCTGTAAAGTGGAGCAGAGTCAACTTGATTCTAGTAAAATACTTGACAATTGCATTTTTATCTTACTGCAAAATAATGTAGGATAATATCGGTATACAGTAAAATCCTTGTTCTGTTATTACAAAGATGTCATCTGTAAATGCACACAGTGTCTAGAGCCTGAACAGGCCTTAAATCAACAGGCTTGAATGCTAATATGCATTTATATTAGCAACGAAGAATCTTTTGTGTATGTTTTTAGGGTGGTGTTGTTTTGAGGAAACGAAAGACAGGAGTAAGGATCTTGTTTAACATTCCTGGGTATTTTATTGGCATTGTGGGGCCTTATTCTGTGATAAAGTTTGTATCAAGGCTATCAGAAATGTTATGGACACTTTACTGTCTCTTTCCATTGTATAAATTTTAAGAATGACCAACATCTTATGTTGCATAAATATTTCAATAGACATTCTTTTGCTTGATTTCACATTGCTATGTTTGTTTGCAATGACATTTGAATTTTAGCCCTTACGCAATCTAGTCCTTTAGTTCTTTAAGAGCATGTTGCCTGATTGTTTATAGATGGTTTCATTTGAACCGCTCTACGAAATCTGGGCTTAATGCATGTGCATTAGGTGTGGTCCCAAAATATGCCTCTGCATTCTGCACAGGCTAATAAGGGACGACACTTTCCGACTTCACTGCATTTTCATTAAGATGAGACTTCATTTGAAGGAAAAATTCCATACAAGCCCAAAGTGTTGTTCCTGATAAGCCTGTGCAGACTGCAGAGGCTGATCTGGGACGACACTTTACGCACATGAAATAAGCCCTGTTTTATCACAGATCCTTTCTTTCACACTAGCTTGGTTTAGAAGTACCTGAAGATGTGGCACAATTCATTGTCATCTTTTATTTAAACAGGTGTTTATATGGAATTCATTCAGTTTTTGTTCAGTCAGCCTTCAGCATGCCAAGACATTTAGTGGTCTTCTTGCTGCATTTACAAAATCAATGTCATGGATACATGCAATTCACATAGGAATATTTTAATTATACCCACACAAACGAGTGCTTAAACATACAGCATGCTGTCCGCTCTCTATTTCAAGTTGTTTTCATCCGATCTTCACTAAACTTGGTCAGAAGTTGTATCTACATGATGTCTAGGCCAAGTTCAAACATGGGCCTTGCCGGATCAAAAACTAGGTCACTGGGTCACTTAGTGCGTTTTAAACATTCAGCATGTTGTCCGCTCTCTAATTCAAGTAGTTTTCATCCAATCTTCACCAAACTTGGTCAGAAGTTGTATCTAGATGATCTTAAGGCCAAGTTTGAACATGGGCCTTGCCGGGTCAAAAACTAGGTCAAGGGGTCACTTAGTGCGTTTTAAACATTCAGCATGTTGTCCGCTCTCCAATTCAAGTAGTTTTACATCCGATCTTCACCAAACTTGGTCAGAAGTTGTATCTCGATGATCTCAAGGCCAAGTTCGAATATGGGTCATGCTGGATCAAAAACTAGGTCACGGGGTCACTTAGTGCTTTTTAAACGTTGAGCATGGTGTCCGCTCTCTATTTCAAGTAGTTTTCATCCGAGCTTCACCAAACTTGGTCAGAAGTTGTAACTATATGATGGCTAGGCCAAGTTCTAAAATGGGTCATGGCAGGTCAAAAACTAGGTCACGGGGTCACTTAGTGTGTTTTAAACATTGAGCATGGTGTCCGCTGTTTTTTGTGAAGACAGCATGCAAAAAATTCTGTGTCAATGCGGCGGTGGGGGTATTCGTCACCTCAGTGACAAAGCTCTAGTTCAAGTAGATTTCATCCCATCTTCACCAAACTTGGTCAGAAGTTTTATCTAGATGATCTGAAGGCCAATTTCGAACATGGGCCATGCCAGATCAAAAACTGGGTCACAGGGTCACTTAGTACGTTTTTACACATTGAGCATGGTGTCTGCTCTCTAATTCAAGTAGTTTAAATCTGATCCTCACCACATTTGGTCAGTAGTTGTAACTAGATGATGTGTAGGTCAAGTTCGAACATGGGCCATGCCGGGTCAAAAACTAGGTCACGGGGTCACATAGTGTGTTTTAAACCTCACCATGTTGTCTGCTCTCTAATTCAAGTAGTTTTTATCCAATCTTCACCAAACTTGGTCAGAAGTTGTATCTAGGTGATGTCTAGGTCAAGTTTGAATATGGGTCATCCCGGGTCAAAAACTAGGTCAGGGGGTATTTTAGTGCGTTTTAAACCTCACCATGTTGTCCGCTCTCTAATTCAAGTAGTTTTCATCCAATCCTCACCAAACTTGGTCACAAGTTTTATCTAAATGATCTCTAGGACAAGTTTGAACATGGGCCATTCTGGGCCTAAAACTAGGTCACTTTTTAACATTCAGCATGGTGTCCGCTCTCTAATTCAAGTAGTTTACATCCGATCTTCACCAAACTTGGTCAGAAGTTTTATGGAGATGATCTTAAGTTCAAGTTAGAACATGGGCCTTTCTGTGTCAAAAACTAGGTCCAGGGGTCACTAAGTGCGTTTTAAAAATTGAGCATGGTGTCCGCTGTTTTTGTGAAGACGACATGCAAAATATTATGTGTCAATGCGGCATTTGGGGGTATTCGTCACGTCTGTTACAAAGCTCTAGTTCTTTTTGACCTCACATCGCTGAAGTTATGGTTTTATAATGTCTTCTCATGTTTGTGTTTGTGCCTGAAACTGAGTGTTAATTGAATGCTTCAGGAGTGCTATAAATTTATGTTATTATATTACATAATCTGATTGGAGGAAATTTTGTTCATAGGAATGGCTGTACATGCAACCTGGATTCTACTTTTGATCTTGGATGAAAAACTTTAGTTCGTTTGTTCTTGACTTCTGTTTGATTGGACCGAAATCTTCAAATTAATATGTTATAATTATTTTGATGCCGTTTTCAATAAATAAACATTATTTTGTTGCTGGAGTCAAAAGAACGTAATATATCAAAAAAATATAGCTTTTAAAATGTACAAAGAAAAGTGATATATAATCCTTTTGCTAAAACATTGTATGTACATGACATATATTAGCCTACTTACATTCACCATTAATTACTGAATAGTTGGCAATATTGTTGATATTTTCAGATGTACACATCTCAAGACAAGGGGCAGAGAAAAAGTTTACCGAGCCCAAGGTGAGTCTCTATCAAACTTGGTTACTATCGGGGGTCCTATAGGCCCTTGGATACCAACAAACCAATAAGCCATTTATCAAGAATCACTTGATGTTTTAGCATGTTGTGTTGTTGCTTTTTCTGCTCGCCTGAGCACAAAGTGCTCACAGTGTTGTAAGAATGCTTAAGCCTACGATAGATCACTAGGGTAAAGGTCAAGGTCACGGTGACCCGAAATAGTAAAATGGTTTTCGGATGATAACTCAAGAACGCTTATGCCTAGGATCATGAAACTTCATAGGTACATTGATCATGACTCGCAGATGACCCCTATTGATTTTCAGGTCACTAGGTCGAAGGTCAAGGTCACGGTGATCCGAAATAGTAAAATGGTTTCTGGATGATAACTCAAGAACACTTATGCCTAGGATTATGTAACTTCATAGGTACATTGATCATGACTTGCAGATGACCCCTATTGATTTTTGGGTCACTAGGTCAAAGGTCAAGGTCACGGTGACTCAACGTAGAAAAATGGTTTCCGGATGATAACTCTGAAAAACGCTTACGCCTAGGATCATGAAACTTCATAGGTACATTGATCATGACTCGCAGATGACCCCTATTGATTTTCAGGTCAAAGGTCAAGGTCACAGTGCCAAAAAACGTATTCACACAATGGCTGCCACTACAACTGACAGCTCATATGGGGGGCATGCATGTTTTGCAAACAGCCCTTGTTTTAACTTGACACTCAAAGTGACAAGCAGGATTATAAAAATGTTTGGGACATGCACTTATTTATTTGTAGAAGCTTTAAAAAATGCAATTGTGCTTTCATTAAACGGATATTATAAATTAGCATGTGGCTTTGACATGGCTGAACGCTAGCAACTGATGCATGATGAAGCGTGGCCTGCTTACATTAAAACAGCCTTAGATTGTGTGCAATTTTTTGGCTGAGCAATTGTTAAAGGATGTATGATGACATATTTCTTTTGTAAATGTGCATGACGTTATTGTTTTAAAGAAGTGAGAGGCTTTGTTCATGAGAAAAAAACTAAATATCTTTAAAAGTTAGCTGTAAATTTTGAGGAGAATAACACCTTGAAGTTAAAACAATGGTGCATACAATCTCAAATTAATGTAAGTTTGATGAACAGAAGAACTTTTTTAACAATCAAAATCCAACCTGTAAAAAGATGCTGGCGAGATCTATTCAAATCCAACTAGGAACGAAATATGTAAGTTAGAATACACATGATTGGTGTTTATTTGATACTCGATTTTAATTTGTGTGGTTTAAATAGCAAGGCCCTTGAAAGGATTTATTTAACCACAGCTCATTTCAACTATTTTATCAGGATCCAAATAGACACCACATATCTAGATAAGCAGCGTTCCAAATCACCTGGACGTACCAAATCCCCAGGACGTTCTAAGTCCCCTGGACGTTATGGTGCAACCTCCTCTTTGCCTATTTTGGAGCAAAATAGGGCTTCCAGTACTGCTGCTGCTGCTGTTGTTGTTAATAATGATGCAAATATGTAAGCAGACTTGCAGTTTGCAGATGCTGTGCACAGGACCAATACATACTCACGTTCAACTGTTGTCATTTATATAATGTTTTAGCTGACATATACTAGAATTAAAAAAAAAAAATCAAAATTGGTGCCAGTATTCGGCCCCATTCCCAATGGACAAAGGGTATATATTTTTCCCAAATGGGACCTTAAAATTCCCAATTGAAGTTGTTCACACACACACTCACACATTTTTTAGATCTTAAAATTTAGTTCATCTCCTGTCCAGCACTACAAGTTACACCTTAGTTAACCCTTTGCATGCTGGGAAATTTGTCGTCTGCTAAAATGTCATCTGCTGAATTTCTAAAATTAGCATTTTCTTCGATTTTTTACAAAGAATATTATCAGAATAGCAAACAGTTTGGATCCTGATGAGACGCCACGTTCTGTGGCGTCTCATCTGGATCCAAACTGTTTGCAAAGGCCTTCAAAATTCGGTTCCCGCACTGAAAGGGTTAATATAATATTGAAAACACTATTATTCTCAATTTTGAAGCATTTGTTAGCAAACAACAACAACAACACTAATTTCCCAATTTTGTCGAAACACAGCGATTATTTTGTATTGCTTTGAGTATCTTCATAAAATGCTAAACTTTGTTCTGTAATGATGTTGAAATATATTAACATTATATTTATTCTATTGTATTTGCAATAACCTTATGATAACAAAATATCTTATTATATAAAAATTGTTTTCATTTCCTTTAAAATTTACCCCACCTAAAAAAGTAATGTTTATGCTAAATTTAAATAACACAAAAATGACAACAGTTTCACCAAATTCTGTCACAGATGAATTCTGCATTCTGCACCAAACTCACATCTAAATTACACGTGTATTAACTGTGCATCGTGTTTATAACGGCGTAATACATCTTGACATGACATGAAGAACACTCATATTGGCAATATATATTGTCACGAGACTAATTCCAACTACAACACTTATCTAAACCTTTAACTTTTGTGCGCCAATCTTGTTACTCTATTTTACTACTACATATACACATTTAGGCCTGTTTGTTCCCTATGAAGTCATTCTTGTAGTTTCTTACATCTTGGTCATTTATACAAGTCAGTGAGTGACTTGTATATAGAAAGTTTGTCAGTGTGGTAGATATAAACAATTATTCATTAACACACTACTGATTTATTTATTTATACATGTATATGTACTCAACTTTGTATTAATTAAATAACTTACATTATATATAATTAAATGTATAAACACGACTTTAAGTAAAACGTCAGCTATTTATATTGTCAACAAAATTATATTATATAAACTCATTTGCAGGAATTGATATTGAGCCATGATCTGGGACAACTGGCCTCATTCTTGTGTTGTCCCAGATCATGTTCGGGAAAACTGGCCTCATTCTTGTGTTGTCCCAGATCATGCTCCGGGAAAACTGGCCTCATTCTTGTGTTGTCCCAGATCATGTTTGGGAAAACTGGCCTCATTCTTGTGTTGTCCCAGATCATGCTCTGGGAAAACTGGCCTCATTCTTGTTTTGTCCCAGATCAAGCTCAGGGAAAACCAGCCTCATTCTTGTGTTGTCCCAGATTATGCTCAGGGAAAACCAGCCTCATTCTTGTGTTGTCCCAGATCATGTTCAGGGAAAACTGGCTTCATTCTTGTGTTGTCCCAGATCATGCTCAGGGAAAACTGGCCTCATTCTTGTGTTGTCCCAGATCATGCTCAGGGAAAACTGGCCTCATAATGGTGTTGTCCCAGATCATGCTCCGGGAAAACTGGCTTCATTCTTGTGTTGTCGCAGATCATGTTCAGGAAAACTGGTCTCATTCCTGTGTTGTCCCAGATTATGCTCTTGGAAAACTGGTCTCATTCTTGTGTTGTCCCAGATCATGCTCTGGGAAAACTGGCCTCATTCTTGTGTTGTCCCAGATCACGTTCAGGAAAACTGGCCTCATTCTTGTGTTGTCCCAGATCATGCTCAGGAAAACCAGCCTCATTCTTGTGTTGTCCCAGATCATGCTCTGGGAAAACTGGCCTTATTCTTGTGTTGTCCCAGATCAAGCTCTGAGAAAGCTGGCCTCATTCTTGTGTTGTCCCAGATCATGCTCAGGGAAAACTGGCCTCATTATTGTGTTGTCCCAGATCATGCTCCGGGAAAACTGGCCTCATTCTTGTGTTGTCCCAGATCATGTTCAAGAAAACTGGCCTCATTCTTGTGTTGTCCCAGATTATGCTCTGGGAAAACTGGTCTCATTCTTGTGTTGTCCCAGATCATGCTCTGGGAAAACCGGCCTCATTCTTGTGTTGTCCCAGATTAGCCTTTTACGTCTGTTCATAATAATTATTGGCAATACTGCAAGCTTTTATGGAAATGTTTATTTGAAGGAAGTCACTTCTATACTAAAATCAAGGCTTGATGGAAAGTATTTGCCCAGATTCTGCACAGGTTAATATGGGGCGCTACTTTAGACACAGGCATTAAGCCCAGTTTTTCCAGTGCACGACTCAATAATATTAAATGGTGTGTAATTACAAACTATTGTTAGATTACATTCAAATGTAAGAAAGGATATTTGGCAACATTATAATATATGTAACTGTTGACTTAAGGCTGAAATACAAAATTGTATAAACATAAATATGTAATGTATGTACATGTAATTTGAATGCCCTATCTATGTTAATACTCCAGTGTGTTTTGTTATTTTTTACTTGGAGTAATTATCAGGTCATAAAACCAACCAGTTCAGTGGATTTATTATAACTCCATGCATATGCAGAATGACAACTGTACCCTATTCATTTATTGCATTTGTAGCAGATATACAAAAAGGTGTTCTTTCACCTTGAGGTATTTGGTTTAAATGACTGATAAAAAGTGAGGTATTAATCATTAAAATTGTATGTCTTTCGCCGCAGCCTTTTTTCGAGTCCCCACATAGGAACTTATCTTCAGTGGCGTAGGGCATCTGTCCCTAATGTGGAGTAAGTCACATGACCTGGTGTCATGACAACCCTATACTTCTTTATGTACATTTATTTGTAGCAGCCAGTAGTGTTTGGTACTTGCCAGATATTATGCAAATATGCTATAGGTGTTTTTAGTTTGGGCTCAGGGATGTCTTCATGGACAGATGAATATGGGCCTACGCTCTGGGAAAACGGAGTTCAATGTATGTGCTTAAAGTATGGTCCCAGATAAGCCTGTGTTGTAAGCAAAGGCTAATCAGGGATAACAATCTTGGACTAAACTGGACTTTCACTTAGAGGAGACGTCCTTAAAATGTTATAGTGCCATAAAAGCAGAAAGTGCTCTCCCTGATTAGCCTGTGTGGACTTTAGGCACATGCATTAAGCCCCTTTTTCTCAGAATGAGGCTCATACATAATAATGACTATGATGTGATCGCAGATATACAGCTTCTTATAATATTAGCTTGCTTTCATTGCTGGGCTGGGCTATGACAGATGTGGTTCTGTAAGGGACTTAGAAATATTTCATATTGTCACTATAATTGTTTGTTTGTTTTTGTTGCTTTTTGCTTAATTGCCAGCTATTGTGTCTTGTAAATGCAGTTTTGAACAAACTTTTCAATTCAGACCGGCACGCTGCCATTTACATTTTAAATACTTTTTGTAAACCATATAACAAACCACTGTTTAGTTTTGGTATTGGTACTGCATAAATCTTACTAATTTCCAATAGTTGTTTCCTTCACAGCCATCCAAGATATGAAACCAATTACATTTGTAAAAATATAAGCACTTCAAATAATGAAGTTAAATACTTCAATATTACGTTCATCATATAGACAAAATGTGTATTCATTTTATTAGAGCACACATTTTACAATCGATGGCAGCTGATACATAGAACTACATGAATCCATTTTAGGCTCACCTGAGAGCAACATGCTCATGGTTAGCTTTTGTGATCACCTTTTTTCTGTCATTAATTGCTTGTCATCTCTTGTCAACATTTGCCTTGTGCACACTCTAGAGGCCACATTTATCGCCCAATCTTCATTCAACTTGGTCAGAGCATTTTTCTAAATGATATCCTGGCAGAGCTCAAACTGGGTAAAGTGAGGTTAATACTTGGTCAAATTAAAGAAAAAGCTTGAGCATATTCTAGAGGCCACATTTATAAAAACTTCATAAAACTTGGTCACAAAATTTGTCCTAATGATATCACATCAGTTTGAAACGGGTTCCAGTGGGATTTAAAAGATTGGTTACTAGTTCTTATTAAAGAAAACCCATGTGAATATTTTAGAGGCTACATATTTTGCCCAATCATCATATAACTTGGTCAGAAGATATGTCCTAATGATATCTCAGCCTTATTTGAAACTTGGTCAGGTTGATTCAGATACATATCACTTGATCAAATGAAAGAAGAGGCTTGTGGAAACTCTTAAGAGGCCAAATTTATTACCCAATCTTCATGAGACTTTGTGAGAAGGTTTGTACCAATGATATCTTGGATGAGTTCAAAACTGAGGCATGTTGGGTAAAAAAATAGGTCTTTAAGGAAAAAAAGAAGAAAACTTTAAATGTGTACAAGTTACATATATGTGCTCAATCTAAATGAAACTTGCTCTGAAAACTTTTCCTTTTGATATCTTGACAATTCAGATATGTTGATAAACATGGCCGTCATGAGGTGGACAGTTTTCTTTATTTGGCTTTTGTAAAACTATTTGAACACTCTAGGAGTCCCATTTTTGAATCAATCATCATGGATCTTGTATAAAACATAAAAAGAAATGTACATACCAGGGTTTAGTGTGATAATGATTGTGGTTTGTTAAAAACATGGCTGCCAGGTGATGAGACAGTTTTCCTTACAAGTTTATTGTGAAACCTCGTCAACACTTCCCTGCTCCGAAGAGTTAAGTTCATTGCGGTCACATGTTTTATTAGTCTTAAAATCATTTGGCTAAGATAACCAACATTTAGTTAAGACTACTACCCTTGCTTTCCTAATTACAGTGCACTCATCCCAGATTTGTGCTAATGTTTAGTTGGACATAGCTTTCAAACTTTAATCACTAGGCCCATATTTCTGGAAAGAGCTGAAGTCTTTTTTGCCAAGATTAGCATAAGTTTGCTAGATAATTTTTGTAGCCACATAGGATTTTTATTTAATGCAAAAATTATTTATTAGGTAATCATATTTCAATTGATCAAATATTGTGATGTAGTTTTGGTGATTATGATTGATGCAATATGAGACAAAGTAGGTGTCTAATACAGTAATATCGCTGGAAGATCCTTAAGACCTTTGAGCATATTGACACCAATACCTCACCTGATAAAGAAGTACAAACAAACAATTATGTCAACTCCATAGCTAAGGCAAATGTTCCTAGTGTCAAAATGAATTTGTGTTCAATAAAATAAAGATGTCTCATCTATTATATACAGCATTAAGGTGCTGTCAATATTTATTTCTAGACCTATTTTTAGCTCGGCTGTTTTCGGAAAAAAAAACAAGGTATTGTCATAGCCAGCTCGTCCGCCGTCTACGTCATGCTAAAACCTTAATATTGGCTCTAAAAAAGCAAAATGCTTCCACCTACAAAATTGAAACTTCATATGTAGCTGAACCTTGATGAGTTGTACATGCCACACCCATTTTTGGGCCACTAGGTCAAAGGTCAAGGTGACTGTGACCTCTAATATTTTTCTGACAAGCTTTCATTTATTCAAAACTGCACCCGCAGCCGAGCGTCGGCACCAGCTATGCAGTGCTCTTGTTAGTGTTCCTTTTTCCATTAGTTACATAGTTGATGTATTTCATTATTGTTGTTTCTGAGCCACCATTGAAGAAGATGGAATACAGCAGTCACAATCTTGGTCTGTCTGTGAGAAGTTTTGTGTTTCAGCCCTAACCTTGCTTTGTATTGATAGATATTGAAATAATTTTCCACAAATGTCCACCATCATGAGAAAACATGTCACATTTAACAAAATGGGCTTGAATATTCCTGTGTCAGCTTTAACTGTGCATTTTATTGAAGGATTTAAAATAATATGGCAAAAATTCAATCAATTACATGAAGACGTGTTACATATAACACTTGTCTCAAAGGTCAAGGTCATTCTTAGAATTCAAAGGTCAAACTTGGCCATAAAACATCCTGTCAAATCAGTTACTTTTAATTTATCATGCTATTGTAAAATGGCTTACTTCTACTGACCACCATTCAGAAATTATCACCATGAGGAGACTGAGTGTCTAGTGTATCAACCATCTCACTACCTCAAAGGTCAAGGTCATGCATTGAAGTCAAAGGTCAAATTTGGCCTTTCAAAGCTTGTTTATGACATAATCAGACTTTTGAGACTAAATTGGAATGTGGGGGCAACCATGCCCTATGGACACATGTCTTAATGGAGTCCTTACCAACAATTGCTTGCCAGGCATAGAATATTTTTTAGCTTTAGTTTATTTAGTGAGTTTTATTTATTGATGCTAATAGCAGCAATAAGTCTTTTTTAATAATTTAGTGCTAGTGCCAAAGACTTCAATAGAACTGAAACTGTATCCTTAATTTGACCAATGAAACTCGCTATCGCATGACATTTGTTATTCTACTGGTCTTTATGTGTTCCATTTAGCTTTTTATTTGAAAAAGGAAAGCAATGCCTTGGAGGCAGGTCTTTCATTATCTTTCTTGTATTCCAAAACTCTGATTTGTACTTAGCTTGATACTTCAATTTCTGTTTGAATTTGAGCATAATGCTGGTCTTGCCATGTGAGTCGATGTTCTGCAGTTATAATCTTGGGATATTTGTTGTTTGTTCTTTTGTTTATTTGTTTGACTATTGTTAATGTTATTTTACAGAATTTCCTTTGTAAACGGTGTTTTGTGATTGTTAAGGTTTATGATGCCTTTGTAAATGGTGTTTTGTGATTTTTAAGGTTTATGATGCCTTTTACATTTTATAAAATGCAAATGTCTATTAAATATATATCGCTGTTTTATCAAAATGTTGTCAATAAAGCAAAGCTTTTAATATTTATTTATTATTAACAAATCTATTGTTTTGTTGTTTTCATCTGTATTTATTAGAAAATGGTTTTAATGAAATAAAAACTTGTGTATTTTAATAGTTAATCTCTTGCAGAATTTGGTTGCTTTCATATAATCCCTTGTAAAATGGACTGAAATATTTACTAGTCCAGAGCCCAAATGAATTGAAGGAATGCTTAAAAATGTAAAAGAAAAAGACTCGTAGAAAATGCATGTTATTATAGCTGTATTGAATAATATGCAAGCAGCTTGTGTCAGGAGAGGTGGGTTCTATGGAATCCAAATGTTCATGTGACGGTGTTATCTGTTTCAGTCGAGCGATCGTGGAGGAGGAAGGAGACTCTGGCAACGTCTCCCGTCTCTCCCCAATACATGCCAGGTAACGGCATCTACAGTTGATTGACTGGAGTCCATATTAACACATCAGTTTTAAGAATGCAGAAACATTTTATTGGGGGGGGGATTTCCACTTTATTTACCTAATTTCCTCATTTGTGTACAAAAATTGCTTTACACATAGCTTTTCACATAGCTTGTTTGATTAACAAATCGGAGTGAACCCAAAAATGGGGAATAGATGTTTTCCTTCCTTGGGTGTTTTCTAATTAACGCTAGTTTTGAATTTGTTCTATTCTAAACATAAGGCACATTATATTTACTCAAATAACATAATTCATTCATATTTCATAAACGATCGTACGACAATTTTAACTTACGAGAAAATTTTGTAATCTTAATAAGTAGACGAACTAGCTCGCCATGCTCGTAAAATATATGTGGCGCTTGAGATGCCTATAACTAATTAAGTACTGAAAATTTATAATCAGATGATATGGAATTAAGTAATTATGTATCTTCGAAAAACGTATTGTATCGTAAATGTGTACTACGATGTTTATTGAAACAGTGCCCGGATATTTTGTCCTGAAATTCTTATTTATTCTTAAGTCTAGTTAATGAACATGGACCGTGACATATGCTTGTAAATATTGTGTTCAACTTCACCTTTCAATGGTAATGTCCCTGGTTTTACTTCCTGTCTGGGTGCATTCTCCACCAGTGATACCAAATTAATACAAGACTCACAAGAGTCTTTTACCCTTTGCATGCTGGGAAATTTGTCGTCTGCTAAAATGTCATCAGCTGAATTTCTAAAATAAGCATTTTCTTCGATTTTTTTTCCAAGAATACTATCAGAATAGCAAACAGTTGAGATCCTGATAAGACGCCATGTTTTGTGGCGTCTCATCTGGATCCAAACTGTTTGCAAAGGCCTTCAAAATTCAGTTCCAGCACTGAAAGAGTTAATAATCGTTAAACCTTTGCCACTCAGAAACACCTTTTAATGCATTTGAAGTCCTTTAGAAAATCAAATTGAATTTAAGTCCTTTCTCAATAAGTTCAAGTTTGAAAGGCTTCATTTCAAACCCTTAGATACTGATGAGCAGAAAACAGCATAAAACCTGAACAGACCTCAAGTTACTCACAGGCTGTTCTGGTTTTAGGCTGTTTGCAATTTTCACTTTGCTTCTGAGTGGGAAAGGGTTAAGCAAGCTATGAATTTGAGCCATAGTTCATAGGTTTAATCGAACTAACTTTATTTAAAATGAATCATCAATGATAAAAAAAATTATTCTTTAGTTTATATTCTTAATCATTTTTGCATACAAATGACATTATGACTACATTTCAGTGCTGACTCTATAACCCGGTCTACAGAATCCTTGGATGAAGTAGACGGTAAGTACCTTGCAGAAACTGCTTTGATCAGTTCTCTGGTAAAACAAGGCTAAGTTCATGTGCTTAAAGTATCGTACCTAATTATAATGTCTGTGCAGTCCACAGAGGTCTTATCAGATTCAATACTTACCGCTTACAAATTATTATGCCCCCCTTCGAAGAAGAGGGGGTATATTGCTTTGCTCATGTCGGTCGGTCCGTCCTGTCCGTCCACCAGGTGGTTGTCATACGATAACTCGAAAACGCTTGGGCCTAGGATCATGAAACTTCATATGTACATTGATCATGACTCGCAGATGACCCCTATTGATTTTGAGGTCACTAGGTCAAAGGTCAAGGTCACGGTGACTCGAAATAGTAAAATGGTTTTTGAATGATAACTCAAGAATGCATACGCGGCCAACAGGGCACACTCTGAACAATATTACTGAAGCAACTGGTCTGTAATCCTAAATCTATAATTATCAGTCCAATGAAACATCATCCTTTTAGTAAAATACAGTGGATCAGTAAAAATATTATCAGAATATGAGATTTTTTATGTCCCCCACTATAGTAGTGGGGGACATATTGTTTTTGCCCTGTCTGTTGGTCTGTCTGTTGGTCTGTCTGTTGGTCTGTTGGTCTGTCTGTTTGCGCCAACTTTAACATTTTATGAATACTTTTGCAATATTGAAGATAGCAACTTGATATTTGGCATGCATGTGTATCTCATGGAGCTGCACATTTTGAGTGGTGAAAGGTCAAGGTCATCCTTCAAGGTCAGAGGTCAATTATATGTGGCCAAAATCGCTCATTTTATGAATACTTTTGCAATAATGAAGATAGCAACTTGATATTTGGCATGCATGTGCATCTCATGGAGCTGCTCATTTTGAGTGGTGAAAGGTCAAGGTCATCCTTCAAGGTCAGAGGTCAAATATATGTGGCCCAAATCGCTTATTTTATTAATACTTTTGCAATATTGAAGATAGCAACTTGATATTTGGCATGCATGTGTATCTCATGGAGCTGCACATTTTGAGTGGTGAAAGGTTAAGGTCAAGGTCATCCTTCACAAGGTCAAGGTCATCCTACAATGTCAAACATCATATAGGGGGACATTGTGTTTCACAAACACATCTTGTTGTATATTTTGTTTATTAAATATTGTGTAAATGTTTAATTTTGTTGATTAATATAAATATAAGCAGGACAGGGGAGGTAATACATTCTTATATACAGGGGAAACAAATGCAATAAGTTTAAATTTATTGTTACAGCATTTGCCTCCCTTGTAATTTATTTAAATTTGACCAAATGTAAGGCTAACTGCATTTTTGTAATGCATACTACTACTACTACTACTACTACTACTACTGCTGCTGCTGCTGCTGCTGCTGCTGCTGCTACTACTTCTACTACTACTACTACTACTACTACTACTACTACTACTACTACTACTACTACTACTACTACTACTACTACTACTACTACTCTACTACTAGTACTACTACTACTACTACTACTACTACTACTACTACTACTACTACTACTACTACTACTACTTCTACTACTACTACTACTACTACTACTACTACTACTACTTACTACTACTACTACTACTACTACTACTACTACTATTATTATTTCTTCCACCACCACCTCCACCACCACCCACCACCACCACCACCACATCCACCACCACCACCACCACCACAGTGACAAAAAACGTATACACAATAGCTGCTACTACAACTTATAGCCCATATAGGGGGGCATGCATGTTTTACTAACAGCCCTTGTTTTTTTAAGAAGTTTCTTATTCAGCAACAATCCAGTCTAGGTAGAAAGTGTTGTCCCTGATAAGCCTAATTTGGCTTATCTTGGATGACACCTCATCAGGGGTTCTGAAATATGCTGTCCGAGTTGTCCGAGTCGTCAATTTCCCCTTCCGGGCAAGCAGCTTTTGAAAGCTGGCTTGTCCGGGGACAAGTAAAATTTCCGTGGTAAATTTTATTTCGAGAACGAAACTTAAATATTTTCAGAAAATAAAAAACGAACTAGCTCACTTTTTAACTGGAGGTAGGTTATTTTCCGATAATAATTATTTAATGTTGTAAACATGTCCACGCATATATAGCAAAAGCCAATCACGCATTAGGTAACATTTATAGTAGAGAAATCAGTGCACGTGTACAGCAACAGCCAATCACGCATTAGATAACATTTTTCGTAAATTGCAAATGGCCGCAAACATGTTTTACCGACCTGCATTTGATTTTTTTAAAAATAAAACCACTTTAACATCAAGCCATGACGCTAATCAGACCAATTATAAAATCAGTCCAGCTTCGGAAAAGAAGAGAAAAGCCAAGTATGAATATGATAAAGCATACGACGCCAAGCGGAAACGAGAATTTGTTGAGTCTTGGCTAATTGAATTTCCTTGGATTGAAAACATTACCGGTGTGTGTGAATGTAAACTTTGTAAGAAGTTTCCTTTATAAGCGGATAGTTATATACTTATATTTAGCGAAGATTATTTTATTTCAAGTGAATTTTCTAGTCATGTTGAGATTATTAAATATCCGAGATGGTATCATGTGTGACTTAATGTGTTCTTATTGTTTGCACATCTTGCTTGTATTTTCTAGTTAACTATGTATATAATCAAAAATAGAACTTAACAAAAGTGTATGTTTGTATTATTTGCTTAATTAGTAATGATGTTTTCCTTTATTTATCTTAAAAGTACGGACAAGTACTTCTTTGGTGCGGACAAGTGAATTTGTGGGTCCAACTTGTCCGTGGACAAGTAGACTCATAAAATATTTCAGAACCCCTGCTCATGTACATGCGCGAAACCCAGTTTTCCAAGAGCTATGGTCATTTCATTCCATTGTGTAAGAAAAGGGATTTACCTGTTTTTACAGTAACTGCCAACAAGTTTATTTTGAAACATTTTGTCTTTTAACAGTGCTGCATGAGGAACTGTCTCAAATTAATTGTCCCATATCAATTCAGTTGCAAGTTACCATAAAAAAAACATTAGCCAGTTTTAAAGCTAACAAAACAGAACATGGCAAATGAATGTATAATCTGTGTATGTTTTTCCAGCAGGTGTTCGCACGTACCATTATGATGAGTCAGAGTTAAACGCCCTTGACTGTCCAAGAACCAGAGAACTGGAGTGAAACAGTGGACAAGAAAATTCTCAAGAAACTTCATTCCAAAGACATCAAAAGACAGGATACTATATGGGGTAAACAATCAAAGCACTTTTCCGGTCTTAAACAATATCAGGTGTTTTTTATCGTTTTTGATAAATGCTGTTTGTATCTTTATGCCCCAACATCTGATGCAAAAAGGCATAGAGCGATTGTCCCCTGTGTGTTCTTTTATATGTTTGCCTGTCCATTTAAGGTTAATCCGAAATGATGCGTCAGTAATGCTTTCGATAAAGCAATAATACTTACATGGATGTTATCTGTTAGCACGCTCAACACACCCACATTACATGACCTACTGTTGGACTAATTCAGAGCAAATTCCTGGTTGACCCAAAATGACACGTTTCATCTAACATCAATACCACTGGCTACAAAGCTTTGATACTTGCATGGATGTTTTCTATGAACACTCTAGACACATCACCTGACCTCATTTTGTTCTTGACCTCGACCTACATTTGGACTTGTTCAGAAGGTCCAAATACTTAGTTAACCTGAACTGATCGATTGTCTTATATTAATGTGCATATTTGTTATCCATAATTACTCTCAACACACCGACTTCACCATCTCATTTTGAACTTGACAATGACCTTTTTATGCCCCCGAACGAGGCATATAGTGATCGGACTGTACGTCACACTTTGCGTTTACATTTCGAAAAATGCTCATAACTTCTATGTCGATTCAGATAGCAACTTTATATTTGGCATGCATGTCTATCTCATGGTGCTGCACATTTTGAGTGGTGAAAGGTCAAGGTCTTCTTTTAAGGTCAAAGGTCAAAAGAACAAATCCAAGGGAAGTATTAAGCTTTAAAGGGAGATAATGATCTGTACCTGCCAAATGTTAAAAAATAAATAAATAAAAGCGGTGCAGTAGGGGGCATTGTGTTTCTGACAAACACATCTCTTGTTCAATCTTAACCTCATTCAGAATGTTTAAATTCATGCTCAACCAAAATTACATGTTTTGTTTGAAATCAAAACCCTTAGCTCTAAAGCATATACTTATATTGATGATATCTAAGCACATAATACATCCGCCCACATCACCTTGACCCCATTTGACCTTGACATTAACCTACTTTACTAAGACTAACTCAGAAAATTACGTATTCTTGGTTAATCCAAAATGACACATTTTTATCTTGCATCAGTAATGCTTCCTTCAAAGATTTTATACTCGCATGGATGATGTGTTTGAACACTATCAGCACACCTACTTTAACTGACCTCACTTTGACTAAGATGTTGAACCACAATTATATTGTCTCAGAATATCAAACATATTGGTTAACCCAAGTTAACCATTTTGATCAACATCAATACTACTTAACTAAAAAGCTTTAATGCTTCCCTTCAACAAAAGGGACAAGCACAACATCTCTCCTCTTTTTTACCTTGACGTGACCTAATTTTGGACTAATACTTTAAAGGGCAAATGAATTGATCAGACAAGGCTTCCACTGGTTGCATCTGTGGTTATTGATTGCAGCATCTTGTTTCTTAACAATTGTTGAGTTGAATATCCAAGTTGGAACATGAAACTGTTACATCTCAACCAGACATGTCATATATGTCAGTTTTGAAAAGTAATTTGTTTAGAAATATACAATGTAAAAAAGTTAATATCCTCGGAATTAAGGCTGCAAAGATTGCATGAGCAAATAACATGGAAAACATTTCTGAAAAAATCTGCCCATACTATAATCAAATGTGTTTTTTCTTTTCAGAATTAATACAAACAGAAAGACAGTACTGCAAGAGATTAAAAACGCTGCAACTGGTAATTTATAGATGTACTTCTGATTATGTTTATATTATATAATTTGTATGGAAAATAATTTTTATGTTACACAAAGGCAAGTTTTGAATTTATTTAATTTTATTTATTTATTTATTTTATTTATTACCCTTCCTGTTTTTCAATAAAACAGCTTATGTTTTAACATCAGCCAATAATTAATAGAACATTAATAAATCCATGCCGATAAATCTGGTTGTATTGCAGCACATTCAACACTGTAACATCATTAAAGTATAAGAATAATGAAAGGTATTTTCACTAAAATACCTGTTATAAAGAAATTCTCGGACAACAGCATCATGTTAAGTACAGTGAAAAAAGTGTGACAATTTAATTGATAATGATATGTTATTTTTGTTGAAACTGACTGTAGATTTTTTTACATCTTGAGTGATATTAAACTGCCTTTTTTTTTCATTCACTGGTGATACGTGGTTAGAATGTCTAAATCTAGCAAAAGCAATTTTAAACGGATTTCTTATAATAAGTATTGTTCATTGTTTAGCAAATTCATATTGTATTTATATTGGTTACATCTGGATGAATTATTTATATCATTATTCCAACTTTGAGTTAAACAATAAGTTATGCATTTACAAAAACTAAAAATAAATCTATGTTGCCATACTTTTGTGATTTAACATTTTCTTGAGAAGTCTAAAGAAAATTATCTGGCCTAAAGCTGTCAAGCACCTTTCAACAGTTTCTTAAATGGCTTATCACAGAAATTGATGCAATAATATAATATACCATGCTAGCCCCTTAATAAGAGACACACATAAAATGAACATTCTCATCCCAAACTTCGTCATGTGACTTGAATATTGTTGCGTACAACAAGAAAAGTAAACAATCAATCAGACAATCCTGTTTAACATTTGCAGTTTTTAAACCCTTGCCCTGTTGAATATTTTTGCACTATTAAAAACACTGCGCTATTGTATATCTGCAGTTTTCTAAACACTCCCCTATTGTATATCTACAGTTTCTAACCCCTGCCCTATTGTATATTTGAGGTTCTCCAAACACTGCTCTGTTTAATATTTGCACTTTTCAAAATACAGCCCCATAGTATATTTGTACTTTTCACAACACTCCCCTGTTGTTTATTTCAAATCACTTAATTGTTGTGTACTAGCACTTTTTAAAAAACCTGGTCGTTTGAATATTTGCATCTTTTAAACACTGGCTGGTTGAATATTTGAAGTTCTCAAAATAATGCCCTGTTATATATTTGACTTAAAAACCCAGTCCTAAAGTATATTTGAAGCACTCAAAATACTGCCTATTGTATATTTGCACTTTAAAAAAAAATGCCAGTTTTATATTTGCACTTTCAAAACACTGCCCTGTTGTATATAGGCACTTCAAAAACCAATGCACCATTGTTTATACACAGTTGTTATGGGACTGTCCTGTTGAATATTCTCAGTTATTCAGAGACAAGTTCCTGTTGTATATTTAGAATTATTCATGGACAGCTCCCTGTTGTCTATTCACAGTTATTCAGGGACAGTTCCCTGTTGCCTATTCACAGTTATTCAGATACAGTTTCTTGTTGTTTAGTCACAGTTATGCAGGGATAGTTACCTGTGGTATATTCATAGTTATTCAGTGACAGTTCATTGTTCTATATTCAAGGTTAATCAATGACATTTCCTGTTGTACATTCACAGTTATTCAGTGACAGTTCCCTGTTGTATATTCACAGTAATTCAGTGACAGTTCCCTGGTGTATATTCACAGTTATTCAGTGACAGTTCCCTGTTGTATATTCACAGTTCATTCAGGGACAGTTCCCTGTTGTATATTCACAGTTATTCAGTGCCAGTTCCCTGTTGTATATTCACAGTTATTCAGTGACAGTTCCCTGTTGTTTATTCACAATTATTCAGTGACAGTTCCTTGTTGTTTATTCACAGTTATTCAGTGACAGTTCCCAGTTGTATATTCACAGTTATTCAGTGACAGTTCCCTGTTGTATATTCAAGGTTAATCAGTGACAGTTCCCTGTTGTATATTCACAGTTATTCAGTGACAGTTCCCTGTTGTATATTCACAGTTATTCAGTGACATTTCCCTGTTGTTTATTCACAGTTATTCAGAGACAATGCCCTGTTGTATATTAACAGTTATTCAGAGACAGATCCCTGTTGTATATTCACAGTTATTCAGGGACAGTTCCCTGTTGCATATTCACAGTTATTCAGGGATAGTTTCCTGTTGTATATTCATTGTTATTTAGGGACAGTATTCTGGGGTATATTCACAGTCATTTAGAGACAGATCCCTGTTGTATATTCACAGTTATTCAGGGACAGTTCCCTGTTGTAAATTCATAGTATTTCAGGGACAGTTCCCAGTTGTATATTCATAGTTTTGTAGGGACAGTTCCCTGTTTTATATAGACAGTTAATCAGTGACAGTTCCCTGTTGTATATTCACAGTTATTCAGGGACAGTTCCCTGTTATATATTCACAGTTATTCAGTGACAGTTCCTTGCTGTATATTCAAAGTTAATCAGTGACAGTTCCCTGTTGCATATTAACAGTTATTCAGAGACAGTTCCATGTTGTCTATTCACAGTTATTCAGAGGCAGTTCCTTGTTGTATATTCACAGTTATTCAGGGACAGTTCCCTGTTGTATATTCATAGTATTTCAGGGACAGTGCCCTGTTGTGTATTCACAGGTATTCAAAGACAGTTCCCTGTTGTATATTCACAGTTATTCAGGGACAGTGCCACGTTGTCTATTCACAGTTATTCAGGATCGGTTCCCTGTTAACTATTCAGTTATTCAGGGAGAGTTCCCTGTTGTTTATTCACAGTTATTCAGAGACAGTTCATTGTTTTATATTCACAGATATTCAGAGACAGTTCCCTGTTGTTTATTCACAGTTATTCAGTGACAGTTCCCTGTTGTATATTCCGGTTATTCAGAGACAGTCCCATGCTGTTTATTCACAGCGATTCAGAGACAGCTCCCTGTTGTATATTCTCTGTCATTCAGAGACAGTTCCCTGTTGTTTATTAACAGTTATTCACAGACAGTTCCCTGTTGTATATTCACAGTTATTCAGAGTCAGTTCCCTGTTGTATATTCACAGTTAATCAGAGACAGTTTCCTGTTGTCCTTGTTGTATATTCACAGTTATTCAGGTACAGTTCCCTGTTGTATATTCACAGTTATTTAGAGACAGTTCCCTGTTGTATATTCACAGTTTTTCAGGTAAACTTCCCTGTTGTATATTCACAGTTATTCAGGTAAATTTCCCTGTTGTATATACACAGTTATTCAGTTAAATTTTCCTGTTATTCACAGTTCATTCAGGGACAGTTCCCTGTTGTATATTCTCAGTTATTCAGGTATATTTCCCTGTTGTTTATTCACAGTTATTCAGAGACGGCATGGTGAATGAGCTGCACATGCCGCCTCAGATGGTGAACAGCATGTTCCCTCGGCTAGATGACCTCACAGACGTCCATATGGAATTCCTGCGCACACTGCAGATGCTGCAGAGCAAGAGGCCAGACAAGATGATCGATGAAATAGGGGCCACACTAGTGGGGCAGGTGAGTAATAGTGAGGAATTATTGGATTTGTTATGTCCCCCACTATTGTAGTGGGGGACATATTGTTTTTGCCCTGTCTGTTGGTCTGTCTGTTGGTCTGTTTGCGCCAACTTTAACATTTTGCAATAACTTTTGTTATATTGAAGATAGCAACTTCATATTTGGCTAGTATGCGTATCTCATGAAGCTGCACATTTTGAGTGGTGAAAGTTCAAGGTCATGGTCATCCTTCAAGGTCAGAGGTCAAATATATGTGGCCAAAATCGCTCATTTTATGAATACTTTTGCAATATTTAAGATAGCAACTTGATATTTGGCATGCATGTGTATCTCATGGAGCTGCACATTTTGAGTGGTGAAAGGTCAAGGTCATCCTTCAAGGTCAGAGGTCAAATATATGTGGCCCAAATCGCTTATTTTATAAATACTTTTGCAATATTGAAGATAGCAACTTGATATTTGGCATGCATGTGCATCTCATGGAGCTGCACATTTTGAGTGGTGAAAGGTCAAGGTCATCCTTCAAGGTCAGAGGTCAAATATATGTGGCCCAAATCACTTATTTTATTAATACTTTTGCAATATTGAAGATAGCAACTTGATATTTGGCATGCATGTGTATCTCATGGAGCTGCACATTTTGAGTGGTGAAAGGTCAAGGTCATCCTTCACAAGGTCAAGGTCATCCTTCAAGGTCAAACATCATATATGGAGACATTGTGTTTCACAAACACATCTTGTTGTTGTTATGTTTTCATTGAGTTTTTAAAGGTAATCTAAAAATCTAATGAAGACTGCATGATTTCCTATTTTAACAGAAATTTGAAGTCTGCTTTATGATGAATGTGATAGTGAGGCTATTATTGTTTTACTTTCCTAGTGTTTAACCTTTTGTCACTCAGAAGAAAAGCGAAAATGGCTATATGCTAAGAGGATAAAACCAGAACAGCCTGCGAGTAACTAGCAGTCTGTTCAGGTTTTATGCTGTTTGATGCTCATTACCATATCTAAGGGTTGGAAATGAAGCCTTTTAAACTTGAATATATTAAGAAAGGACTTAAATTTAATTTGATTTTCTAAAGGACTTTAAATGCATCAAAGTTCATTTCTGAGTGAAAAAGGGTTAACACAATGCACAAAAAACTACTTCCACATGTGGATAATAGAGTAGTTTTTTCCTACCATTCATGTTGTATTTGTCTGGGTCGTACAGAGTTAATATATTAAACAGATTTGTTATTTTCAAATTAAACAGGGATTTTTCTCTAAATCTTATTTTACCAGGGGTCTGAGATGATATCTTTGATATTTGATAATGTCACAATTTTTGTGTTATTCAAAAGAAAACAAATATAGTTTGAATCAATCTTTTGGCTATCAGTTAAATAATAACATCCCTGATGAAAGAAGAAAGACACCCAGAGTTTCTAGTAAATCCCTGAGGTTTCTGGTAGATTCACGAGTCCAGACTCCTCTTTGTTTCTACCTCAGTTCTCTGGAGCCTTTGGAGATAAGATGAAAGCATCGTATGGGATGTTCTGTAGTGCCCATCTGGAGTCCGTGCAGAATTACAAAGACATGATGATGAAAGACCGGAAGTTCCAACAATTCATAAAGGTAAGGGCACAGAAATCACCTCCTTGTTATATACTAGGTCAAATCATTAATATTTTTCCACAAAGAAAACAATTTAAAGGAAGTGTTGAATGCAGATGATTTTTAATTTTGTATATAAAATAATCCCATGTGTGATCCACATAAGCAATTAAAATTATTTTTTAGTACAGTTTATACCCATAACCTGGTCTAAAACATTAAACAATGTTCGCTTAAAAACCCTTAAATTTTGAAAACTATGTAGATATTGTAAATACTCACAACTTATACTGTGAAAACATTTATTTTCGTCAGCACGAAATTTCGTCCTTTTTATAATAAATGACTATTTCGTCAGCACTTGAATTCGTCCATTTCTGGTTTTGAAAAAAAGCGTCCGATTTGTTTGTAATGTTTGTAATACATGTAATACGCGGTTGCGAAAAAATTGTGCTGGGGAAAGAGGGGTGACACTTGGTAGTCACTTGCAGGAGGTGGGCCTTGTTTGGCATATGCCAATTAACAAGTCTGTTATTTCAGATTATAGTAACTGTCCCTTATAATTTTATGTCATTGACACGTTCTTTGTTATGATTAGCGGATAAGTTACCAAACACAAATCAATATGTTCTTTATGAATTTGTAATAAAAGCGCAGAATATATTTCAGTCAGGCGTTGATCACACATCGTCATATTTTAACTGCGTTTAATAGTATTGTCTTTAATCCAGATTCGCCGCGTGTTGGCTGTATAATCGGCAACACCCGTGAAAAACACAACACACACAATGGGTAATAAAGTTGTTAACAATTAGCGCTAATCAACACTATTATACCTAAACGAAGTCGACGCTTTCGATACAGCCTTATTGCATTCGCGTTTTACAGGAAATGTCAGTTGTCAGTACACTGTATAATGTACACCCCTTTGTGTCAAAACCGGATTTAACTTGAGTGTGAATAGTCGACTGTTTCATGTTATTTGTATCAATACCATCCGGGTATCTGTACTGTAAGTATACCAGTCTACAAACAAGGTGCGCGCTTCCGCATATGGGTATTCTGACGTTCAAAAAATTGACCTAGGGTTTAGCGTTCACGCCGTCGAACCCATTTAGCAATATAACTCGTTTTTTTTTTCACTATTTCTTTACTTGCAAAAAATACTAGTGGCGTATAACTAACCTTGCAATCTTTTTTTCTCAGCATTTTGCGAGTGTGCGAGTGTTAATTTCGAGCCCTGTGTATATGCATGGATTACGCTGGATTTAAATGCCTCATGTCTACGGTAATTCAGTCTTATTTGTTTCAAATATGGGACATGATTGTTCGTTAGGATCTTGAATTCGTCCATCAGTCGAAGGACGAAAAAGACGAAAATTAATGTCTGACAAATTATAATGGTTTCACAGTTTTCTATACAAAAGAAAATTGCAAAATGAAAATGAGAGTACAATTTGTGATTCCAGACGACGACAGAGCACCCGATGTGTCAGAAGCGAGAGATCCCTGACTTCATCCAGATCATCACACAGAGGCCCACCAAGTACCCGATACTCATTGACTCCATTCTGCATTCTACAAAAGGTAGCAACGCAAAAGGGGCTTTCTATTCTATCTGGGAGAACAGTGTAATGATAAAGTCAATAGAAATGCATATGGAAAAAGTTTGATGCCAATTCTGAGCAAGAGATTCTTTTCATTATGTGATATGATCTTTTCTGTATATTACAAAAAAAAAGCATTTTAAATGACCGACACATTAACCAGACCAGAGGGGCAGAATTTCCCTCTGTTCCTTCCATGTCACATAGAAAAATGAAACGATAACATTTCTATGTAAAAAAAATAAGGAAACATATCAATTTAAACTACTTACAAGGTGCTGATCAAATTGAGCTGGTCATAAAAAAGCTCAAAACTTCTAAAGTCCATATTTTCTGGGAAAACAGGGCTTAATGCATTTGCGACCAGTTTCGTCCAAGATTAGCCTGTGCAATCTCGACAGGCTAATAAGGGACAACACTTTTTGTTTAAAATAATTTCTCATCTAATTAAAAAATGTCCCTTTTTAAAAAAAAATAAATCTAGTGTAGGCGAAAAGTATCGTCCCTGATAAGCCTGTGCAGACTGCACAGGCTAATCAGGGACGATACTTTACACACATGTATTATAACCCCTTGTGTGTGGTTCTCAGAGAAGAAGGAATTGGAGCAGCTGATGACGGCACTGGAGCGCAGCAGGGACGTCCTCAAGGCAGTGGACGACCAGGTGGACGCAGCACACCGCGCCATGAAGCTGAGGGACATCTCCAACAGGCTGGATGTGAGGTCACATGTAATGCACAGGGGCAAGAAGTTAAAGGTAAGTTTGTCTATAACAGGCTATATGTGAGGTCACATGTGATGCACAGGGGCAAGAAGTTAAAGGTAAGTTTGTCTATAATAGGCTCGATGTGAGGTCACATGTGATGCACAGGAGCAAGAAGTTAAAGGTAAGTTTGTCTATAATAGGCTCGATGTGAGGTCACATGTGATGCACAGGGGCAAGAAGTTAAAGGTAAGTTTGTCTATAACAGGCTATAAGTGAGGTCACATGTGATGCACAGGGGCAAGAAGTTAAAGGTAAGTTTGTCTATAATAGGCTCGATGTGAGGTCACATGTGATGCACAGGGGCAAGAAGTTAAAGGTAAGTTTGTCTATATAAGGCTCGATGTGAGGTCACATGTGATGCACAGGGGCAAGAAGTTAAAGGTAAGTTTGTCTATAATAGGCTCGATGTGAGGTCACATGTGATGCACAGGGGCAAGAAGTTAAAGGTAAGTTTGTCTATATAAGGCTCGATGTGAGGTCACATGTGATGCACAAAGGCAAGAAGTTAAAGGTAAGTTTGTCTATAACAGGCTCGATATGAGGTCACATGTGATGCACAGGGGCGAGAAGTTCAATGTTGGTTTTCATGCAAACAACTAAGCTTATTGATATCACATATCTCAAATAGGTTCCTTCTGTAGGTTCTTCTGAAAACAAAGACATGCTGAGCAGTATCTTCAACATTGCCTAAGATATCAAAAAATGCTCTGTGCTGCAGAGACAGCTTAATTTATTTATAGCACTCCTTTTAACTTCAGGCTTTCTTTATTTTTGATGCATATTATGTCTCATCGCCGTCCACCGTATGCGTCGTGCTAAAACCTTAACATTGGCTCTGAAATCAAAGTGCTTCCACCTACAACTTTGAAACTTCATATGTAGCTGCAATTTGATTAGTTCTGCATGCCATACCCATTTTTGGGTCACTAGGTCAATGGTCACTGTGACCTCTAATATTAAACTTTAACATAGGCTCTAAAATCAAAGTGCTTCCACCTACAACTTTGAAACTTCATATGTAGATGCACCTCAATGAGTTCTACATGCCACACCCATTTTTGGGTCACAAGGTCAAAGGTCAAGGTCACTGTGACCTCTAATATAAAACTTTAACATAGGCTCTAAAATCAAAGTGCTTCCACCTACAACTTTGAAACTTCATATGTAGATGCACCTTGATCAGTTCTACACGCCACACCCCTTTCTTCCTTTTCTTCTGACAAGCTTTCATTTACTCAAAACTGCACCCACAGCCAAGCGTTTGAACCCGCTATGAGGTGCTCTTGTTTACATAAATATTATATCAAACATGATTTTAACATAACTGAGTTCAGTTGATGAATAGTGATAGAAGTAAACACAAATCAAGTTTTATCTTAATAGTTCCTCTATGCCTCCAACCCATTAAACATTTTATCTAAAATAGTGAAATGAACATGCATCTTTGAAGAATAAAGATAAATTAACTCTTTCAGTGCTGGAACCGAATTTTGAAGGCCTTTGCAAACAGTTTGGATCCAGATGAGATGCCACAGAAGTGGCGTCTCATCTGGATCATAACTGTTTGCTATTCTGATAGTATTCTTGGGAAAATAAAATAAGAAAATAAAAAAATTAGAAATTCAGCATGCAAAGGGTTAAATTCTTTCAGAACAAAGATATATTACAAGGAGGGCGTGTGCTTCGTCATGAAGGAATTGTGGGATTGAAGATGGGCCGAGGAGGGAAGGCGGTGGAAGTGTTGGCAGTCCTGCTGAATGACATACTCTTCTTCCTGCAAGAAAACAACCAGAAATACTCGTTCTACTCTCAAGATAATAAGGTCTTACTTGTCATGAAGACCAGAACGTTTATCTGTGGTTTAATTATTTCCCTCTGTACATTTCTTGTGCTGAGCGAAATTACATGATGTAGTTTCATTTTGCATATTTGAAATAATAAAAGAATAAGAAAAAGGTATGAAAGAAAATTCCAGTTAAACTTTACATAAAGATATAAGTGTTTTGGAGGAAGTGTGGAATACAAATATCATAAGTCTTTAATTAATATGAAGTCTCTGCCATTTGTTTAATTTTCTTGTGCAAAGCTTTTTTGATGTTCAATTTATTTTAATAAAATTCTTGTATTTAAAGAGGGCATTTAGATGTATAGTTTCACTAAATAAATAAAACTAGTCTGTTTTCACCAACTTTAAGAACACTTTTTGAGTATAAAAAAACAACCTCAGGGGCATTTGTAGCTTGCATTAACAGCTATTTTAAATAGCTAAGAAACTGTTGATTTGGAAAAGGAAAATTGTGTGTGAAAGTTTATTAATGCATTTCGATTATATATGACAATTAAAATATGCCTCTTGACAGTCGTCAGGTGATGATACTTATTCTAATCTAAAAAATAAAAAAAACATTAGTTAAAGGGAAGTAACTTTGAAGATGTATATTATCTATTCTAGTACGGAGTTGTGTCCCTTTTCAACCTGCTGGTCAGGGAGAAGCAAGATGAACGCGACACAAAGGGCATCTATCTTATATCGCAGAACAAACAAGCCCCAGTTATGTTTGAAATAGTGTTCAACTCGACGGCAGAGATGAGCAAGTGGGCACACATCCTCAGACAGACAGTGGCTCAATGTCCAGAAGAAGGTAGGTTTTTGTGAGATTTATAAATCGTCAATCATTAAGTTAAAATGCATATGTTAAATGTTATTCTTCTGTTTTAATGTGTAATTGTATGAAAATAAAGTAATCTTTCATTCTGCGGGTGAACTATTGTGTATTGTCAGTGTAAGTATTTTAAAGAATTTGAAGCCTTTTTCCCTGATATGTTTTGGATAAACAAAATTTCTTTCTCTTGCTTTGGTTGGAGTTATTGTCCCCTACTGGTGAAACCAAAGGGGACTTATGGTTTGCACTCCGTCTGTCAGTCTGTCTGTCAGTCAGTCCGTCACTCTTTTCTGGATCCTGCGATAACTTTTAAAGTTCTTGATATTTGTTCATGAAACTTGAAACATGGATAGATGGCAATATGGTGATTATGCACGTCATTTCATTTTGTGTCTACGTCAAAAATTTTGGTTGCTATGGCAACAAATATAAAAAAATAAAAAAAGTTTACTGACAATGGTGGAGTTTCACCATATTGCTTGGCAATCTCTTGTTTTCCCTGTTTTATCAGGAGTTGTTTCTTCTGTCTTGACTGAAGTTGTCATCCCCCGACGTAGGCAGAGGGATATAGTGTTTGCGTTGTCTGTCCGTCCTTCCATATGTCCTTATGGCCCTTTTATACTTTAAAGTATACACACTTTTGTGTCTAGAGCCAAATCTTGGAACTGCTAGGGCAGATTTCATTGAAACCTGGTTTGAGTGTATATATGGATAAGAGGATGATTAATGTAAAATTGCGACACAACCCTTTGTCAAAAATGGATTAATTACCTTTTTTGAATTGATATCCTTTTTATGTAGGATTTGTTCTATCTTGAGCTGTATCTCCAAAGACAAATAAGCCACTGCCATGAAACTTACCAAAGTTGTTCTCAATAATATGGGGCTGATAGCCCTAGATGCAAGGTCAAGGTCGCACATTGAGATCAAAGATCACACATTTCATAATTTAGCCACTACTTTAATATGAACATAGTATGCTGTAATGCTTTTCTACAATTGTTCTCCTTTTTGTCACAAGTAATACTCTTGTCTCTATTGTGAAGGTCTAGGTCTCACACTGAGGTAAAATGTTATGTTTTTTTATTAAATCTGCCTTAGGTAGGGCTTCCAAGGGGTATGTGGAGTCTGCCATACATAAAGCAATTTTCAAATGTAATTGTTCATCGTTAAGAGGCAGTGAGGCACATGTAAGACCCCTGTCCCTACGGTCAAGGTCACACAAATTTGTTTGCACGCCGCCTTTCAATAGCAGAGTTATCACCATTTCTTCCTTGAAAATGTCTTTTCATAAGCTTTTTTTGTAGAATCAATTAAAGGCGGGGATGTTATACACTGAAAGCTGAATGAGGCTCAACAATTGTCTGTACACACCATTTGTTAATAACTCCACCTTTTATTAGCATCCTTTGTTACTTTAACAGATTTTTTAATGCCAAGCTTTAATCTAGAACTGCTTTTATAGGTTTTCATTAATCCTTTATTTAAGTGCATCAATGAATAATTATATGAGTACATGTACTTGTGTTTCATGTTGCAAGCATTTTGTGAGGGATATCAATCCAAGGAATTTGCTTGTTTCTTTTGACAGAGGAGGAAGAGATTACTGGGGCTGAAGAGGACCGCAGAAAACTGGAGGAAAAGTTTGCAGAGAGAAGTGCAAGAGCTCAGAACATTATTGGTAGGTTTTTACATAGTGTTTTTCGCTATGTATATATTTTTGCAAAATCTATGTTTTTGCTTTCATAAAGTCACTTTTAAAGCAAAATGCAAGCTTTTAAAGAGAAGCATAATAAATGTTTGAAGAATTCAACTTTATGAGTTAGGCACTAGGTTTTTTGTTTTAAGATAAATTTTAGTCAGATAAAATGGTTAACAAATACATGAACAAATACGATTGATAGTTTTTGTTTTTAATGGTTAACAAATACGATTGATAGTTTTTGTTTTTAATGGGAATCAAGTGTGTAGCTCTTTTAAGTATGTTTTATGTTCTGATCTCTAGAAAAACTGCGTCAGATAGATGAGGAGATACGAGAGCAGTGTGATGCCAAGAACCGGCTGATAGTGGAGCTACTTTCTGTGTTCAGTGAAGAGGAGCAGCCCTCGGTAAGCTACACCTGGGGGCTTGGTGTTTCTATGTATTTCTTTAACATTGTTTGAAAGCAATTTATTGCATCCTCTGAAACTGAGTTTGAAAGGAAGTAAAATGGAACCACTCTGACAGTAGGTTGTTCAGTTTTTTGTTGTAACCTGCCCTTGAACATACTATTTATCACGAAATCAATAAAAAATTTGTCAGCATATTTTTTATTTATTTTGGGATAAATATTGAGTTTGATAAGTGGCTAAAAAGCTTGCTTTTTTGTTAGTTTGTATACAAGCATGTGTAATGCTGTTGTCTTTTATTAACTTGTCAAAGAAGCTTACAGAAACATGATTCTTATGTTTCAAAAATGATAAGAGTTTAATAAGATTATATTGAAGTCAACAATAAAGGCCACGTTATTACCTAAGCTGGCATGAGCCTTTGAAATGGGCCATCGTAACCAACCATGACAATTTTGTCTCCTTTGTTTCAGTCGAGGCCTTGTTCCCAGAACTTGGAGGAGTTGCCCACCTCTGCAGAGAACACCTCCCTGGAGGCGTGTCTCAGCGACGTCTCATCACAGCTGACCGCACTCCTGCAGGGCAAGGTGGCCACCAATCTGGGTCGCTGCGTGAGTAGTGTTGGAGAGTACTCCAGTAACACCTTCGTCAACAGTCCCCTGCTGAAGAAGGCCGAAACTTTCGCTGGATTTGACAATGCAGAACGCAAAGGTATCATTGTTTGTGTTATTTATTGATCTCAACTCAGTCCCATTGGACAAAGAGTGCAGAAACCTTTAATGATAAACAAAGAAGGTAGAGTTTAGTTTAGTAACATGAATATTGCTTGCATTTACATGTTTTGATTTCTTCATTGTGGGTAAAAAGTTAAGGATTTTCAAATTTTGCCCCGAAATTTATAGCTATGTAGTTAATCTCGTGTTCCTAATGTTTCTTGATTGATGCCGTTCATTTACATTTCTCAATTTGCATAAAGCAGTGTTCCTTTATGATTTAGATAGGTTATGTATTTATGAAAAAAACAAACACTATTTTGATTTTACAAAGACTGATAGGAACTGATTTGACTAGTCTGTGCAAATTTTATATTGCATACTATAGTTAAATGTAGCATTTTAGTTTGATATGTCAATACTGAACAAGACTGATGATTCTTATGAAATAACATTTATACAACAGACGGGTGTAGGCTCTCTGTGGAAGCTATTTTCAGCACATGATTCTGTATGTGTTATGTTTGCAGTGCTATTTTCAGCACATGATTCTGTATGTGTTATGTTTGCAGTGCTATTTTCAGCACATGATTCTGTATGTGTTATGTTTGCAGTGCTATTTTCAGAACATGATTCTGTATGTGTTATGTTTGCTGTGCTATTTTCAGCACATAATTCTGTATGTGTTATGTTTGCAGTGAAGCGTCTAGAGGGAGAGGACGTGAGAGACAGCTACGTGGAACCACCAATGTCAGCTGATATTAGTGACCTTGACCTGTCACACAACGTCTCAAAGGTCAGTTTAAACTTGGTCGTCTATTTTGAACTTTTTAATACAATTATTATTTTGTATGCCGTTTAAAAAACGGGGCCTATTATGGTATGACCTGCAGTGGGCAGCCATGATGGTTTACTTTCAAGATGTTAATATAATTGTAAGCTGGTTAAAAAAATGGGCATGGGTTATTGAAAAACCTGGCTTTGAAAGTGCAATCAACAAATGCCTTAAAACTACCGGGTATATATAAAACAAAAAATTAAAGATCCACATATTTGACAGATATCTATTTTGCCACTGTATAAAATTATGTTATACTGGATGCAAACCCATGAAAAACATGTCAAATAAAATAACAAATAAATGATTAGAATTTAAGTCTGTATTAATACTTGTACAAATGATGTAATGTTGATCATTTTAAATTATTATATAGTTATTGTAAGTTTAGTGTCATAGTGGTATCATAGAAGTCTAAACTATGTCACAGACAATTTGTGTGTGTGTGGCATATAATATTGGTTTCAGTAGTTGGCATGCACGGTTATTGCAGTTGTAAGTTTGGGAAAATGTATGTTAACCCTTTATCGCTCAGAAGCATGGTGAAAATGTCTTTATGCATCCAGCATAAATCCAGAACAGCCTGCTATTGACTTTTATTAAGAGGGGGTATATTGCTTTGCTCATGTTGGTAGGTCGGTCGGTACGTCCGTCCACCAGGTGTCGGTACGTCCGTCCACCAGGTGGTTTCCGGATGATAACTCAAGAACGCTTAGGCCTAGGATCATGAAACTTCATGGGTACATTGATCATGACTCACAGATGACCCCTTTTGATTTTGAGGTTACTAGGTCAAAGGTCAAGGTCACGGTGACTCGAAATAGTAAAATGGTTTTTGAATGATAATTCAACTTATGCATACGCGACCAACAGGGCACACTCTGAACAATATTACTGAAGCAACTGGTCTGTAATCCTAAATCTATAATTATCAGTCCAATGAAACATCATCCTTTTAGTAAAATACAGTGGATCAGTAAAAATATTATCAGAATATGAGATTTTTTGTATATTTTGTATATTAAATATTGTGTTAATGTTTAATTTTGTTGATTAATATAAATAAAAGCAGGACAGGGGAGGTAATACACTACAGGGGAAACAAATGCAATCAGTTAAAATTTATTGTTACAGATTTGCCTCCCTTGTAATATATTTAAATTTTACCAAATGTAAGGCTAAAAGCATTTTTGAAATGCATACTACTACTACTACTACTACTACTACTGCTGCTGCTGCTGCTGCTGCTACTACTACAACTACTACTACTACTACTACTACTACTACTACTACTACTTCTTCTACTGCTACTACTACTATTACTACTACTACTACTACTACTACTACTACTACTACTACTACTACTACTACTACTACCACTACTACTACTACTACTTTACTACTACTCTACTACTACTACTACTACTACTACTACTACTACTACCTACTACTACTACTACTACATTTACTACTACTACTACTACTACTACTACTACTTCTACTACTACTACTACTACTACTACTACTACTACTACTACTACTACCACTTCTACTACTACTACTACTACTACTATTTCTTCTGCTACCACCACCTACTACTACTACTACTCTATTACTACTACTACTACTACTACTACTACTACTACTACTACTACTACTACTACTACTACTACTACTACTACTACTACTACCTACTACTACTAGTACTACTACTACTACTACTACTACTACTACTACTACTACTACTACTACTACTACTACTACTACTACTACTACAACTACTACAACAACTACTACTACTACTTCTACTACTTCTACTACTACTCTACTACTACTACTACTACTACTACTACTACTACTACTACTACTACTACTACTACTACTACTGCTACTACTATTACTTCTACCTACTACTACTACTACTACTACTACTACTACTACTACTACTACTCTACTACTACTACTACTTCTACTACTACTACTACTACTACTACTACTACTACTACTACTACTACTACTACTACTACTGCTGCTGCTTCTACTACTACTACTACTACTACTACTTCTACTACTATTTCTTCTGCTACCACCACCACCACCACCACCACCATTCACAGTGACAAAAAATGTATTCACACAATGGCTGCTACTACAACTTATAGCCCATATAGGGGGGCATGCATGTTTTACAAACAGCCCTTGTTTGTTTTTTGCTGCTCATCAGTACCTTTATGTTAAAAATGAAGCATTCAAAACTGTTATCTAGTAAAAAAAGGTGGGACGATTGAACTTTACCGGTACGTAAAAAAGAATTGAAAAGCGTATAATTGTATCGTTGCTAAGCGCGCAAAACGTAACACCTAACACTTAACGCAACACCTAATAATCCTTTTTATCCTATATATTTCCCTAGTATCGGGGGCTACCGCCTTTAAACCCCTGCTTTGTCAATAGTGGTAAACAACTGCGTACCTGTAAAGTTCAATCTAGCCAAAAAAGGTCTTGAATCTAATTTGATTTTCTAAGGAACTACAAACACATCAGTGTTAATCTGAGTGGTAAAGAGTTGACATTGGATGTACCTGTATTTCAGACGAGCTATGACAGCGAGGGAGAGAGCGGTCACGGGTCCTCTCCCAGCCTCACCACGTCCACCCACAGCGCCCTCTCCGTGCCCCCAGTACTGCCCTCCCCAGGGTTCCAAGAGCAGCCAAACATTGCCAACATTCTGAGGACGTTTAACAGTGTTGTGGTCAGTACAGATCAGTCATCAGCCATGAGCAGACTTGTATATGAGTCGCTTTCTGAGAAAACTGGGAATAATGCATGTGAGTATAGTGTCGTCCCAAATTAGCCTGTGCAGTCTGCACAGGCTAATCAGGGACGACACTTTCCACCTAAATTGAGTTTTTGGTAAGAAGAGACTTCATTTTAACGAAAAATGTCATAAAAGCGGAATGTGTCGTCCCTGATTAGCCTGTGTGGACTGCACAGGCTAATCTAGGACGACACTTTACGCATATGCATTATGCCCAGTTTTCTCAGAACACGACTCATATGCTTGACAAGATTTACAAATCTAACATCTTCATTTGTTTATATTTATGCCTTCCGACATCTTCTGTTGAATTGAAGCATATATTTGGGGTTAGCCAATAATCATGTTCTTTTATCAATCTGCCTGTTGGAGTTTTACCCACAAAGACAAGTTTTGTTTAGACCAGACCTCAATGCAATTGTCATTGTGTGTCTAAATTTGTAACTGTAATTATACCCCCACAAACGAAGTTAAGGGGGGTATATAAAAATGAACTTGTCTGTCGGTCGGTCGGTCCGTATTAAGTGTCCGCTCTCTAATTCAAGTAGTTTTCATCCGATCTTCACCAAACTTGGTCAGAAGTTGTATCTACATGATGTCTAGGCCAAGTTCGAACATGGGCCTGGCCGGGTCAAAAACTAGGTCACGGGGTCACTTTGTGCGTTTTAAACATTCAGCATGTTGTCCGCTCTCTAATTCAAGTAGTTTTCATCCGATCTTCACCAAACTTGGTCAGAAGTTGTATCTACGTGATGTCTAGGCCAAGTTCGAACATGGGCCTTGCCGGGTCAAAAATTAGGTCACCGGGTCACTTAGTGTGTTTTAAACATTCAGCATGTTGTCCGCTCTCTTATTCAAGTAGTTTTCATCCGATCTTCACCAAACTTGGTCAGGAGTTGTAACTAGATGATCTTAACACAAGTTTGAACATGGGCCTTGTCGGGTCAAAAACTAGGTCACGGGGTCACTTAGTGCGTTTTTAGCTCATCTTTTTTTTGAAAAAAAATTATGAGCTATTGTCATCACCATGGCGTCAGCGTCCGGTTAAGTTTTGCGTTTAGGTACACTTTTCTCATAAAGTATCAATGCTATTGCATTCAAACTTGGTACACTTACTTACTATCATGGAGGGACTGGGCAGGCAAAGTTAGATAATTCTGGCTTGCATTTTGACAGAATTATGTGCCCTTTTTATACTTAAAAAATTGAAAATTTTGGTTAAGTTTTGTGTTCAGGTCCATTTTATTCCTTAAGTATCAAAGCTATTGCTTTCATACTTGCAACACTTACTGACTATCATAAGGGGACTGTGCAGGCAAAGTTATGTAACTCTGACTGGCATTTTACCAGAATTATGTGCCCTTTTTATACTTAGAAAATTGAAAATAAGTTTTGTGTTTAGGTCCACTTTTTTTCTTAAGTATCAAAGCCATTGCTTTCATACTTGCAACACTTACTAGCTATGGTAAGGGGACTGGGCAGGCAAAGTTATGTAAATCTGACTGGCATTTTGACGGAATTATGGGCCCTTTATACTTGAAAATTTGGTTAAGTTTTGTGTTTTGGTCCACTTTACCCCTAAAGTATCATAGATATTGCTTTCATACTTGGAACACTCGCAAACTATCATAAGGGGACAGTAAAGGACAAGTTGCATAACTCTGGTTGTCATTGTTACCGAATTATGGCCCTTTTTTGACTTATTAACTTTGAATATATGGTTACATTTTGTGTTTAGATTCACTTTTCTACTAAAGTATCAAGGCTATTGCTTTTAAACTTTAAATACGTTCATGCTATCATGAGGGTACTGTACCTGGCAAGTTGAATTTTACCTTGACCTTTGAATTACCTTGACTCTTAAGGTCAAATTATTAAATCTTGCTAAAATTGCCATAACTTCTTTATTAATGATAAGATTCTATTGATACTTTGACAAAACAACTCTTACCTGACATACCACCATTGACTCCGTCCAAACCATCCCCCACGCCCCCCCCCCCCCCCCTCAATCCCCCCATTATTTTTTTTTAATTAAAGATCATCTAATAAATGACCACCACACCCTCACACTATTCCCACCCCCACCCCCCCAAAAAAAAAAAAATTATGCCCCCAATAGGGTGGCATATAGCAGTTGAACTGTCCGTCAGTATGTCAGTCAGTCTGTCTGTCAGTCCAAAAAAACTTTAACATTGGCCATAACTTTTTCACTTTTTAAGATAGCATCTTTATTTTGGCATGCATGTGTATCTCATGGAGCTGCACATTTTGAGTGGTGAAAGGTCAAGGTCATCCTTCAAGGTCAAATGTCAAATTTATGGTGTCTGTCTGTTCGAAAACTTTAACATTGGCCATAACTTTTTCAATATTGAAGATAGCAACTTGATAGTTGGCATGCATGTGTAACTCATGGAGCTGAACATTTTGAGAGGTGAAAGGTGAAGGTAAAGGTCATCCTTCAAAGTCAAATATATGGCGTCTGTCCGTCCAAAAACTTTAACATTTGCCATAACTTTTTATGCCCCCCTTCGAAGAAGAGGGGGTATATTGTTTTGCACATGTCAGTCGGTCCGTCCACCAGATGGATTCCGGATGATAACTCAAGAACGCTTAGGCCTAGGATCATGAAACTTCATAGGTACCGTAATAACTCTATGTTTTCCGACACTCTTAAGTTTTCGGACACCCCCTTTTTTAGCAAAAATAATTATTTTTCATGACTCTTAATTTTGGGACACACAATTTTTCGTCCATTATTTATGTCTCTAAGTTTTCGGACAAAATAGTTTACAGTGCAATTTTACCAAATTTCGGTCCTGTTTTCGATATCTAATGACACTTCGATCATGGGGTTTTACAACCAGATTAACATCATAAAACATGGAAGGTGCATGCCTGAGGGCAACAGACCATTACATTGCGTTATTGGGTAAATAACAGTGTAAACCGGTATTAAACAATGGTTTTGCCCGATAGCATAAGCGTTATGACACTTACCAGGGCCAGTACTGATTAACAGTTCAATTATCTACCGCAATGGTCCTACCCCTTCTAAGTAAAATAACTGTGACAAATACTAAACGCTTCAAAGTGTGATGAACCCTATTGTAAGTTTTACGAACAATGGAAGGTGTTAGAAAACAACTACCGGTATCTGAAATGAACAAACAAAGAATTCATAGTTTGCTTTTTTTGCGTTAATTACAGGTTCATACTAGCGAGTATCGGTACGTCACATTCTCATCTTTGAACTCGTTAGTCAAAGTACAACCTTGTAGTAACTTTCTGTCAAATAAATTAAGCATTTAAAATTATTTAAAATGCAGTGCATATATATACATTTTGTATATAACTGTAATTTATACTATACGGCATGGTATTTTACAAGCGCATGCTATTACCGGTAGTCGTTGATACAATTGACGCTATTTTCTGACACTTCAATTTTCGACTCTATGTTTTCGGACACCTGCATTTTGTGAATATTTTTCATATCTATGTTTTCGGACACGAAAAAAAATTATTATTTTTAAGTGTCCGAAAACAGAGTAATTACGGTAGATTGATCATGACTGGTAGATGACCCCTATTGATTTTCAGGTCACTAGGTCAAAGGTCAAGGTCACAGTGACTCGAAATAGTTAAATGGTTTCCGGATGATAACTCAAGAATGCTTAGGCCTAGGATCATGAAACTTCATAGGTACATTGATCATGACTGGCAAATGATCCCTATTGATTTTCAGGTCACTAGGTCAAAGGTCACAGTGACTAGAAATAGTAAAATGGTTTCCGGATGATATCTCAAGAATGCTTACGCCTAGGATCATGAAACTTCATAGGTACATTGATCATGACTGGCAGATGACCCCTATTGATTTTCAGGTCACTAGGTCAAAGGTCAAGGTCACAGTTACTCGAAATGGTATAATGGTTTCCGGATGATAACTCAAGAATGCTTACGCCTAGGATCATGAAACTTCATAGGTACATTGATAATGACTGGCAGATGACCTCTATTTATTTTTAAGGTCACTAGGTCAAAGGTCAAGGTCACAGTGACTCGAAATAGTAAATGGTTTCCGGATGATAACTCAAGAATGCTTCTGCCTAGGATCATGAAACTTCATAGGTACATTGATCATGACTGGCAGATGACCCCTTATGATTTTCAGATCACTAGGTCAAAGGTCAAGGTCACAGTTATTCGAAATAGTAAAATGGTTTCCGGATGATAATTAAAAAATGCTTACGCCTATGATCATGAAACTTCATAGGTACATTGATCATGACTGGCAGATGACCCCTATAAATTTTCAGGTCACTAGGTATAAGGTCAAGGTCACAGTGACTAGAAACAGTAAAATGGTTTCCTGATGATAACTCAAGAAAAATTAGGCTAGGATCATGAAACTTCATAGGTATGTTGATCATGACTGGCAGATGACCCCTATTGATTTTCAGATCACTAGGTCAAATGTCAAGGTCAAAGTGTAAAAAAACTAATTCACACAATGGCTTCCACTGCAACTGACAGCCCATATGAGGGGCATGCATGTTTTACAAACAGCCCTTATTTAATATTGAAGATAGCAACTTGATATTTGGCATGCATGTGTATCTCATGAAGCTGCACATTTTGAGTGGTGGAAGTTCAAGGTCAAGGTCATTCTTCAAGGTCAAAAAAAATAAAATAATGCAAAGCGGCGGTCTCAGGAAGCTGCACATTTTGAGTGGTGGAAGTTTAAGGTCATCCTTCAAGGTCAAGGTCATCCTTCAAGGTCAAGGTCATCCTTCAAGGTCAAAGGTCAAAAAACAAATAACAAATTTCAAAGCGGCATTATCATGAAGCTGCACATTCTGAGTGGTGGAAGTTCAAGGTCAAGGTCATTCTTCAAGGTCAAGGTCATCCTTCAAGGTCTAAGGTTAAAAAAAAACAATCAAAGCGGCGTTATCATGAAGCTGCACATTTTTAGTGGTGGAAGTTTAAGGTCATCCTTCAAGGTCAAAGGTCAAAAAAATAATATTTCAAAGCGGCCTTCTCATAAAGCTGCACATTTTGAGTGGCGGAAATTCAAGGTCAAGGTTATCCTTCAGGCTGAAAGGTAAAAAAAAATAAAAATAATAATTTCAAAGCGGCGCAATAGGGAGCATTGTGTTTCTGACAAACACATCTCTTGTTTATTTCAAACATGGTTAAAAAACACAAATATTTGTTTTTATTATTTTATTTTTGAAATACCGTCCAACCATCCCACCCAAGAATCCCCCCCCCCCCTCCCCCCAAAAAAATATTTATTTTTTTTTGCATTTTTTAGCATTTTTGGAAGATAATGTAATAAATGACCACACCCCCACACTTTACACCCCTCTCCACTCCACCCCTCCATCCTTTGTGATTGAAATTGAGATAGGTCCCTACACCTTTAATAAGAAAAATAGATGAGCGGTCTGCACCCGCAAGGCGGTGCTCTTGTTTAACATTCAGCATGGTGTCCTCCCTCTCTTATTCAAGTAGTTTTCATCCGATCTTCACCAAACTTGGTCAGAAGTTTTATATAGATGATCTGAAGGCCAAGTTCGAACATGGGCCATGCCAGATCAAAAACTAGGACACAGGGTCACTTAGTACGTTTTACACATTGAGCATGGTGTCTGCTCTCTATTTCAAGTAGTTTAAATCCGATCTTCACCACACTTGGTCAGAAGTTGTAACTAGATGATGTGTAGGTCAAGTTGAACATGGGCCATGCCGGGTCAAAAACTCGGTCACGGGGTCAATTAGTGTGTTTTAAACCCCACCATGTTGTCCGCTCTCTAATTCAAGTAGTTTTTATCCAATCTTCACCAAAATTGGTCAGAAGTTGTATCTTGATAATGTCTAGGGCAAGTTTGAATATGGGTCATGCCGGGTCAAAAACAAGGTCACGGGGTCACTTAGTGCGTTTTAAACATCACAATGTTGTCCGCTCTCTAATTCAAGTAGTTTTCATCCAATCTTCACTAAACTTGGTCAGAAGTTGTATCTAGATGATGTCCAGGTCAAGTTTGAATATGGGTCATGCCGGGTCAAAAACTAGGTCACAGGGTCATTTAGTGCGTTTTAAACATCACAATGTTGTCCGCTCTCTAATTCAAGTAGTTTTCATCCAATCCTCACCAAACTTTGTCACAAGTTTTATCTAAATGATCTCTAGGACAAGTTTGAACATGGGCCATTCCGGGCCTTTAAATAGGTCACGGGGTCACATAGTGCGTTTTTTAATATTCAGCATGGTGCCCGCTCTCTAATTCAAGTAGTGTACATCCTATCTTCACCAAACTTGGTCAGAAGTTTTATGGAGATGATCTTAAGGCCAAGTTATAACATGGGCCTTTTTGGGTCAAAAACTAGGTCAAGGGGTCACTTAGTGCATTTTAAAAATTGAGCATGGTGTCCGCTGTTTTTTGTGAAGACGACATGCAAAATACTATGTGTCAATGCGGCATGTGGGGGTATTCGTCACATCTGTGACAAAGCTCTAGTTTGTATAGATAATTTTTAATAGACATTTTTAGCTCATCTATTTTTTTTTTTTAAATTATGAGCTATTGTCATCACCTTGGCGTCGGCGTCCGGTTAAGTTTTGCGTTTAGGTCCACTTTTCTCAGAAAGTATCAATGCTATTGCATTCAAACTTGGTACACTTACTTACTATCATGAGGGGACTGGGCAGGCAAAGTTAGATAACTCTGGCGTGCATTTTGACTGAATTATGTGCCCTTTTTATACTTAGAAAATTGAAAATTTTGGTTAAGTTTTGCGTTTAGGTCCACCTTTTTCAGAAAGTATCAATGCTATTGCATTCAAAGTTGGTACACTTACTAACTATCATGAGGGGACTGGGCACGCAAAGTTAGATAACTCTGGCGTGCATTTTGACAGAATTATGTGCCCTTTTTATACTTAGAAAATTGAAAATTTTGGTTAAGTTTTGTGTTAAGGTCCATTTTATTCCTTAAGTATCAAAGCTATTGCTTTCATACTTGCAACACTTACTAACTACCGTAAGGGGACTGTGCAGGCAAAGTTATGTAACTCTGACTGGCATTTGGACGGAATTATGGGCCCTTTATACTTAGAAAATTGAAAGTTTGGTTAAGTTTTGTGTATTGGTCCACTTTACCCCTAAAGTATCATAGATATTGCTATCATACTTGGAACACTCGCAAACTATCATAAGGGTACAGTAAAAGGACAAGTTGCATAACTCTGGATGTCATTTTTACGGAATTATGGCCCTTTTTTGACTTAGTAACTTTGAATATATGGTTAAATTTTGTGTTTCGATCCACTTTACTTCTTAAGTATCAAGGCTATTGCTTTCAAACTTCAAATACTTTCATGCTATCATGAGGTTACTGTACCTGGCAAGTTGAATTTTACCTTGACCTTTGAATGACCTTGACTCTCAAGGTCAAATTATTAGATTTCTCTAAAATTGCCATAACTTCTTTATTTATGATTAGATTTGATTGATACTTTGACAAAACTACTCTTACCTGACATACCACAATAGACTCCACCCAAACCATCGCCCGCCCCCCCCCCCCCCCCCAACCCCCCCCCCCCCCCCCTATTTTTTTTTTTTTTTTTTTTAAGATCACCCTCACACTATACCCCCCCCCCACCCCACCCCCTCCCCAATTTTTTTTTAAACGGTTAAAAAACAAAACTATTTATTTTGATTATTTTATGTTTGAAATACCGTCCAACCATCACACCCAAGAATCCCCACCCCCCCTCCCCCCACCCGAATCCCCCCCCCCCCCCCCTATTTTTTTTTTTTTTTTTTTTTTTTAAGATCATCTCACAAATTACCACCACACCCTCACACTATACCCCCCCCACCTCACCCCCCCCCCCCATTTTTTTTTATGAAACAGTTAAAAAACACAAATATTTATTTTTAGCTCATCTATTTTTTGAAAAAAAATTATGAGCTATTGTCATCACCTTGGCGTCGGCGTTGGCGTTGGCGTTGGCGTTGGCGTTGGCGTCGGCGTCCGGTTAAGTTTTGCGTTTAGGTCCACTTTTCTCAGAAAGTATCAATGCTATTGCATTCAAACTTGGTACACTTACTTACTATCATGAGGGGACTAGGCAGGCAAAGTTAGATAACTCTGGCGTGCATTTTGACAGAATTATGTGCCCTTTTTGTACTTAAAAAATTGCAAATTTTGGTTAAGTTTTGCGTTTAGTTCCACTTTTCTCAGTAAGTATCAATGCTATTGCATTCAAACTTGGTACACTTACTTACTATCATGAGGGGACTGGGCAGGCAAAGTTAGATAACTCTGGCATGCATTTTGACAGAATTATGTGCCCTTTTTATACTTAGAAAATTGACAATTTTGGTTAAGTTTTGTGTTTAGGTCCATTTTATTCCTTAAGCATCAAAGCTATTGCTTTCATACTTGCAACACTTACTAACTATCATAAGGGGACTGTGCAGGCAAAGTAATGTAACTCTGACTGGCATTTTGACAGAATTATGTGCCCTTTTTATACTTAGAAAATTGAAAATTTGATTAAGTTTTGTGTTTAGGTCCACTTTATTCCTACAGTATCAAAGCTATTGCTTTCATACTTGCAAGATTTATGAACTATCATAAGGGGACGGTGCAGGCAAAGTTATGTAACTCTGACTGGCATTTGGACGGAATTATGGGCCCTTTATACTTAGAAAATTGAAAATTTGGTTAAGATTTATGTTTTGGTCACTTTACCCCTAAAGTATCATAGATATTGCTTTCATACTTGGAACACTCACAAACTATCATAAGGGTACAGTAAAAGGACAAGTTGCATAACTCTGGTTGTCATTGTTACGGAATTATGGCCCTTTTTTGACTTAGTAACTTTTAATATATGGTTAAATTTTGTGTTTCGATCCACTCGAAGTATCAAGGCTATTGCTTTCAAACTTCAAATACTTACATGCTATCATGAGGTTACTGTACCTGGCAACTTGAATTTTACTTTGACCTTTGAATGACCTTGACTCTCAAGGTCAAATTATTAAATTTTGCTAAAATTGCCATAACTTCTTTATTTATGATTAGATTTGATTGATACTTTGATGAAACTACTCTTACCTGACATACCACAATAGACTTCACCCAAACCATCCCCCGTGCCCTCCCCCCCCCTCCCCCCCTCCCCCCCCCCCCCCTAATTTTTTTTTTTTTTTTTTTTTTTTTTATAAGATCATCTCACAAATGACCACCACACCCTCACACTATACCCCCACCCCACCCCCCCACCCCCCCCCCCAAATTTTTTTTTTGATTTTTTTTTTTTTTTTTTTTTTTTTTTTTTAAGATCATCTCACAAATTATCACCACACCCTCACACTATACCCCCCCCCCCCCCCCCCCCCCCGATTTTTTTTTTTTTTTTTTTTTCGCTTTTTTGGAAGATAATGTAATAAATGTCCACAACCCCACACTATACACCCCTCTTCACTCCACTCCTCCCTCCTTTGTGATTGAAAATGAGAGTCCCTTCACCTTTAAAAAGAAAATAGATGAGCGGTCTGCACCCGCAAGGCGGTGCTCTTGTTATTATTTTATGTTTGAAATACCGTCCAACCATCGCACCCAAGAATCCCCCCCCCCCCCCCCCCCCCCCCACCCCCCCCCCCCCACCCCCTTGATTTTTTTTTCCTTTTTTTCGCATTTTTGGAAGAAGATGTAATAAATGTCCACACCCCCACACAATGCACCGCTCTTCACTCCACCCCTCCCTCCTTTGTGATTGAAAATGAGAGTCCCTTCACCTTTAAAAAGAAAATAGATGAGCGGTCTGCACCTGCAAGGCGGTGCTCTTGTTATTCATTTGTAAGTGTCTGCAAACTAGTAGAATCAATTAAGAGTTATTGCATATTTATATTTTTACTTAAACAAAATTAAGATTTGAGAAACTCTTAACTATAGTTCACCGCCTGTGAGGTGCTAGTTAATTGAAATAGTCGTTACAAATGCTTATATTTGCATAGAATATATTGTGATTGAAAAATATATATGCATATATAAGTAATGATAATTGACAGTGATACAAAGTTAATACACCACCGTTGCCTTGTTGCTCCCTTGCAGCACATGACTGTCAGCCAGGTGACAGCAAATGAGACGTTAAAGGCGCAGCTTGCCCAGGCAAATGAGAAAATCAATAAGTTGGCATTTGATGTGCACGATAAAAAGGGTGGCTTCAAACACAACCAACTGGAGGAGCTGAGAAACCTGCAGGTATAGGGGACACAGCAGGAATGGGCGGGGGGACACGGGAGGAATGGGGTCACTTATGGGGCCACGCTGTGTAGGCTGAGAAGGGCACTTGTACGAGTTTCTTTGTCAGTGGCAGTGGCATCCCAATAACCCCTATAGTGTGCAATTAAGACAGACAATAACTTGACAAGTTATGTGCAATCATCATGTAATTTAAAGTAGTGATTGAAGTTATAAAGGGAAAGTTAAGTTTGGTTTTCTGCGTATTGTAATTTCTCTAATCATAGTTATTCCCCTTAGTTAAAAAAATGCTCCTGCAAAATGTGGTATTGCATTACTCCCACATTGTCCATGTCGTGTTGCAGGGTGTCATACAAAAGGAGAAGAAGGACCTGGAGAGACAGAAGGAGAGAGACCTGAGTGCCCTCGAGCAGGAGAAACTTCAGCTGGAGGATCTCAAGAACAGCCTCAATGGGAAAGAGGTAACCATAGTAATGGAGTGAGTGTGGGCAACCAGAGTAATGGAGTGAGTGGGAGGTAACTATAGTGATGGAGTGAGTGACAGATAATCATAGTAACAGAGTGAGTGTGAGGTAACCATAGTAATGGAGTGAGTGTGAGATAACCATAGTAATGGAGAAAGTTTGGGGCAACCATAGAAATGGAGTGAGTGACAGGTAATCATAGTAACATAGTGAGTATGAGGTAACCATAGTAATGGAGTGAGTATGTGGTAACTATAGTAATGGAGTGAGTGTGTGGTAACCATAGTAATGGGTGAGTGTGAGGTAACCATAGTAATGAAGTGAGTGGGAGACACCTATAGTAATGAAGTGAGTGTGTGGTAACTATAGTTATGGAGTGAGTGTGAGGTAACTATAGTAATGGAGTGAGTGTGTGGTAACTATAGTAATGAAGTGAGTGTGTGGTAACCATAGTAATGGAGTGAGTGTGAGGTAACCATGGTAATGGAGTGAGTGTGTGGTAATTATAGTAATGAAGGGAGTGGGAGGCAACCATAGTAATGCAGTGAGTGTGTGGTAACTATAGTAATGGAGTGAGTGACAGTTAATCATAGTAGCAGTGTTAGATTACCATAGTAACAGAGTGAGTGAGGAAACTATAGTTATGGAGTGAGTGTGAGGTTACCATGGTAATGGAGTGAGTGTGAGGTTACCATAGTAATGGAGTGAGTGTGTGGTAACTATAGTAATGAAGTGAGTGTGTGGTAACTATAGTAATGAAGTGAGTGTGTGGTAACTATATTAATGGAGTGAGTGTGTGGTAACTATAGTAATGAAGTGAGTGTGTGGTAACTATAGTAATGAAGTGAGTGTGTGGTAACTATAGTAATGAAGTGAGTGTGTGGTAACTAGTAATGGAGTGAGTGTGTGGTTACCGTAGTAATGGAGTGAGTGTGAGGTAACCATAGTAATGGAATGAGTGTGTGGTAACTATAGTAATGGAGTGAATGTGTGGTAACTATAGTAATGGAGTGAGTGACAGTTAATCATAGTAGCAGTGTTAGATTACCATAGTAACAGAGTGAGTGAGGAAACTATAGTTATGGAGTGAGTGTGAGGTTACCATGGTAATGGAGTGAGTGTGAGGTTACCATAGTAATGGAGTGAGTGTGAGTTAACCATAATTATGGTCTGGTTGTGAGATAACCATAGTATTACAAGGAGAGAGAGAGACGTGTGTTATGCACCGGAACAAAAGAGTAGGTCAAGAAAGTCTCAGCAGGAGAGGTAACCATAGTTATAGTAATTGTGATGTAACAATAGTAACAATTATTGTTGGGTAACCATAGTAAGAGTGATTGTGAGGTAACCATAGTAACTAACGGAGAGAGAGCTGTGTGCATCAGAGCACACTGCAGCGTAAGAATCTCAAGAACAGGAAGGACTAAGAGGCAATTACAGTAACTATAGTATCTACAGGAACCATAGTAACCACATTAGTAAGGGTTGTTACAGGGACTGAAAATCAGAAAGCATGGAGCATTGTTTATGCTCTAACTAACAGATCTATAGATGCAATTTTCAGATTGTTTGGTAAAATTGTAAATCCTTAAATATGGTTACTTAGTGGATACATAGTTTTTGCTTATCAATGACCATCAGGAATATCGTGTGGCATTATTGATAACCAGCGGTAAATATTGTAAACAGTTGTTTAGGCAAACATAGTTCAATTGGACTGGCAATATTGTTAAACATTCCATTAATTTGCTCACAATCTCTGTTTTGCTTTTAGGCTGAATTAAAGCAGCAAAAGGAGAAACTGGCAAAGGACAAGGAGACCTTACAGAAGCAGATGGACATGCTGAGGCAAAGTGGCAAACTGCCGCGTGGAAACGAGGCCTCAGATGTGCCGGACATAGTCACCGAGCAGCTCAAACCTGACTTCGTGCCTGTCCATAGACGCTCAGCGTCTGACGAGTCATTCAAATCTTCAAAAGAAGATTCTCCTAGGCCTAACTCTAGTGGTGCTTCCAAAGAGAACAACTTTCGACCCGAAAACAAAACTGTGACTAAGCTTCAAAGTTTCAACTTTGGAAGCAACAAAAAGGATTTACCTGTGCATCTCCTAAGTGCTTTTAACGAACAGAAAATCGGAACAGAGAATGTGTCAAAGCTGCTCTCCAGTGGAGCCTCCTCGACCTCCCTCCCAGACAAAGCAACGGTTTCTCGACTACGGAACTCTTCCTCCGGCAACCAGGCGTCCTTTTCGCAGCCTCAGGACTCGGCTCTTGCATCTGACCGCGCCCAGATGGAGCACAGTGCTAGCCTGGACCATATCCGGGGGCCGCCGTCTGTGCCGACCGGGAGTGCCGTAACCATTCCAGCAGGAAACTGGCAGAGCAACCGGCCCAAGAGCGTGGCACCGAGCGGACTCTCTACCTCCGTCCTAAAACTGGCCATTGACAAGGGAGACAAGAAAGGCAAGGGAAAGACCACCCCTCCTCAGGCCGCAGACAAAGGTCCAAAATCCAGGGCTTCTGGTGACCGTCCTGGAAATGTCAATCACAAGTCGACAAAATCGCAGATTAGTTTCTTCTGAGCAGGTACGGATGCTTTTCAATACATTTTCAATAAGTATAACACCTCAGTAATTATAAGAAAAAAATCTTATCCTTTTGGATGATAAACAATGGTGCTTTTAATTATGAACATTTTTTGCACATTTTCTGGTATTTATTATCACATAATCTCTCTGCATGAGAACGATGCATGTTTAAAGATTCTATAGTTTCCCTCCTGATTTTGGAATGAAAAAACTCTTTCACTTTTCCAGGTAATATGTATCTAGAGGCTATTGCTCTTTACATACCAGTACCTGGATCTCTTAAAGGAAGCGTGGTACAACATGGGGCTCCACACACAGTGTTGACAGCCCAAATATTGAACTTACACCTCACCTACATAATCTCACAGTTTTACTGGAACCAGTGCCTGACTCATGGTCTCTGTTTTGTTCATGTTTTTTCAATGCTCTATTGTTCACCCTCGTTATACTTTGTGAACTGTTTCATGTTTATGTAATATGCATATACTTGGGGCCTAGTGTTTCTTTTTCTTTTGGTAGCTTGGAACATGTGATCAGAGGAACTTTGATTATTTGGTACTCCTATGGATGCGTGGATTTTTGTTTGTTCAAACATTGAGTGCAATACAATTTTAAAACTTTTTAAACTTTTTTCTAGACTCATACACTCTTAGAAATCATTGTGTAACAAACACTGTTAATTATGTATATGCATGCTTTTGGAAATCTTACTTTGCTATGTATTAAATTAGTGACTGAAATGTGATAACATTTTTATAAATTGTACATTGCAATTTTTTATTACTGACAAAGCTTTTTTGTTTTTCATAGCGTTTTATTTATTTTACTTTTTAGTAGAATATGAATTGCAAAAAAATACCAGACTGTTTTGAATATATATTTAAATAAACATAATACACTGTATAGATAGATAAAATATAAAAGTATTTATTTTATTTATTATCTTTTTTTTTTTACTTTGAAACTTCTGGGCTTATTTTTCTGCATACAGTGAATTATAAATTGAACTTTTATATAAAGTGTTTATTAGTTAATATTTTGTGCTGAATAGATTACACTTTCCTTGAAATTCTGTATAATTTTCTTCTGCATAAATCTTCATATTTTCCAAAGTATATTATATTATTAGGTTATTCAACATTATTCTGTACAATACTGTGATAAATTTGGATGGGTTAACAGCTTACATACCTCACTGTTCGAGCTGAGTCAATTATGAGTATGCCAGCTGTGTATGAGTAAAAATATATCACAGAATTGTACACAACCTTGTTAAAAATCTTGTTTATACCTTTTACATTGTTTAAGATGTTTGCATTATTCATGTTCACTGTACAACGTCAAGTCAAGAGCAAAGATTCATATCATTTTGTCCCTGTGTAACAATAGTGATAAAGAATGTTCGAAGACAAAACTGCCTTCAGAGAATGCTTATAATATTATTTTTAGCTATTTTTTATATGCTTGACATATTTTTTGACAACTTTTATGCAGATCAGCAAGAGATTTTTAATTGACTCGGAAATGATCGATTTAACACAGGGCATCCCAAATAGCGTCCAATACAGTAAAATATTGGATGGTCGTGTTTTACCAATGGGGACTACTGTTTGCATCATATAAATAGGTATATGATAATATTTAATATTGTGACATCTATACTGTTATTATGATATTTGTCTTCAAACAATACCTTGTTTCATTGCTTTATGCAATTGTTTGTAATGTTGCTGATGTATTTTGTGATTTTCCACAGTGCTATTTTAACTTCAAAGTGTGTGTTAAAGAATTATTTGTACCTGGATTATACGGTAGATAACTTCAACCTATTCAAATGTGAAAATAGTGCAGTTAAAAGTGCAATTGGCTACAGTGTTTAGTTATTTGTGACCCATTTACATATCAATACAAAATATAGTTGTTGTGTACATTGACTTTTCTTTAAAAGAGCAATTTGCTCTAACAGTTGGGGTTATAAGGTCTGCATGATGTAAACATGTGTTTGTTTTAGGTTACCTGAATAAACTTTTATCAAAAAGGTGGGATAGTTAGGTCGGGATAATGCTGTTTGGTAACTACTTTTGGAAATTGTCAAGTTACCTTTAAACTTCTTGCCTTTTTATGTCCCCACCACTATAGTGGGGGACATATTGATTTTGCCCTGTCTGTTGGTTTGTTTGTTGGTTTGTTTGTTTGCCCCAACTTTAACATTTGCCATAACTTTTGCAATATTGAAGATAGCAACTTCATATTTGGCATGCGTGTATCTCATGGAGCTGCACATTTTGAGTGGTGAAAGGTCAAGGTCATCCTTCAAGGTCAAAGGTCAAATATATGGGTCAAAATTGCTCATTTAATGTACACTTTTGCAATATTAAAGCTAGCAACTTGATATTTGGCATGCATGCGTATCTCATGGAGCTGCACATTTTGAGTGGTGAAAGGTTAAGGTCATCCTTCAAAGTCAAATGTCATATATATGGGGACAAAGTGTTTCACAAACACATCGCTTGTTAAAAATATAAGTTATAATCATCACTATTTGTTTTGGAGTGTTAACTATCAAAACAAAGTGCATGTTAAATAAAATAAAAGCTATAGATTATTGAATAAAAGACATAAGCAATTTTCTGACAACCTCATTAAAGTGGGTGGGGTAACTTAAACCAAACATTACATGTTTACTCCTTATTTGTACAGTGTAAGACAAGGGTATATGTACTGATACCTGACATAGGTGTAAGATTTCCTCCACATAACAGTCATTGTAGCAGCATTGTTGCCTCGATTTATCCACCAAAATCAATATATCCTTGCTGATCATTGATTTGTGTTGTACTAGAAAAAGTCCTATTTTTCAATGAGACTACATTCTGAATAAGAAATAAAATGTGTTGTTATTTGAAACAATGAGTCTTTGTGAATGAACATCAATAAAGACATAAATAAATATTTTAATGTATATGGAAAAAACATTCTCAAATTATCTACCAAAGGTTCCCAGCTTTTGTAGACATAAAACATTAGCGCTTTCTATAAGTGACAATAAGTAACTATATCAAAATTAATGATAAACATTCACAAATGGTACTATTTATAACATCTGTTCAATTTAAAGGATTAATCAAATATTGTAACAAAGATATACAGCAGATTAAAAAAATCTTAGCCCTTTCAGTGCTGGAACTGAATTTTGAAGGCCTTTGCAAACAGTTTGGATCCAGATGAGACGCCACAGAATGTGGCATATCATCAGGATCCAAACTGTTTGCTATTCTGATAGTATTCTTTGAAAAAAATCAAAGAAAATGCTAATTTTATAAATTCAGCAGACGACAGTTTAGCAGACAACAAATTTCACAGCATGCAAAGGGTTATGGGATTTCAAGAAACTAGCTTGTGTTTCTACCAACAAACTTTGTACATACAAGCTTTGTGTACAGCAATCTTGTAAATGAACATTGGCAAACTTGTTTGAATGTTAGTTCATCAAGTTACATATTTATGAAAGAATGCTTAAGAAGTTGGATGTTGAATCGGATAGAAATTCAGGTTACAAAAGCTGGTGAAACAAACTTGTACACTCGTGTAACATCTAGTTTTCAGGTTCTTCAACAAAGAACGTTAAGTGTTTAGTTTTGTGTTCTTACTAAAAATGTTCGTCACTTTTTGAGACAAAACATGGTTTAATGGAATGTCCTTGTTTGTTTCATTTGACCCACACCATGCAAAAGTGGGTCTTGTGTCGTATTAGGTCAGTGTAGCTTCACACAAGCCTGCGCAGTCTTACAGGAGCTGACCTGGGGCGCTATTAAGTCAACAAGTTTTTTTTGTCTCACTAATTGACAGGGTAGCTTCTGTCCAGACTGTGCGATGAGCAGGCTGGTCTGGAGCCAACATGGCTGCATATGTCATAAGACATATTTTTGCACAATGTGGCTCAGTAGTTTTTGAAAAACACATATACATTCCTAATTGAAAGTTGGAGAAATATATATTTTTGCTACTGGTTGAAAGTTGAAGTTTGTATTTTCATAGATATTTTTTTAATTTACAGGATTCATAGTATATTTGTTCCTGGTTTGTTGTGTCTTAGAACTTAAATGTGAAGAACTTTAAATTGTTTTGTTCATGTTTTCTAACCATGAATAAAGACACTGTTTCTATTCTTCAAAGGAACATTGTCAGTATTACTTATTTCTTTTATTGCAATTGACATTAATTAAAGAATGCATCTCAACTGATTTTAAATAAATTGATTGTTTTGATCCAACAGCTTACACATGTCTTAATTAATAAATCACAGGCAATAATAGAACACAAAATGTTATTCAAATACTTTAAATCGCGATTAGTATACTGCATTACGTTTTCCAGGACATTTTTGTATTATATTTGGTAAACGTTTGACCAATATTTTGTAATGAAATATTGTTTGTATAGAATGATATTACAGCATTTCTGTACTGTAAATATGACATATATACTCTTATATCTGGATTATCACAAGTAATGTATAGGTATAAATAGTTGTTACAAAGAAGAAGAAAAAAAAACAGAACAAAAAAGTACTAAATTCGAAAACAAAAAAAATATGTTCTGCGGTTTATTTTTCAAAGATGTGTTTGTTGATATGGGGATCTGCTGTCAATTATTGACCTCTACGCTCTTGTCACAATACCTGACAAAAACTGGAATTACATTTTATTTGTGAATCACAGCAAACAGATTTCATTTTCTTGGCACTTAATCATTCATGCCACTTATATTCATATATTTCTTATAGAAAAAAAAGAGAAAAGTAAACAATGTTTGATTAGATTCATCAAACATAATTTGTGTGAAAACATTTATCTGTCATATTTCACTCATATACATGTATTATTCTTGACTGAGACTTTTAGCCAGTCAAAACAAAACAGTTGGGCTTTGAGAAAAAAATCAATAGCTGACAGCAGATGTTCAATTTGACACCCTAGTCTACAATAGTGTCCATAGATGTGATTGTTAATAACTTGACAAAAACTTTGTATGAAAGTAAAGACAAAGATTACGGACTTAATAGGATTTAATACAAAACACTTGTTCCTTTTGTCTTGTATATGCAGAGCTATACCAATGTGATCATGAAATGGTACCTTAATGTTTGTTGCCTTTACTACTAATGTTCAATGGACGTGGCGTATTTTGTTCTCATGACGATTCTCTTTTGTAACTATGTACATGTGTTTTTAACTTATAGAGCAAGGCTTTGGCCTGCCAATTTGTTAACGGATTGAACATTATTTTATAATGTGATTTTACAAGTGATATTTTTCGACCTAATGTGTGTGTTTTCGCTATTTCAGGAGGCAGGTCTCCATATATATTTCGATATCATGCGGGTCAAACCATGCGTTGACTTGCCTATGCCATGTACATGTACAAGTTATCAACTGTCATGTAAACAATATAGATTATAATAAAACACATATCAGTTTCATGTTCCATAGTTGCTTCATTTTTCCCATTATACTGAGAGTTTTGTTTGATTGAGCTTGATGACTGATGTCCAAACTTATTTGTTATTGAATGTGATACAGTCAGTACCTAAATAACCACATTGGATATATTCATGAACTAAGCCATTGTGGGTTTAAATGTTAAAAAAACCAACATTAACAAACAATAATTGTTAAAGTTTGCGCAGAAAACAACTTTACCATCTGATTGGTTTTACCGTTTTACCGTACCATTTGCAAGACCCATAAAATTTTCAAGTTTACATGCGCAATATGAGCGCATTTTTTTCATCTGGCGAAAAAAAGGGTGGAAGTATATAAAAAAAATGTACGAACCTTGATAATACTGAACATTCATATCATTAAATAGTGTAAGCCTTTTATGCCATGCTGTTGACTACGTAGATAACACGTTGTTTTACAGTGAATATATGTTTTACAATGATTTGAGGTAAAACTTGCAATTGTACGTCATAAAGACCGAGAATATCTTAAGGGGCCTCTTAAATATTGCACATATTACATATTGCACGTGTAACTCAATATCGGTCAGTCCCTTTGTATGTCCGGAAAACTTTTTTGTCTGGAGCCTTACCGTGGAATTGCTAAGCCGATTTCATAGAAACTTGGTATGAGTGTCTGTATGGATAAAAAGATGATACCCATCAATTGTATCTCCGGTGGAGGGATATTGTTTTGGCTTTGTCTGTCCTTGTGTGAAACACAACAGTTATTTTAATAACAGGTGAACACGTTACCCCATATTACTTAAATTCCACGTGCAATTATTCCTGCCTAGGTTAGAGATCAATAGCTGCATCATACTCAAACGTGTATTCAATTAATGAAGGCTTGCTCAACGTCATATAACTCTAGACAAGGCATCCACAGCAAATTGGTTTTATTATCAGTTGAAATATATCAAGATCACAAGGCAATTATGCTTCCAGTCCGGATTTCATTCGATAATTGAAGTTTAAAAACCGACATTCAATTGTTGAGAAGTAGTAATGCCATATTCATGACACTGGCTAATTTGTGGGCATAATATCGATCGACCATAGATCTTACATTTTAATTTCAGCTTTAAATCAAACAAGAAATATTTTAAAACCGACGACTATTCTCTAGTCTAACTTTCACCTCTAAATCTGGTCTTCTTTTAAACGTACAAGGGACCTACCGGTATTCAGACGATTAACGATTAAAATTGTCAACGATTCCTGAAAGAAATGATGCTTTATGTACAAAAAACCCACAAAATAAAAGTGATGACTAAGAAATAAATTCGATATATAGTTTCATTTGTGGAGATTTATATTATAAGTTGTAATTGGCGCAATAAACACGACTTTGTTGATACGTGTATCCCAAATGAACCAAGTTCGAGACCCGGCAAAGGAAATAGTTTGTATTAAATAATACTTGTATTTGATTATTCAAGCTGCCAAAGTTTTGGCAAGTTAAACGTTTACTTGTGTTGTTGTTTTTGTAAAATCAAGTAAAAATCTGTATTTGCTCACAATTATTCCGATATTCACAATTTGCATGGTTCCCATATTGCTAGGTCACCAAAACGTCGCAGTCCCGGTCAACGTCGGAACCAGTCGTCTTCGTCGCAGAGAAACCTCCGTTCACAGTCAACAGCATCCCAGTCAAGGCAAGATTCCCGGTCCACGAAGTTTTTACGAAATAATACTTTAAACACTGACAATCAAACTATCGTAACCGACAGTAATTTGCCAATAAGCCAAAATGACACTGGTTAGCGATCGCAGGAGAAGGTGCACATCAGATTTGCACTTTTGAATGTACAAAGTCTTTATCTAAAGACTGTAATAAGTTGAACTGTTCAGAAATTGTATCAATTTTTTATGAAAAAGATATTGTTATGTTTACTGAGACTTGGTCGAACGAATTACAAGATTTAGGTGTAGACGATTTTGACGATTTTGTTTTACATAAAACCAGGTATGCTAATTCTAAACGTGACTCGGGAGGCATAGTTATTTATATCAGAAGTACTTTTGTTAACAATAACATGTTATTTTTTTAGATTGAAGATGATATTCTATGGCTACGGCTTGATGGTAAACCATTTAACTTAGCAGATGATATTTTCGTTGGTCTTTGCTACGTGATGCTGGAGGGCAGTTGTCGTTTAAATGCTGAAGAACGGAACGTATTTGACCGCTTGCTTGACTCTGTTGCTTTCATTCATAATATTACAAATGGCAAATGCAATATAGTGTTATCTGGTGATTTTAATAGCCTGATTTGGTATCTCTCGACACGAATGAACCATTTGTATGTCTGCCAGATGATTATATAATGCTGACGCATTTTATCCGAGATATTCACAGGATAAGGGACATTCTAATAGCAACGATGTTGCTTTTATTGATTTTTGCAAGCAGACCGGACTTAGAATCTTAAATGGCCGAATTAGTGAAGACGCCGGCATTGGAAAATATACATTTGTTGGCCATAGAGGCTGTAGTCTTGTAGATTATGTTATTGTTTCTGAATCCGTTTATCCATTCTTTAGTTCCTTTGTTGTTCTCAACCTCAACCCATTATCAGACCATTGCTTAATTGAATTTGTCTATGAAAACAATATTGATCATCAAAATCATCAGCCTGTATATGTTAATGAAGGTGATTATGTAACTATAGATAGTAAATATACTAGTATATGGAATACTGAATTAAAATAAAATAGATTAGAGCTTTAAGTGACGATGTTGTAGCAGATAAGTAAAAAAAATTGACTTTAAAGACTAGGAATGCTGTAAATCAAAATTCTATTGAGTCAATTTTATTCGATTTTGGAAATATATTAGAAAGTGTTACTGATAATTTGTTTAAGAAAAATATCGGTAAGAAAAATGATAAATTTACAACTCAGAAAAGAAATGTATGGTTTGATGACGATTGTGAAGTTAAACGAAAAGATTTTATGTTATTTTTAAATCGGTATAGAAATTGTAAATTCACTTAAGTTCAAAATTACAATGTTTTGAATTTCTTTACTAAATAAGGAAATACATGTTTTTTTGGTATTCCTAAAAAACATTGGCATAATAATGTTATTTAAATGTATATCTTGATGCCAGTCTATTGCAATATGAAATGAAACACTTAGAAAAATTTCCCAATTTAAGGATAAGAATAAAATTTAACTTAAGATGCGTCTGGAATACGACCCCAGGTGTAATTGGTCATTGTTGTAAGGTAGTCATGCATATACAAGATAGTGCCCATATGGCCAAGGTCAAGGTCACTTAAATCTGGTTGCACACTGCCTCATCACCAAAGCTATGCAGACTGTGTTTTCCTTTTTATGTGCGTTACATTTGTAAAGGTAAATCGCTTTGCTATACATTGTTTTTCTTAAACAGCACAACCAATTTTGCAGTTGTATAATCCTTAAATAACAAAACTTCTATTCAATATTTCATAATATCTTTCCAAGTTAAATGTTAAAACTGGTCTACAGTAAACCTTTAAAGTATTGGTCTAAATTAAACATTAAAAGTACTGATTTTTAAGTGTGATCGCATGTTTACTTACTAGTTTTCAATAATGTTATTGGTTACTACACACAAACACAAGTGTTAGTTTTGATACATATAAACTGCATAGCTTAATGTAACATATTCTTGTGTATACCGTTCAATGAGCTATATGTAAATTCTATATTTTTGTATAGCACATCTGGATTGGGAATTGATGTTCACAATTTCACATTCTGAAACATAATTGATTTTTATAGCTTTTTATTTATAAAAAAATATACATCAATGAAGGTTTTAAACACCAATCATCCTGTACTGAATAGTACGGAATCCGGATAGAGCCATCTATAATCTCGCACTTCTTTCATCAAGGGCGACACTAGACACACGAAGCGATACTTGATATTTTTATTGACAGTCGCGGCGACGCACGATATTTGTCTTGACAGTCGCGGCGATACTTGATCTTTTTCTTGACAGTCGTGGCGACGCACGATATAGTTAACACGATATATCGCCCTTGTGTAGGTAGCCAAAAGACGATATATCGTGTTAAATATATCGTGCGTCGCTGCGACTGTCAAGAAAAAAGATCAAGTATCGCCGCGACTGTCAAGAAAAATATCGTGCGTCGCCGCGAGTGTCAAGAAAAGATCAAAGATCAAAGAATCGCTTCGCGTGTCTAGTGTCGCGTTCAAAGGGCGACACTAGACACACGAAGCGATACTTGATCTTTTTATTGACAGTCGCGGCGACGCACGATTTTTTAATTTTTAAATATCGCCAATATTATCCGAATCTCATGTATCGCGATCTTATTTCAGACCGCGACACTAGACACACGAATAGATACTCGATATTTTTCTTGACAGTCGCGATTTGTACTGTTCAAATATCGCCTGTCCACTGTCAGGTTTTCAAAAAAAAATCAGGGGAGACAAAACGGGATATTTTCACTATCCGGATTACGTAGAATAGTAAGTTGCACTTGCATTGTAATAATATGACAAACTGTTAAAACTTCTCACAGGTGCTTTTCAAATTATTCTTTTAATTTGAAACAGAATGAATGTTTATTTCCCGCCGAATGTAAAGGGATATAATTTTAGAGGTGTTTGTCCATTCTTCTGTCTGTCCATCTCTCACAATTTTGTTCAGGGCTATATCTCAGAAACTGTAGAAAATTTTCTATTTTTTTACCACGGAGCGTATCTAGAGTCCGTGATTTTACGTAAATATGTCAATGAAGAAAAGTGCCATACACTTTCTTTACTAAAAGTTGTTTTCCTTTGTTGTTTTGTATTATGTCTGTCTGTCACGAACTTTTCAAGGCTATATCTCAGAAAGTATATTCGATTTCGAGATGAAACTTTAAGGGTGTAGGTATATCAAATAGGAAATATGCAATTAAAAAAACATAACCCTATAAAAAAATACTTGAAGTTATCGCCCTTTGTTGTTTTTGTACTATGTCTGTCCTTCACAAACTTTTCATGGCTATTTTTAAGAAACCATTAGATTTCAGCATGAAACTTCGTGAATGTAAATTTATTAATAAGAAGACGTGCAATGTACAAGAACCATTGTCCCACAATCTCTTAAATAAGGGTTATTGCTCTTTGTTGTTTTTGTATGATTTAACTGTTCAGGGCTATATCTTATGTACAATGTAAGATTTCAACATGAAACTGTATGGGTGTATAGATATTAATGAAGAGAAGTGCCATGCACAAGAACAATAACCCAACACTTTCTTAAATAAGTGTAATGGCCCTTTGTTTTTAAATTAACTTATCTGGGCTATATCTCAGGTATCAATAGCTGCATCATGCTCGAACGTGTATTCAATTAACGAAGACTTGCTGAATTTCATCCAAATCTACACAAGGCTTCCAGAGGAAATTGGTTTTATTTCCAGTAGAAATATATCAAGATTTCAATGCAATTAGGCTTCTAATCAGGTTTTCATTACAGATCGATAATGAAGTTTAAAACCGACATTCAATTGCTGAGAAGAAACAATGCCGTATGTCTGGCACTGGCTAATTAGCGGACCTAGTATCAATCGACAATGGATCTAGCATTTAGACTATAGTTTTAATCCATTTATGCCTAGTGGACTCTCCCATCCTTCTAAATTGGATCAATTTATTTCCAAAATTAGGGATGTCTAAGAATATTTCTTACAGAAATTCCTTTAAGCAAACAGCGCAGACTCTGATGAGACGCCGCATCATGCGGCGTCTCATCTTGGTCTACGCTGTTTGCCAAGGCATTTTTTCTAGACGCTAGGCATAAATGGGTTTAAATTGTCAACGATTCCCAATAGAAATTAAACTTTATGTACACACAAGCAAAATAAAAGTGATGACTAAGAAATAAATTCGATATAAAGTTTCATTTATGGATATCTATATTATCAATCAAACTGGACGCAATAAACACGACTTTGTTATACGTGTATCGTAAAATGAATCGAGTTCGAGACCCGCCACACGAAATATTTTGTATTAAATAATACTTGTTTTTTTATCATTCAAACTGCCATAGTTTTTGCAAGTTAAGCGTTTACTTTTTTTAAAATATAAAATCAAGAAAATATGTGAAATCCGTTTAACGCGTGGATTAAGATACGCCGTCAAACTTAAACAAATATTTGCTTAAAGTATTGCCATATTATTGATAATTTGCCTTAAAGGGGCCTTTTCACAGATTTTGTCATGTTTTGAAGTTTGTCATTACATGCTTTATATTGATAAATGTTAACATTGGGTCTTAAAATCTCCAGTAAAAAAACAAGAATACAAATAAAGAATTAAAAAAGTAACCCTAAACGGGGCTCGAACCACTGAACCTTGGAGCCATGGGGCAAAAGTCTACAGCTCTATCCACTAGACCATCCACTCTCACAGCATGTCAAGCGTATTTTTCACTTTATATATGCAATCCTCGAAGTATCAAAACAATACAACAACAACAAAATTCTCAAAATTATTCAATCGTTTCGCGTTGCAACGCTTTAAAAATTTTCAGGTATTTAAATCGTCAAAAGATGCACATAATAGCTATTTTAGAGAATGGTAAATGTTCAGTATTACTGCTCCTCACAAATATCATAACTTTAAGAAAAATTTGCGAATCTGAAACAATTTTTTTTCAATTTTGTCAATTTACCAAAGCGTGAAAAGGCCCCTTTAAAGGGATCTTTTCACGCTTTGGTAAATTGACAAAATTGAAAAAAGTTGTTTCAGATTCGCAAATTTTCGTTTTAGTTATGATATTTGTGAGGAAACAGTAATACTGAACATTTACCATGGTCTAATATAGCCATTATATGCATCTTTTGACGATTTTAAAACTTAAAAATTATAAAGCGTTGCAACGCGAAACGATTGAATAATTTGGAGAGTTCTGTTTTTGTCGTTAAATTTTGTGAAACTACGAAGATTGCTTTTATAAGGTATAAAATACGTCAAGTATGTGTACTCGGCGGAATAGCTCAGTAGGCTAAAGCGTTTTTACTTTAGGACTCTGGCAGGACTCCAGGGGTCACTGGTTCGAAACCTGCTCCGGGCAATGTTCTTTTCCTTTTTTTAATTTTATTCTTGATTTTTTACTGAAGCCTTTACGATCCAATGTTTACATTTATCAATATAAAGCATTTAATGAATGAATTAAAAAATGCCAAAATCTGTGAAAAGGCCCCTTTAACTTAATATAATAAATCTGCTTACATAACATCGACATTAAAGGGAAGTTGTTTGAACATGAGTGTGATCTCACTATGTTGAATCGTTTAAAATAAAGATTGATAGTAGAATCTTAATACCAAACAGTGGATAATGAAATATGTGTTGATGTACAGGAGTTAAAGCTGCTATAAAATGTAATCGAATAATAAAATGTATTGCGCCATTTTAGTTACTTGATATATAAGTATGTATTTTATATGAGTCGTGTTTCGAGAAAACTGGGCATAATGCGTGTGCGTAAAGTGTCGTCCCAGATTAGCCTGTGCAGTCCCCACAGGCTAATCAGTGACGACACTTTCCACCTAAATTGGATTTTTGCTAAAAAGAGACTTCATTTAAACGAAAAATGTCATAAAATCTGGGACGACACTTGACGCACATGCATTATACCCAGTCTTCTCAGAACACGACACATATAATAATGTCCGCAATGTTACTTTGAGTGAATATGATCCGCAAATGATCCAATATTTCAAACTTTTTTCTTTTTCATGAGTGTTATTTTTTCTTTATTCATTGAACATTAATATTTAAATCTAGTCTGAAAATCGTCATGTTATCAAACAGTGAACACGTCCCTTTAATACAAGAATATTCAATACCTTGGACTCACCGGTGTAACGACTGACGGTGATAACTTCAGCGCTGTGTATCAAGTGTGGGTGAAGGATGTATTCTGCCTACCGGAAACTCTCGCCGCGACCGACCATGGTCATGAAGCAAAATGTCTTGGTTTTCTACGTGAATGGGACGAAGGTATGCGTTTAGAATACTCATAAATACATCTGTACTAGTTTTGCTCATTTATTTTTTCAGACAGCTACCGACGGAAACCTTTCTTTATACGTATATACTGCTTTTCAAACATGGTCTTGATATTCATGTCGTTGTTCATAAATATTAATGCAATGTTTTGACCGCATGAACTCTATATCAGATACGTATTGACCTCATTATTTATAGGTATTTATAGCACGAATGTAAACTATACATTAGTGTATATATGTTTATGACATCAAAGGTTTAACCACGGATATTTTAAACTCCTCCATCTACGGCTGTATGATTCATTTTCATTGGTAACTATAATGACCCCGTTTAAAGGGGCCTTTTCACTGATTTTGACAGATATTAAATTTTGTCTTTTATTGATAAATGTAAACATTTGAGCTAAAAGGCTACAGTAAAAAAGCAAGAATACAATTAAAGAAAGAAAAAAAGTAACCCTCAACTGGGCTGGAACCACTGACCCATGCAGTAAAAGTCTATCGCTTAGACCACTCAGCCATTCTCGCTCATATAAAGTGTAGATGTATTTTATACTTTACATAAGCAATCCTCGTAGTATCCCAAATTACAACTACAACAACAGAAGATAATTTTTGTCAATTTACCAACACGTAAATAGGACCCCAAAACTACGGAGCGTATAGCACGAATGTAAACTATACATTATGGCATACATGTTTATGACATCAAGGGGTTGACCACGGATATTTTTAACTCCTCGGTCTATGGCTGTATGAATTTAATATTGCTGGATCAAGAAAATTTTCCTTGTGCTTTTTGGTATCAAATACACTCATAGGCGCGTCTAACGGAACACATTTTCTAGTATATTAGAATATTAAAAAAACCTCTTGATATCAACTTGAAATTTCGAATTGCTGTTTGAAAACATTGTATACAATTTTCATTTAAATCATATATCCATGACGTTCAAACACGTCTGAAGTACGTCCGGTTGTGGTTTCCTCGGGTATCACGTGAAATTGAAGTTTACAAAAATATTGATTTTTTTTACAGATTATTATTTTGTAGGATAAAGTGATCGAAAAACGTATGAGATAACTTATGTTTTAATAAAAAGAGCGCGTGTTCAATAATACTATTTCAGACAGGTCGATCGAAAAAGAAGCCATGTATTTAAACGCAAGCTCGTAACGGACTTTCATCTGCCATCAAATATACTTATGGGTATATTTATACCCATTCCAAATATTTATAAAAAGACAAAAAACAAAAACATATTTGACGGGTGTAAAGGTAGGACCAGATGGTATTATGGGTTCTCCATTAGGTACATGTGCCAATTGGTCATACGACCTTTGAGAAGCTTATACTGAGCGAACATTAAAGGGTACTTCGTTTGTGTATGTTCGAGTGAGATTAAGTGTTTAATAATTTCCACTGAAATTAAATAACTTTATAATGTGTCAATTAGTTTTTCTTTATTTTATAGTGATATTATTTGTTTATGTATAATCACATTCAAAATCTATGAGATAATGCAGGAACTTTTTCACAGATTTTGGCCTTTTTGGAGTTCGTTATTAATTATTTTAAATTAGCAAATGTAAATAGTGAAATAAAAGAGCTCCAACATACAAGCAAGAATATAATTTTAGAAAGAAAAAAACTACAGTTTACTCAACTTTGGCTTGAACAAAAGACTTCTGGTTTAAAAGGCTATTGTCTAATCTACTCGACTACCCGGACTATTGCCGTACGCAGTGAATTGTATAATGCTCTTTTATTGTATCAATATGTGACAAAAACGTTGGAAAATCGTAATTTGGACAATCTGTGAACACGTCTCTTTAACATGTTATATATTTATTCATGTTCAAACTTTTGCCGAAATGCATCGTAAACTTGTCATTTAATAAAAGCTTTTAGAATGCAGTCTCAGCTTGCCATTAATGTCATGTATCTTGTAAACAAGTTGTTTTCTAATGTGTTTTTTTCTATAGTTTTTTATATTGAACTTCCGACTTTCGCAGCGCACACTTGGTTCTGTTCATTTCATACCGATAATTAGTCTAATAAATAAGACGTTCCACGCCAATTTAGTGATACTTTTTATACCTAAGGCTTGTTGATTTCGATGGAACATAACCGTAATACAAAATTATCGTAAATGTTTTCATAATTTGGTCTTCATAAATTGGAGGATATATAACTGTATTTGTTTTTGAGCCATTTGGTCGGACGCAGGCAATATACTAGTAAACCACCCCTTGATAGTCAGGAGATGCTTTAAGCCCCTTCACATGATGCCCCTTACTGTGTGGTTTTAACAAACACAATTGGCTTTTAGAATGCTATATTGTGCTAAAATGGACACGATTGCCTGAGTGGAAAGAAAACATTTTCAAGACCAGCTAATTAAACATAATTTAACTTGTATGGGGTCGAACACACGCACATCGCATAATGACGCTAATTGACATTCCTGTGACAGTGCTTATTATCAGCGCATGTTGTACGGAGCATGAACGGCTTCTTTTTAGTAGTGAGATGAGTTACATAAAACCCCAATGACTAAAAGATAAGTGACAACTATCGGTATTTTGTTTCAGTCAAATGAGTCGCGTTCTGAGAAAACTGGGCATAATGAATGTGCTTAAAGTGTCGTCCTAGATTAGCCTGTGCGGACATAATCAGGGACGACACTTTCCACTTTTATGACATTTTTCGTTTAAATGAAGTCTCTTCTTTGCAAAAATCCAATTTAGGCGGAAAGTGTCGTCGTCCCTGATTACCCTGTGCGGACTGCACAGGCTAATCTGTTATGCCACTTTACGCACATGAATTATGCCCAGTTTTCTCAAAACGCGAATCAACTCTTCTTTGTACGTAGTTGCAGTTCGTAGTTCTCTCGTACTACTGCTTGTTTCAGGTGAGCGACCCGGCCCCCGACCCTACCATCACACTGCTGGCGTACCTGCGTAGAAAGCGTATCCTTTCACCTTTATGGCGAGTTATGTTTCCCATATTGAAATCATATGGGCGAAGCAGGGGCGACCCAGATGGTGACAACTGGTATATTGCAAAGTACATGTACACTTCTATAACGACATTGAAATTTATAAGACATAAAAGTTGATATCTTTATATAACACGATATAAACGATGTCAAAACATCATCACCTATTACTTACGTGATTGTATAATTATATAATTTATATAATATTTAGTTGGTCGCGTTAGCGGCCGACTAAATTTACAGAGCATATTTTTCGAATCAGTATGTGCTTAGAAGCCTTAGCTACGGTAAGAACCGCAACTCACTTTGCTAGGAACGATTACCGCTGCTTGTCTGCACTGCAGACGATAAATGCTTCTGCTCTACTTCTGCAGTGAGTGTATATACCAGCTTGTAAGACGACATTGGCCAGTCTAGTGTTTATCATTGAAATCTGTACATATTGGCTGCTTTCAGGGAAAACGGGGCTTAATGCATGTCAAATTAGATTAGCCTGTGAACACTGATTAGCCTGCGCAATGCGCACAAGATAATCAAGGGCGACAACAGCGAACAACTTGAGTGCCTTCAGCGCTTTGATTTACATAAGCCAACATTAAGCGTCCTAGATAGTGTTCTTATTACTTAAGATGTACCTTAGGTTAATAATGTAGAACGATAAACCCGTTTGATTATCGCGGCTGTCCAGTAAGCGGATCGGTTGGTACACGCGCTTCTTGTCCACACATAACTCTGGCACGGACCATGACGTACGGACCTTATAAAATTCGAAATACACACGAAAACTTTCGCGGAACGGTTGGCTAATTTTTGTCCTTGAAAATAAACTGCCATATAGGCAATATAAAGGAAAACAAACCCTGTTCACATTACACGTTTACATTTCCTTGGCATAGTTACTTGCTTGAAATGTGCAATATGGTCAGCAAAGTTATTTCAAAGAAACCTACAATGAGAGAACCCAATATTTGAAAGAAACGACAGTCTAGCGGAAAGACTACCGCTCAACATATTATGGCCTGCGATCGGGTGGGGTGAGACTGCGGCTACGGTTCCGACGCCTATAAAAAAAGCAACTGAAATATTAGCCTAAGTATACATTTAGAACTTTAGTCTGACAAATAATGTGTAAATCAAAGGATGTGTACGTCCATTATTAAATACTATTCAAATATTTGTTTTTACTCCATTTCTCAATTACTAGAGTGCATTACACACATCGGATGGAATGCGCTGTTAAATGTCTGTTCTACGGTGACGACCATTTAGAGTTTATAAAACATTTTAAAGTTGCACCACTATCAGTCGAAACGTGTGCACACAAGTTCATGTTTAAATGAAAGCAAAGCAGTTAAGTATATACGAATATGGACCGCATCATACGAAAATGGGTATAGTGCCAAATGCGGGTTCGTGACCAGTCTGCGCATCCGCAAATGTGACCATAAAACCATACGTGACTTTATAGCGGACAGCGTTGTTCCAGACCAGACTTGTTGAAGGTACAGGCTGGTCTGGAGCTAAGATGGCCGCATATGACATAAGACCTTTCTCGTGAGACGCGGGTCACATTGTGTACGACATTTAAGACTCCACACCGATTATTAATTCCCGAAAATACTCGTTATTATGTGCCTTAAACTCATTCTGCTCAGTAGGCCTACCGGGCACAAAAGAAGGATGCGGCTCAGGCGGATGTGGCGCGTGCACGGTGATGGTGTCATCGTATGACGTCACAAAAAAGCAGATAAAGTATCCTTGCATGAGGGAGAGAAATTTATATATTTTTTGTGTTTGCTTAATATAAACGTATCAAAAAGGAGCCTCTATAAACACACCCTTAATTTATTAAAATATAGATATACGTACCCCAGAACTAACTCAAATGCAAGTGCTCGTGTCTGGTTCGAGTTTTTACGGGAATATTGTAGCATAAATCTGGCCGTATTAAATTGAAAAGGTAGATCTTTTTTTTATTAAAAATAACCATAAATATAATTCAACAAATCGCAATGGATAAGAGTGCTAATATGTCATAAAAAGTATGCCTGTGAAATGTCAGCAACACCGTTACAATGAACAAAAAACACGTCTAATTATATACGTACGTGCATGCATTCCTATTTCGTTTTCGGTTCGATCTCCTTAACTGCAACCTATGCACGTGGCTGTAAACGCTTGTCTCTACCCGCTATGTGCCGTGCACGGGAAGGCGGTGACCACGGTGGAGGGGGTAGGCAGTCCAAATACGGGGCTGCACGAGATACAGGTGCGTACATGCAAACTCGGAATACATACATACATAGAGGAATATACTTGAAAAAAAAAATTAACTGTTTTATTTACATTACAACAAACAACAACAACAACACATTTTCCATGCAAATAACAGTCATATTCATTCAATGGTGTTAACATCTGAGAGGATTAGATTTATGGTATTGGCAACTGCATGAGTTTGCATCGAATATTAAATATCAAAACGTAATGTTAAAATGTCAGAACATAAGAAACAAAGATAAATGGTAGTCTGACATTTTCCTTGCTGCCTGTGTTATGAATTACGTTTTTAGGATTTACAGTATATATCAATGAATATTGTATACCAAGGGAACATGTATAGCATCGTGACATTCACTGCAGGCATTTACTGATTTCAAACTTGTTTCTCTCGACCTTAAGCACGTAGAACAAGCACAACATCTATGTAACTTATGTTTATTGCAGCGGCACATCGACTGTGTGTTACTGCAGTGGCACATGTATGTACCGTGTGTTTATTTTAGCCTCACATGTAGGTACCGTGTGGTCCATGTGTTAATGCAATTACAACTGTATGTGCCGTGTGTATATTTAAGACTCACGTGTATGTACCGTGTGTTTATTGCAGCGGCACATGTACGTGCCGTGTGTTATTGCAGTGACACATGTATGTACCGTGTGTTATTGCAGTGGCACATGTATGTACCGTGTGTTATTGCAGTGGCACATGTATGTACCGTGTGTTATTGCAGTGGCACATGTATGTACCGTGTGTTTATTTTAGCCTCACATGTATGTACCGTGTGTTTATTGCAGCGGAACAAGTATGTACCGTGTGTTTATTACACCGGCACACGTGTGGTCCATGTGTTAATGCAATTACAACTGTATGTGCCGTGTGTATATTTAAGACTCACGTGTATGTACCGTGTGTTTATTGAAGCGGCACATGTACGTTCCGTATGTTACTGCAGTGACACATGTATGTATCGTGTGTTTATTGAAGTCTCACATGTAGGTACCGTGTTTTTATTGTAGCGACACATGTACGTACCGTGTGTTTCTTGCATCGGCACATGTATATTGTGTGTGTTTATTGCAGCGACGCCTGATTGAGCGACACGGTCTCCAGTGCGGGTTCTGCACCCCCGGATTTGTCATGTCCGCCTTTACCCTGCTTAGGAACGAGCCCCGTCCCTCTCGAGCTCAGCTAGAGCGCGCCATACAGGGTAAGCACGTATGAACAATGAACATCCAGCATTACACAGACCAGTCTTTTCGTCTCAACTTAAAGAGCTAACGTTATCGAAAAATTGCGCTCCAATTACACAATAAATGTTTTTATCACATGCTATACCCTGTTTCCAATGTAATACAACCATTAAATATTTTTGTATATTACACATGTGTAATACAACATTTTTAAGCCTTTTCATTGGCTTAGTTTTCGTTTATTGACCAATCGCATTTTGTTATTTTGCTGAAATGACGTTGCAACGTCAAATGACGTCACGAAATGCAAACAACATAAGGGATTTATCATTATGTTTGCGTAAATATTTATTTAATTTGCTCATTTAAAAGCATGTAATAAAAAAGATCTGACACTCGTTGTCATATCATACCATATTTTGTTAAACTCGTCCAGGAAATTCGTTAGTAAGCTCGCCAAAGGCTCGCTTACTAACAAAATTCCTGAACTCGTTTAATATATGATATGACAGCTCGTGCCAGATCCTATATGCATGTATGATATAATTGCAATAACACGCTTGCATGAAATAAATATATTATAAGTCAGTTGTTTAAAAGAATTCGTCCGCCCTCTCCCCCATGGACCCTTTTCGATGACACAGTAAGTTAAATTGTACTCCTGATCCAATCAATCACTATATTTCCCGTAGGTAACCTCTGTCGGTGCACAGGCTACCGGCCTATCATGGACGCGCTGCTGACCTTCTCCGACGAGGAGTGCCCTATGGGGGACCAGTGCTGTAAGATACGGCGGGAAGATGACACAGATCTGGTAGGGGTTTGGTGCAAGTCAACTGAATTTAGTATGTGCTTCAAAAAAGCACATATACCGCGCTTGCTTATACAGAAGTAAGATACTGTGACACGCGGACTCTCGCTCGTTCTTGACACTTGCAAATGTCTCTCGCATGTCCATTATTATATGGCGTGTATTTGATGCATGGACATACTCATTGATCGTATGTCAAAAGGAAATTTAATGCAATCTGTGACCAGAAGGCCAGAATAATTAAACTAAGTCTGTGAACTCCATAGGTGGTTCCTGCATGTAACAAATACATGTGTAGTTATGAGCATATATGAGCCTTATTCTGAGAAAAATGGGCTTCATGCATGTGCGTAAAGTGTCGTCCCAGATTAGCCTGTGCAGTCCGCACAGGCTAATCAGGGACGACACTTTCCGCCTAAACTTGATTTTCGGTAAGGAGGGACTTCCTTGAAACTAAAAATACCATCAAAGGGGAAAGTGTCGTCCCTGATTAGCCTGTGCGCACTGCACAGGCTAACCTGGGACGACACTTTACGCACATGCATTAAGCCCAGTTTTCTCAGAACGCGGCTGATATGAACTCATGTTCTTCTCTTTTTTGCTTTATGCCATCTTACTGTTTACCAGTCTTAAAGGCCCTAACAGATTTTGTTATTCTCCTTTCAGCCTATTCCTCCGAGAACACCAATTGCCGACCAGGTTCCAATTTTCCCGCCTGAATTACAGGTAAGCAGACGTCATCAAAATAGCAATCGCATACGTCTAGGGAATCGCTTGTAGCCTAAAGTTCCTTAAATGTACTTCGTTTGTAGTGTAAACATTCGTAAATGCACTTCGCTTGCAGTCTGAAGTTCCGTGAATTCAATTCGCTTCCTTGCCACTGGGACAAAAAATTTATAGCTTAAATCTTGAACACATCACGCGACGATATCAAATGGGGATCGATACCTGGGCCTCTAGGTCGAATGGTGGATACGATATACACTATACTAGTGCAACTCAAAAGTGATAGTTGGAGTATGTTAGCTGACGTGTTTATGTTTGCGTCTGCTGTAGCTCCCCAACACGTACGGCGACACACAGCTCGAGTTCTCCAACGGACGGATCACGTGGTACCGGCCGGTTACCATGGAGCAGCTGCTGTTGCTACGCGACAGGTTCCCGCGCGCACCTGTCGTCATGGGTAACACGACTACTGGTAAGATGATGACATGACTGTCACATGAAATCATTATCAATAAACACCTTTGGTTGCCTGCAACAGTTATTAAATGAAAAACTTCCACAGTGTATTGTTATTTAAATTGTATTTACAAGGGATTTTCATTTCAAAAAACTAATCAGAAATGGATTTATCATTTTGATTTACGCTGTATATGTTTGTAGTTGTACGTTCTATTTCATCAACATTATGAACCCATTTATTTTAATTTTCATCATAATTGCAGACGTGTTCTGTATTGTATGATCAAAGAAGAAAGACCACACCTGCGCAGAATAAACTATCGTTCACTATTTCATATAATGCAATACCTGAATTAGAAACTGCACTTGCCTCTTAATTAATAACTAACATGGGGTCAAATGAGCTACATTACTTAAAGATGAAACATCTTCAGATATTTGAATATCTTTGACGACCACGCATTCACATTCAATCACCAGGGCGCTACCTGCGTGCTGGTAAATACGACGACGAGGGGGTGCTGATATATGGTGGTGACATACAAGAACTCCGGAAGAGTGCACTAAGTGCCGACGGAATCTCAGTCGGTGCCGGGCTCACTGTCGCGGAATTCGAAACGAAGATTCGAGAACTCGATTCCAGGATTCCGGGTAAACGCTACATACTCAACTTACGCTGAATTCGCCTCCATACCTGATGGCATTGTGTGTGTTAAACAAATGATCTACCATAGTACATAAGTACTTAATTCACTTGCCATGAATTTTCCAAATAGCTTAGTATAATGATAACTTTAAATCTGCTCCATGAAATAAAATATTTTGCACTCACCTGTTTCTTTGTTTTTAGATGCCAAAAAGGCGCATATTCGGTTGTTGTACGAAATGTTTGCGAGATACGCCGTGGAACAGATAAGGAATGTTGCGGTATGTTGCGTTTGATTGGCCAGTTTAAACAAATAATACATGACATAAGTATCAATCTGCAACTTTTTGTGCGTATTTACGTTTCTACTTCGCGAAACATCTTAGGAATGCTAATGTTTAATACAGCTAGAATTGAGGGTGAAACTGACGTATCTCATGTATAGAATTGTTAACCCATTTATGCCTAGTGGACTCTCCCATCCTTCTAAATTGGTTATATTTATTTCCAAAATTAGTGATGTCTGGTATATTTATTTCTATATTTAGAATATGTCTTACAGAAATTCCCTTAAGCAAACAGCGAAGACCCTGATGAGACGCCGCACCATGCGGCGTCTTATCTGGGTCTACGCTGTTTGCCAAGGCCTTTTTTCTAGACGCTAGGCATAAATATGTTAAGCAGACGAACCAGTTTTTCACTCAACTTCAAAACGAATATACGAATCATGTTCAGCAGACTAAACACAGCCATTCCTTTGGTTTAACTGTTATTAACAACTATAAGCAACATACTATTTAAAATTTAAAAACAGATGTTTGTTTCCATTGTCCCGAATGACCCTATTTTTGTAAGCATTTTTTGTTGTGTATTCCATGTTGAGTTTTCGATTATGTTTGCTACAATTGATCCAATTCGCTACCTTAACTTTAACTTTTAAAGAAAGAAATGTTGCACATAGATTTGTAAAATAATATTGTACATCCTAATTAAAATGGGAAATAACACGTGTATAGTAAAGAAGACTAACGATAACACAGTTTAGCCGATTTACCTTTCCTATTTTTGGAGATGTAATTGTAAGAACAAACACATAATTTTTGGGCCTAATTAAACTGTAAATATTCATCACTATTAGTTATTGTAAGTGTTTTTATAGCTGTATAAATCCATTCGGTTATGTGCAGTAGACAGTTTGGAAGTCGCTTCTCCACTACAATATTCTATGATATCCTAGTTCAGTTTGATTACCTTTGCAGACAGTGGGCGGATCCATAGCTTGCGGTAGGAACGACTCGGATTTCAACACCACTCTGCACGCCATAGACGTCAACGTTGTCTTAACTAGCGGTAACTATACAAACTATATATACATAGGCATTGTATCGAATGAAACAAGGGTTGTTCCGTGAGCTTTCATCCGAATACATAGCTGGAATTTGCAGCTAGGCTTATGTTCACAATTTGTTCCATCTTACGTGAGTCTATGAGGTAATTAGGAAGGATTTCTTGGGCACACGCCGGTTCCTTACATAATGCATCCTCAGGTGCGGAAGAACATCGTACTCATACCATATGAAACAAAGGAGACTGTGTTATTGTTAATTATATTCTTTTGGCATAGGATTGATTGTCATAAATTGTTCTGAAAATTTATTTTTGTAAAGTAATATTAAACGACCAACTGACATGTGCAGTCGTATACACTTAATTTACATATGAAAATGTTAAACACGTTTACATGAGTTGATGGTACAATCGGGTTTTCGACTGGGAAGTGTCTGTGACCTTGAACGCAGTAGTGTAAGAATTCTAACCTTAACACGCTGATAGTTCTTTTAGTTACAGTCTATATTTGTATTGCAGAAAAGGGCGAGCGAACTGTGCCCATTAGCAAGTTGAGTATTGGTGATGGTGAGGTCATCATTCGAGTTGTCATCCCGTTTAGTGACAAGGTACGGAGTATTAAAGACTTGCACAATTCGTTTGTTGATGTTAATACAATCTGATGTATCTACATTAGCGATTGTAACGGCTTAAATATTGTTTAATCATCAAAATCAGCACGATTTTTACGACGTTATTGTCGTCCACAGCGCCATGTATTGTCGTCCACAGCGCCATGTGTTATTGCTAGAAGTTGCATCTCTAGACACGTAACGGAGATTTACAATATTAAAACAGACTGTGTGATAATGTCAGGTTTGGGAGCAGTCTTGTGAATGATACGAAAATAAAACTTATTGAAATTGTTCGTACTGACTGTTACAGGATGAATACGGGGCCTTTTTCAAGCAGGCGGAGAGACGCTCGTTTTCTTTGGCTATCGTGAACGCCGCCATGACGGTGAGGCTGTCAGACGACAACCGGATCCAGAGACTTAGGTAACCAGCCTTTAAATTGAGGTATCGATGAATACGGGATGTATTACATGAACATGCCAGTATAGTAAGGCCAAAAAACATTGGCTTCCATAGCTTGCCAAAAATTATTATATGTTGGTCGAATGTCGGCGAAAATTTGTGTTGTCCTTATTTGTTTAACGATTCTCCACTTTGATAATAATATACAGAAACACACAGACGTCTTCCGAATATCTATAACACATTATATTTAGTTATATTTTGTTGTTAATCAAAAGTATTTTTTTCGAAAATGATCGAAATATACAGTAGCCAAAGATATCATAAACTGAATAGTAAATTTAGCAAATATGATAGAATTTCGGAAAAATCATCGAACACTCAAAATGGATACCAAAATAAATTTTTTGGGTCGGCATAGACAGTTAGGGTCGGTCGAGTAAGTAGAAACAAACAACTTTTTTTACACGTAATCGGCTCGATGATGAATTTTACAGGGTGTGTCTGGGCGGTGTAGCGAAGGACTCCGTACTGCACTTGGACCTCAGAAGTGTCGCAGACGGCAGGTAACACATTACGCGAAATGCCATTTCAGCCTCGCTATGGGAAAACGGGGCTTAATACATTTGCGTGTAGTGTCGTCCCAGATTAGCCTGTGCAATCAGGCTGATCAGGGACGACACTTTACACCCAAACTGGATTTTTGTAAAGCTGATATTTCTTTTAAACAAAAAATACCACAAAGGCGGAACATGGCCTGCACAGGCTAATCTGGGACGACACTTTACGCATATGAATTAAACGCCGTTTTCCAAGAGCGAGGCACATGTATTGTGAAACTGGGGCCGTTGTCATGATGGTAGGCATTATTTTGTGGCTGCCTTCTGACGATCAGTTGTCACCGTAACTAACCAAACTCATTAAAATATTTTCGGGATTAATGTTTCTCCTTGGAAATGTCATCATTGTCAAATTGAAGATGACGAATGTTTACTACAAATTTCGACTTATATGCTTTAATCCAACTCGAGGTATGTCATTTAAATAAAGATCAAATGAGTATTTAGGGGCACAAACTTGATTCTTACGACTTCCCTGCAGGATGTGGGATGAGAGCTGCTTGCATGGGGTTCTGGGAGCGCTCACGGCGGCCCTCGAGGCGGAGAACGGCCATCCAAAGGACGCCTACAAGGTGGCCGTAGCATCCGCTTGCTGGTTCAAGTTCTTCGTCAGCGTCAGGAAGCAGCGACAGGTACTGTAATAGGGAAGTTAGTTGTTATGTAATGGTTGCTGCTTACTTTTATAAAAACGGGATACTTATTAATATGCTAAGTTTAAAAGAGAGCTCTAAATGTTTCCTAGCATTTTTAGCGTGCGGTATATTTCAAGTATAGTTTTCTTTTATGCACACGACATTTATTGCACGTAATGCTCTGCCCAACACCGACAAGACGTAATGCTCTGTTCAACGCCGACAAGACGTAATGCTCTGTTCAACGCCGACAAGACGAAATGCTCTGCCCAACACCGACAAGACGTAATGCTCTGTTCAACACCGACAAGACGTTATAATATGCCCAACTCCGACAAGACGTAATGCTCTGCCCAACACCGACAAGACGTAATGCTCCGCCCAACACCGACAAGACGTAATGCTCAGTCCAACACCGACAAGACGTAAAGCTCTGCCCAACACCGACAGGACGTAATGCTTTGCCCAACACCGACAAGACGTAAAGCTCTGCCCAACACCGACAGGACGTAAAGCTCTGCCCAACACTGACAATACGTAATGCTCTGCCCAACACCGAAAGAACGTAACGCTCTGCCAAACACCGACAAGACGTAATTCTCTGCCCACCACCGACAAGAGACGTTAAGCTCTGCCCAACACCGAAAGGACGTAATGCTCTGTCCAAAACCAACAAGACGTAATGCTCTGTCCGAAACCGACAAGACAAAACTCTGAAATAACCTGAATGGCAGTTAAAAAGTGTGAAATAAAAAAAATCATGACTTGAGTGCACTAATCGTGACTGTGTATGTATTATGTTCACCATTACCCCAATTATTAGCTTATAGATGCCAGTTCCTACGAGGATCTAGTTCGACCGGTGTTCCAAGGTCCCTTTTACAGCAGTCAGACGTACGACTCGCCCGCCGACGCCGACCAGTCGGTCACCGACGCCGTCGGCAGAACCGTCAACGTCACTCACGCGGACTCAGCCGTCAGCGGGCGCGCTATCTATGTGGACGACATTCCGGAAGAGAAAGGTTCCCCATTTTACAGATGTTTATTAATGATGATTTCGAAATCTCTAAGAGCGCGCAAAGTTTTATCTATTTTGGGCCATATGTCCTATCAAAGAATGGTAGAGTAAGATGTAGTTGACCAGAATGTTCCTTAAATACATATCAAAGATACAAATAAAATTAAAAAAAATACTGAAATTCAGTATTCATACTCCTTATATGTTGGTGAAAAGCAGTTATGCTTCTGTGAAGACTTTCTCTTAATATATTGATAAAGTGCAATTTCAAAAAAGAATCCAATGAAAATGAATTAATTAATGTATGATATTAACATTTAGTTTCATTTTTACTAAAGGTATGCCTTTAATAGTCATGCCTGTATATTGCATGCGTTTTCTAGACGAACTGTTCGTGGGTCTCGTACTCAGTAAGCGTGCGCACGCGCGAATCGTGCACGTGAACCCTGCGCGTGCTCTGGCTTTTGAGGGCGTGACCGGCTACATCGATCACTCGGACATCCCGGGCCGGGACGGGTACGGGAGCATCGTGCCGGACCAGTTGGTGTTCGCCAAGGACGAGGTAGTCCGTGGCACTAGACACCGAACACTAACAATATTTTTTTTACAAAATTAACAATGTGTGTTTACAAAAGAGTCATACTAGTATTATATTAAAGTGATATTATAGGCATCTTACAGTTTATAGGTGTCTATCGCAACCGTTGTTTATTTTTGGTGTTTTCACTTCATATACACTTATATTTGTTAATGCAGCATCAACATACTAAAACAATATCTCGGAAAGAGAAAAATAATGCATTTGAATATCAACCGTACTTTCGTTTTGACAACTGACAACAGAAATTATTTACGATGTGAATCTAAATCTAGTTTTAGTGCAGATTCCTTCATACGCCACAAAGACACTATTTTGTTTTACGAATCATTTCGGCTTAGAGGACTGTGTGAGTCACGTCATATATCCAATATAACATATTTTTTTATAAACAACTGGTAGCAAGATGAGTTGCAGATAATTGGTCAGTAACCACATTTAAACTAACTATTTTTACCTGTTAATTCTTTTCATCTCAATTCAACAGTCAAAAATGCCCATAATATCACTTTAACATTTGTTAACGTTTTAAATTAATACATTGGATAAAGTCAAAGAAGTATAACACTCATTTGATTTGATGTTATTTTATTCATCTCTGGTCAACTGTCTCTCGACGCAATCAGCGCTTTGATTTGTTTCGACTCTTGAGACCTGTCCGTACACGAACCAGCATCCGCAACTCATGTTCAAAGCCTGTATACTGGTGTTTTCAGGTCCTGTATTCCGGGCAACCAATCAGCGGCGTGATAGCCACTAGCCGCGAGATCGCGCTGAGGGCCGCTGACATGGTCGAAGTCCAATACGAGGACTTGCCCGCCATTCTGACCATTGAGGTCCGTATCTCGAGGAGCTGTTGCCATTTGGAGTGTACTTTTTTCGTTGGGAACCCTGTCATAAGTTTCTTTCAAACGTTTGATCGCTGGGAGGTTCAAGCAATCTCCAGTCTGACGAATATGTACCAGCTGTTAACTTGATCTGACGGCGTCGCATAAATGGTCACGTGCAGATGACTTTTAAATAACCAATAAAATCTTCGCTTTTAATGTCAAGTAGTTTGTTCGCTTTGTTGTTCAGGCAGTAAAGATAAAAGTCAAAAGCCTTTACATAAAGAGATATTTTATATTCGAATTTTTTTTAATCGGGTAACAGCGATTTAACTGGAAAGTCAACTAAATCTGATCCCGTATACTTTGTCGTCATATCCTAACAGCGACATGTAACTGAACGAAAGTTTGATTTTTTATACTCGGGTGTTACTCTGTGTTCTGTTTAGATCGCCTTAGGTATATAATACATTATTTATTTACATTATAAATTAACTTATTTATCTAAAATATGTAAACTAACGAACATAATTGTTTATATTTAAAGTTAGACATTTATATTTAAGACAAAACAACAACAACCGCTATAATTTGCCTGAGAAGTAAAGAGTTTTGTTCGTTCCTGTAAACTATTATACTTATTTCATATAGAAAAGGCATAAAGTACACACTATTTACATATATGATTAAATTACGTTGCAGGACGCGATCGCAGTGGGCTCATACATCGGTGACGCTATAAAGATGTGTGAGGGCGACGTGGAGGCAGCCCTGACCTCCGCCAGTTACACTTTCGAGGGCGAGTACGGCACAGGACTCCAGGTAAGGGCATGTAAGGGGCCAGTCGGGGCGGGGCGCTCATTCATCGGTGACGGAAACAAGGTATCACAATGACACGTGGAGGCAGCTACGACCTCCGCCAGAATATTCGAGGCTAGTACGACACAGGGCTCCAAATAAGGACTATTAAGGGGCTAGTCAGGGGTGAGTCTTATACATCCGTGAAGGTATCAAGATATCACAATGGAACATAGAGGCAGCTACGACCTCCGCGATAATATTCGGGGGCTAGTACGACACAATTAAGGCTCCATATAAGGGCTATTAAGCGGTCTCATACATCGGTGAAGTTACAAATATATTTAAGGGCAACGTTGGGACAGCCTTGACACCGGCCAGCATCACTTCAGATGGTAACAAGGTTACAGGCTCCAGGTAGGGACTCGTAAGGGGCTACTCAGGGGTTGGACCCATACATTGGTGAAGCTATACAGATTTGTGGAGGCGATTTGAGGGCTGCCATGACCTTCGCAAGTTGCACATTTGAGGACGAGTACACCGCGGGGCTTAATGTACGGACACATATGGTGTACTTTATCTGGGCGCTTTCATGATATCGTATAAGGTATGTGGAGGAAAGTCCGCTTCGAGTAAGCCATCGGCTTCAAGATAGCTGCTTGTAAGGGGCTATCAAATGTGAATATGCTTTACAAATGTTTGTTGGTACTTGCTCATAGAGTATCTGAAAATGCGGTATTGTTTGAAAGAATGGATTTTTTACATGTTGTGTTCAGAAAAAGACAAATTTTAAGATTTGCATAAAGGGATATATTTATCTCCTAATCGCAGACGTACTATGAGTTGACTTTTGGTCCGGGACATATCCTAACGTAGTAGTGTGCGCCCTGTTTTCATTTCTAATTGAAGCCCTGGGCGAGTGTTGTCCGAAATTAATGCATTTGTACCGTATTTATGTTTCTCCTAGGATCATTTCTACATGGAGCCCCAGGCCAGTGTTGCCCGGGTGCGCGAGGACAACGAGGTGGAGGTATGTGTCACCACTCAGAACATAGCCACTGTACAGGGTGCGTTGGCTAACCTCCTCGGGGTAACCAGCAACAAGGTCACGGTCAAGGTCAAGCGGCTAGGTAAGGGTATATTTACTAGACTTGCCGGGAAATGTTGTGAACAAGTATGCTTACAACAAGACCACGAAAGTTCTTAATCGAAATAATAGTAACACTGAAAATATTCATCCACATGGACCATTGACATTGATCGCAATGCCTTGATTTTTATTCACTAAATGTTAAAAGTAGATGACTAAATTTTGTTTAGCATTGACGGTTGTTATCGCGTACGTCTCTTTGCTTTGACTCTTATATATTTGGAATCGTAAATGCGTGCCATCTTTCACCAAGTATTGTCTGTATGAAATATTCTTCTCGGGATGAACATATAAATTGCCACGTCAATGTTAAGGAATAGGTTTGTTCGCTTGATTGCAAATGCTGCGAGAATTTATTAAAAAGGTTTACCGGTATTGTATTTAATGTACTGAATTAAAGAAACAACATTTTTTAAAGTAAAGTATCTACGCTTTGATATGGTGATGTAATATTTTTATTTTTGTTGATTTAAAATGCTTTTTATCAAAATATTACCATACAGCGGAAATGACAAGGTTGTGAATGTGTATATTTTTTAGTATTTGTCGTTTTGCAATTCAGGAAAATTCGTTGACCGAGTTTCTTACACGTGGGCTGTACTCAATGGTCACATAGGCGCATAGTGAAATATTTATTTTCATCGGATATTTTTATATAAGACTATTTGCAAAGTTTTTTTTTGAATGCTGTGCTTTCAAGGTGGTAGCTTTGGTGGCAAGGATGTCATCCCGGTTGCCAGTGCTGGGCCTGCCGCTATAGCTGCCAAGAAGTACGTAGAATGTGCATTTGCTTTAAGTGTCGTCACAAATTAGCACGTGCAGTGCACACCGGCTAATCAGGGAGGACACTTTTCGGCTGTATGGTATTGTTCATTTATATGAAGTATCTACTAAGCGAAAATCCAGTCTAGACGGAAAGTGTCGTCCCTGATTTACCTGTTCAGATTGTACGTAGGAATATGGGACGAATCTGTACGAAAATACATTAAGCCCGGTTTTCACACAGCGAAGCTCATTTATAAGAGCTAATTATTTTTTGTTTATAGCAATTTTGTCCTTATATCATTGTATTAATCTTTAAAATGACACCTACATATTATCTTACTGATAATTATAATTCATGTATAAGAACGATAAATAATTATGTGAATATTAGAAAGCCTCGAATTAAACCGACTTAGAGTATGAAAAGAAAGATGTATGGGCGCGAACTGTAAAAATGAATTTATAATATTAAATTCAGATTTGAATAGGGAGATTTGTGAATACTAGCGTAAGTCAGTCTTATTTAACATTGCAAGGCGTGTCAAATATGATGAATCTGTTTCTTTTCCGAAATTTGTGGAGACCTTTCGTTTTAGAAATATTTCCGGTACTTTTTAACAATCCCTAAAGTACGAATTAATCCTTACTTGCAGTATTGATATTTTTTTCACATAAATTACAAAATGACTTTTTTATTTTATTTCAATATTCATTTTGTATGTATATCTTTCTACGAGTATACGTTTATTTGCCAAACGAGGCATAATAAATACAGATTCAGTATTTTTAAGCGTAAATAAAGTTTCTTGTTAGCAAGTGAGCCTACATACCTTACTTTTGTACTGACCCTAAACTTTTTTTTGTTCTTTCTTTTGACAGTCGATCTTTACGTAAACGTGCCCATAGATCTTTTACATAGGACAGTGCCAAGTTATGCATGTTGTTTTTTCCCCAGGACTGGTCGTACCGTGAGGTGTGTTCTACCCAGGGAGGTTGACATGGCGGTCCGCGGAAAACGGCACCCGTTCCTGGGGCGATACAAAGTAGCGTAACAGTTTAAAACTTACCTTTAACATGTGCTTATTTCATCAAAACAAATTTCGGACCTATCCCCTGAAATAGTTTAACCAATCGCAAGTTGACAGGCGTGTTAATGTATTGTTAAATTTTAAATATAATTGAATATAAGTTGTCTACATAGTTTTTCGTTTTGCATTCGACATAACGAAACACGGACATAAACGTCGTATTTTAATTTCTATTCCGATTTTCTTAATACCGAAACAAATACAAAAAGATGAAAGCCATTTTTTTATTTATACCGTTTTTCTTTGTATTAATTATACAACAAAACAAGAAACTTATTTCCTTATTTATATTTTTAATTGTAATATTACAAAAATCAATATTTGAAAATTGAAACTTAGTGCCAGCTCCAATTTACCGTTCTTGATTTGATTAAACGATAAACGGTAAACGAAGGGCACTGTTCTGTTGTATTTGGGACATAAACCATGATTGATCTTCTTGTGCAGTAATTTCCCTTTGATTTTATACCTTTGAATACATAAAACGTTCACTGTATAGAGGATGCTGGCTCGTCTAATCGAAGAAAGAATAGATCTACAGTAACGTTATATTATTTAACCAATGTGCATGTCTGGTTTTATTTCATAGCATTGGCTTTGTATAACATTCATTTCGATAATCAATGCACAATACAATATTTTTTCGGCCTAGCTTTTCTGTACAAGTAATGAAGACATATCTGTTAAACAAATAAAAAAAAATCCGTATTCTTGTTAAACATTCAAATTTAATGAGTATGGTGTACAATTTCCCTGAAGGAATGTACTGCCTCGTGAAGCCCTGTGCCGCCCGGGCTCCTACACTACGGGCATCTGACTGGAGGTAAGCTCTCGAACAAAGTGGCATCGTAGGTCTTGCATACGACCAGTGTTTTGCAAGGTTCAAATAGATGGTGCGACACTGGTCCTTAATTAATCACTTAAGGTCATTCAAGTTCAGAGCAAGGCTGTAATGGCTTACGTTTTGGGTTCTTTTATAATTGTATCAGCATGATTATGTTTGATGCTTCCTATTCGTTACAAGACCATTACATTAAAAAAGCAGAAAAATTAACGCTAATTATTACGGCCAATTATTTTGAATACCCTATAAGTTACAACTCTAACGTTGTTAAAAATTAATTTTTGTCTTTGGATAAAGTTTTTATTTTGTTGTACAGATCTTTTTCCCACTTTTGGAATGACTGTTTACATGAACTTGACGTGCATGAAATGAATAAAAACATGCACTTTTCGACTAGTGCATGTACTTAAAGAGATCACGCGAACAAACGCGTTCTTGGTGGCGCGTTCCTCTTCCCGACTCACGGCCAGCACCACCTTTCCAGGAGTCAGCTGTTCCTCTTCCCGACTCTCGGCCAGCACCACCTTTCCAGGAGTCAGCTGTTCCTCTTCCCGACTCTCGGCCAGCACCACCTTTCCAGGAGTCAGCTGTTCCTCTTCCAGACTCTCGGCCAGCACCACCTTTCCAGGAGTCAGCTGTTCCTCTTCCCGACTCTCGGCCAGCACAACCTTTCCAGGAGTCAGCTGTTCCTCTTCCCGACTCACGGCCAGCACCACCTTTCCAGGAGTCAGCTGTTCTTCTTCCCGACTCTCGGCCAGCACCACCTTTCCAGGAGTCAGCTGTTCCTCTTCCCGACTCACGGCCAGCACCACCTTTCCAGGAGTCAGCTGTTCCTCTTCCCGACTCACGGCCAGCACCACCTTCCCAGGAGTCAGCTGTTCCTCTTCCAGACTCACGGCCAGCACCACCTTTCCAGGAGTCAGCTGTTCCTCTTCCCGACTCACGGCCAGCACCACCTTCCCAGGAGTCAGCTGTTCCTCTTCCCGACTCACGGCCAGCACCACCTTCCCAGGAGTCAGCTGTTCCTCTTCCCGACTCACGGCCAGCACCACCTTTCCAGGAGTCAGCTGTTCCTCTTCCCGACTCACGGCCAGCACCACCTTCCCAGGAGTCAGCTGTTCCTCTTCCCGACTCACGGCCAGCACCACCTTCCCAGGAGTCAGCTGTTCCTCTTCCCGACTCACGGCCAGCACCACCTTCCCAGGAGTCAGCTGTTCCTCTTCCCGACTCACGGCCAGCACCACCTTCCCAGGAGTCAGCTGTTCCTCTTCCCGACTCACGGCCAGCACCACCTTTCCAGGAGTCAGCTGTTCCTCTTCCCGACTCACGGCCAGCACCACCTTCCCAGGAGTCAGCTGTTCCTCTTCCCGACTCACGGCCAGCACCACCTTCCCAGGAGTCAGCTGGCTTAGTTGCCTCTGGACAGCCTGGGTCTGGTGCAGCACTTGGTCCCGTCACGCCCTTCGCGTCCTTTGTTTAAAGAAAATATACTTTATAATTATTGAGGAAGTTGTCAATAAAAATAAAAATAAACTCTGAATATTCGTTTTCTTTATGTAACGTTACGTTTGTTAAATCAAAAATTTTAAGCAGAGTTATACATACAATGATTGAAAGTTTAATATTTTGATAGTATTGACATAATCCAGAGCTTTCCGGAATATTAAATATGATGTTTCAGTAGTTATGCAATATGGACAGAGAAATAAGTATTTTTTATTTTGTGTTATAATTAGTATAGCGAAACACGATATAAAGAAGTCCATTTTGTTTTCGTATTTTTTTCCATCAGTTATTAGAAAATCGGAATATGAACTTATATGCGTTTATTTTCATGTTCCGTGTTGTCGAATGCAAAAACGGTATACACAGACCAAAGTTATTTTAAAATCCGTTATTACGACAAAAACAAACAAACTTTTAATATCGCAAACTTCACGTGATATGCATTGGGTCATCAGGTGGGCGTGTCAATGGACGGGGTTTTGGAGGCGGTTGATCTGCGACTGTACAGCAATGGCGGCTACGCCATGGACCTCTCCTTGCTGGTAAGAGAAAAGAAGTGGATTGTGTTCAATAGGCGCAGACGACCATTCTGACCTAAATACACGTGTTTAATCCCGAGGTTTAAATTCTAATTGAAAATATGAACTTAATAAAATGAATATGTAAAGTTCAGCTAATGAGATTGCTCATTGCCGAAAAATATTTTTAGTTTTTGTTTTGAGCTGTATACATAGATTTAGGTCATACATTGATGCCATTCACTTTTAAAAGCATTTAACAAGTATTTTATTGGTCGGCTGAATGGTTGTCAGAAGATGATTTTCAATTGATTACAATAGGACCCCCCTATGCGAAGCATCTTGAATTCGAGGATTTTATTATCACCCGATTGCGTTTTAAACGGGTCTCAAGTTATGTTTTACCGCATATTTTGTGCACCGTAGTTTTGGGTGTTTTACATAATGCAAATATCTGAAATAAATTTCAACCATGCTGCTTGATAATCGTAGACTACTTCAATAAGTGACTAACCAATTTGAACATGTCTATTACCCATGCAGAAGCCACAATAATGTTTAAAGAAACATTGAGACAAGGCTGTTTTGATGTTGTTTTACCACTAAACTATTAGCATAATATGTTGTTTTTTTCGTTCGTATACATATCCATTATACAGATAATGGAGTTGGCGGTGATTGCCTGCGAATCCGGGTACAAGGTTCGGAACCTGCGTGTTGAGGGCCGGGTGTGTCGCACTAACACTTCCTCCAACACCGCCATGCGGGGTTTCGGCCACCCACAGAGCGCGTTGATCATGGAAGACATCGTGGCCCGTGCGGCGGCAGTCACTGGCTTCACCCCCGAGCAGGTTCGCACTAACAGATGTACGATTTGTATTAAGGCACTGTACAAAGTCCATCAACATATAGATCGTAGAGATATAACAATGTCTTGTAACGTCAACTAGTTTTCTGTCCGGCATCTAGTGGCCTGCTCGAAGTAATTCATTTTCAGCGTTCAAGATAACATTCCCGCTTTTATTACTGAACGCTAGTAAAATAATAAATCAGAGTGTCAAAAATGGGTTAGTTGTCTCTTGCTTGTTTTGGAAATTTGTTTTAATAAATGGAATAAATGATCGAACTTAACAGATGCGGGAAAGAAACCTTTACAAAAGCGGTGACGTCACGCCATACGGCACGTTGATGGAGAAAGTCACGTTGACGTCTCTCTGGGCGGAGTGTAAACGGAAGAGCGAGTTTGAACGGCGCCTAAAAGAAGTGGAGAGTTTCAATGCGTAAACAATTACATGTCTTTGAAATAAATAAAATAATTAAAATAAGAAATTCGGCTGAAGTTTTGGCGTTCCATGATAAAGTTATAATTCAGTTTGCTTACTTTGCAGAACGACTTCGGTGCCAATTAAGTTCTGTAAGTTCTGACATTCGTGTTAATCACTGTAAATGTATGTGTACGATGAGGCATGTTGTGAAAATTTAAAGTGAGTCAGAAATTATTTCCCGATAACAAATACCAATAATAAAATAATGTAAAGATTAAAAGCATATTCACAGCATAAGACATTTATAGAAAAATATCAGCCATGCCTATTCACCTGACCTGACTCATCTCATTGCAACGTAATAGCAGTGAATAATGGCATTCTGTTTCTCAGGAACAATCGCTGGAAGAAACGTGGTCTGTCCATGACTGCCTCGAAATACGGCGTAGGATTCTCGGCAGTCTTTCTGAATCAGGTCAGATTTAAAAGGCCACAGATTTGTTAAAATAATTCAAACATTGTGTTCTTGTATCCCAGAATTACGGAATTTCATAAACGACAGCCTACTGTCTACCGCCAACTACCAACTGCTTACTGTCAACTGTCAACTGTCTGCTGCTGACTGCCAACTCCTTACTGCAAACTGTCTACTGTCAATTATACTACTATATTTATATAGTCTACAGTCAACTGCCAACTGTCTACTGCAAACTGCTTACTGTCAACTGCACACTGTTTACTGTCAACTGTCTACTGCTGACTGCCAACTGCATACTGCCAACTGTTCACTTTCAATTATACTACTATAGTTATATAGTCTACTGTCTACTGCCAACTGTCTACTGTCAACTGTCTACTGCCAACTGCTTACTTTCAGCTGTCTACTGCTGACTGCCACTTGCCAAAAATTACATCGTTGAGGAGAAAAAAAGACGCTTCTGGCTAGAAAGCATGGTATATCGTACAGATACAGTACAAGTATATGGTTACTTGTATAGATCTATTCAATAGCATTAGAGACAGTGGGGTTCTAGATGTTAGTAATGCTTTTCACATAGAATGTATACGGTTTTGTTTTATACCAGTAATTAAACGGACTGACTTAAACGGACTACCCCCCCCCCCCCCCCCTTATTGGCCTGCAGACGGGTAGACACAGACAAAAACGTACCAACAAGCGTCGAAACCATCACACAGAAACATAGAAGCCATATAAAATAGGACTGAAGACAAACGTTAAATAAAATAGGGACATTACATCCCGCTTTGCCATATACTTGTACTGTACCTGTACGATATACCATGCTTTCTAGCCAGAACCGTCTTTATCTCATCAACGGTGTAATTTTTTTACTAGTATTCTCGTAATATACCCTCCATTGTTATTGATCAATTGTATTTTTTTATCAATTGTATTTTTCAAAATTTCTTGTAAGCAGTGGACAGTTGGTGTAGACCGTTGGCAGTAGACAATAGACTATATAACCATAGTAGTATAATGACAGTAGACAGTTGGCAGTCAGCAGTTGACAGTAAGCAGTAATCAGTTGGCAGTAAGCAGTTGGCAGTAAATAGTAGACAGTAGACAGTTGCCAGTAGACAATAGACTATATAACTATAGTAGTATTATTGACAGCAGACAGTTGGCAGTTAACAGTTGACAGTCAGCAGTATACAGTTGACAGTAAGCATTTCAAGTAAAATTTCAAGTAGGATTGGTAACACGAACAAATTGCATAGACAATGTTTCACAAGAGTCCTTCTTGAAAATTCGACTCAACGTGTTTTAATAAATAAAATCCAAATAACGGAACTACCTACATATAGAACGGTTACTTTGAATAAAAATGGGTATGCACAAGCGTTGACATGGATGACACAGTTACATAACGGTGTTTGCAGCGCGTAGATGTCTTCTATGAAGAATTAAGGGCAAAATATTATAACCATGCATGCATTAAATGATCAACAATATAATAATTTATCAAATAAATATATATAGCATATACAAGCACATGTAGTTATTACGAGCATATACATAATACTATTATATATTTACTGTGTTGGTTAAAGTACATCTTTAAAATAACGGTGATACTTGTAAGGAACCACAAATGTCCACTATACACGTAATTATTACCTGACATTGACTAAAAAAGGGGGCGACATCTGTGAAAAGCTCGCTCATATCCATTGCAGGGTGCCGCTCTCGTGAACATCTACATGGACGGCAGCGTGCTCGTGGCGCACGGGGGAATAGAGATGGGACAGGGACTACACACCAAACTAATACAGGTTCGCGTTCAATGTGTGTCCTTACAGAGTTGTCGTAGATGCTCTCATGGTACACCTCTCAGTGGTACAAGTGTTATTAGTATGGTCTTGTCAAAGCTGATCATTTTAAGACCACATGCATATAAATATAGAGTAAATAGCTGTTAAGTGATCATACATGAGGACAAACATAGTATTATTTCTATAATGCATGGCTCCCCCTGGCTCAAAAATTTCTGTAGCCAACATTTTCGCCAAATGGATTTCTGTAGTCAAATTTTAGAAACTGTAGCTAAAGTTTTAGCCAAGCATTTTGGAACACCTGTTTCAAGTCTAGAACTAGACAGAGATCTATATTTGTTTTTATACGTCGCTGTATTAGAGCACTTGCCTTGGTATACGTACCTTTGTAAGTAAATTAAATACAATTTCGAAACAAATGCCTATCTCTGATTCTATTAGGGCCTTCCTGGGATTCAATTGAAGTCGTTAATTAAGGCATTTATGAGTCTCTTGCATCAAAATATGCACTAAGTACTGGTTGACCATCTTGCCGAGGAAATGTATAAGTAAATTTAATGCCGTGAAATCATTGAAGAACTGGAAATAGTTGAAACGGCCTTAAATGCTTATAAAAAACAAAACACAAACGTATTCATGCCAATTTAGATCGCATCTCGTGTGCTTGGTGTTCCGCGAGAGAAGATATTCACGAACGAGACCTCGTCAAGGGAGATACCCAACGCCACTGTCACAGCCGGAAGTATGGGAACGGACACGTATGGGCCCGCAGTCAGGGTGAGCAATACAATTCAAATACCGCCCTTGTGAAGTTTAAATGTTTAAAGTTTACAAATGTAATTGGCTGATTACTATATAGCAACGTATAATTACGGTTTCAGATAGCCTGCGAAACTTTGGTGGAAAGACTGAAGCCACTTCGGGAGCAGATGCAGGGAGCACCTTGGGAAAAACTGGTACCCAATTAGTTTTAATGAGTTTTAATAAGCAGGCGTACCGTGCCGCAGGAAAACCGGGCTTGACGCACGTGTTTAATGTGTCGTTCTTGACAAGCCTTGCAATCACCATAGGGCAATCCAAGCAAATAAATGGTTTATTATGATCCAAAACAAGGCATTGATATGAAAACAAGCATGTGAGAATTCGGATGACGCTTTATATTTAAGTTTATTTCAAACACACTGCCAAATTCTTTTTTACTATTCTATTAGGGTACATATTTATATTTGGTCAAAATAATATTTACTATCGAAGCATTAGGGTCTGCTTCTCAAACAGGTAATAATACATGTTTCATATAAATGCAAGGTCTCATACCAATAATTTTCGATTCGAAATGCATATACCACGTTCATTAGACCTTTGTTTCTCTCGATGGAAGCGACTCTCTTTACCGTGTGTTTCATTTTCACTTATTTAAAACTAATAAAAAAGCGTCCGAACAACGAAAACTTTTAAATTATTTCAATTAAAAGGATTATATATGTGTTGTGTTTCAGATTATCGCTGCGTTCTTCCAACGCATACAGCTATCGGCAACCGGATTTTGGAAGTATGCACTAAATTACAATGCGTTTATTAAATTATTAAGCAATAAGTACACAAATAATAATAATATAAATAGTGATTAAAACGAGTTCAGGAATTTTGTTAGTAAGCGAGCCTTTGGCGAGCTTACTAACGAATTTCCTTGACGAGTTTAATAAAATATGGTATGATATGAGAACAAGTGTCAGATCTTTTTTATTACATTCTTTTAAATAAGGAAATAAAATAAATATTTACGCAGACATAATGATAAATCCCGAATGTTGTTTACATTTCGTGACGTCATTTCAGCAAAATAACAAAATGCGATTGGTTAATAAACGCAAACTAAGCCAATGAAAACGCTTAAAAATGTTGTATTACACATGTGTAATAAAAAAAAAATTATGGTTGTATTACATGGAAAACAGGTTATAGCATGTGATAAAATCGGTTATACTTATTCCATGTTGGTTTCTAAAGTATGCTTAGATGAATTTATAAATTATCAAGATGTTTACTAAAAGATTTCGCTGAAATGGATTTCCAAATATACTAGAAACACTGCTACCAGTCGTCATTCTCATTTCTAAGTGCTCGCACCGATGTAATCTGTTGAAAAATATTAGGTCTTATTAAGAATTATCATGTCATATTGTGATAAATGTGAAAGATGACGTTTTTATAATGCACTTTCGGCAAATCGTGCGGAGTTTAAATTCAACATCGATAAAAACATGAATTTACATAACGATCAAATTTGCAAAAATGCATACATGTTGAACATCAACATCTATGATTTCTGGTACTTATTTGAAGTAAATCCGCCTCATCAGAACATCACATGATTTTATACAACTTATTTTAATGTTACTTATATGTGTCGTATCGTCTTCAAAATCGGCCCAATCTGTGTTTCAGATTGACTGAGTGTGTAGTTTTTAAAGCGTTCAGTATTATTTTACAAGAAACCAAACAATACAAAGGATATCAAAAGAGCTTAAACGATTCAAGTACTCATAGATCTTGGCGAATACAATTATTATACTTGGACAATCATTTCATTATTCAGACATGCACCAAACTATTTATGACAGGTCTCTGGTTCAAATGAAAGTTCTTGTTGAAACAGGAACATGTCAAAGTTTTAAGTTACAAAGGCATGCTTTTGGAGTAAATAAAGCAACACATGCTTTTACTTGAACAATAAAATGCAGAGATTGTGGACCTACTTGGTTAACAGACATGCAAATAAACGTGTAGGCATAATTTGTAGAAAAAACGTAGATTAGACGATTGCAGTCTGGTCCATTCTTTAATCAGTCATGTATTTGCATGACATCTCGTACCGCAAGTTCAGCACATCTATATATTGCATAAAAAATCATCCGATTAAAATATTATTTAGCTTTTGTGTGACATACAATCACACGGAAATTTGCACGTTTTTGTATTGGAATGGACGAACATTCTACCTTTTCGATGACATACATTTGTCAACTAGCCATCAGCGCAATCAGATACATACCTTATAATGGTACATTTTCGGTTGTGACAAACTGTTACATTACCTTCACTGTAAGGAGATATTTGTATTGTGCCGATCCATAATACATCTAATGATTTATCAACTCGAATATTATTTCTAGGAGATGTTAAAGATAATTTACTGGTTCAATTTCCGAATATTGACGAAATATGTAATGTACCGGTAGGTGTTGAGCTAGAAGTGCAATTGAGTTTATGCAGGAAATGCCAAGGGCGTGTACTCTGTGTTGAAATGCCAGAGTTTTGTAATTGGTGTACAACTGCAAAAGGAATTTATTGGTGTAAAAATAAGCCAAAATACTTAGCTTAGTGCAATCTAATGATTAAATGCTTTTCATTGGTTTACTTTACAAAACTTCGAAAGAAATGGGATAGGCGTAGAACATGCCAGCGAATAGTATTTGGTGTTAAAAAGGTGAAATACATGTACTTGTATTTGATGAAATAAGACAAAGGCTTATTCTAATGTTCAGTTATAATTGTATCGTCCTTGGTGTATTTTGCAGATCGCCCATGACAGAAAATTTCCACGCGGAGACGAAGTCGGGACGGCCCCACAACTTCTATACGTACGGGACCGCGTGTACCGAGGTGGAAATAGACGTGCTCACGGGGGAAAGTCAGGTGATTGAGACATTGATGATATTTTTTCCAGTTTTTAATTTAGATTTGAAAATCACCGTCTGTTGATGAATAGAATCTTATTTTAAGTGTATCATAAATCGCAAGGGCCACATTGGTATAATTTTGGTATGACTAAGTTTTTTTGAATATTTGTTTGTTCATTAGAATGAGCCAAGTGGTTCCAGAACAATAAAAAGCATACAGAGTACCTGACGATTTTTTGTTTGTTTTTATGCTGTGAATTCAGTATTCGTTAATACTCTAAAATATGCGAGCGCATTGACAAGCGTATTTCAACACTACCTATATAATGCCAATATATAATATACATTTAATATGCATTCCAGTTCATCGGACAAAAAAGCCATTGGGGATGTGTATGCGGTAAACATGTTACACAATATCCTATTTCGATAATTGCAGGTGGTCCGTGCAGACCTGTTCGTGGACATTGGGCGGAGTTTGAACCCAGCAGTGGACATTGGTCAGATAGAGGGCGCCTTTGTCCAGGTGTGTTGTGCCCGTGAGGCACCTTGCATGTCCGGTTCCAGTGCAGTGTAACACATTTCGTTTTAAGATTAACGTATGACATCTACTGACTTAGAAATTTGTGTTTATGATTTAATGCTTGAATTAAGTCTATCCGCGTCTTCACGACGTCGTTAAAATGAGTAGACCTATGACCCGAACAAGATAATGCATAGCAGTTTATATAGAGGATATTTGTTGGATTTGGTGGAATATCGATTTTAATTCACGAGTGATCATAGATAATGATTTGCGCCACGCGTGAACATATATATTTTGTATGATCACGAGTGAAATAAAATCGAAATTCCACCAAATAAAACAAAAATTTATTTTATGCTTATAAATGATTATTTTTGTCCATTCCGGACAATATGACTCCCCGTTTGGCGCCACATGTTACTACATGTATTTTCAATGGAAGCTAATCCGTATGTTTTTGTAAACATTCAATACAGAGTAGTCGCCATTGCGGGTCACAATAGGGAAACCAAAGATATCTTAAAAATAGTTTCGGTAAAAAAATGAAAATCATCGACAAATTTCACTGTTATTTTTCACTGTTTGAAACAATGAAATATCAGTTTTAATTCACTGATATTTTTCTATAAACCATTGGAAAGCATAAAATAAAAACAGATAATTTGTGCTTTTGTTGAAATAGCGAATGCGCTGTGTGTTCCTTGCTGGTGATGATAGTCAACCGCAATGAAAATAATAGAAGTAAAGCCAGTATGTAATATCTTTTTTTTAATTTAAAAGCATAACGAATCGTCTTTTCAAAACTCGTCCCATGCAAAATGGTAGTCAAAGTTAAGTGGATAAAGAATCCAGCCAGTTTGGTCTTTCACAGTGGGTGTTTTATATGGTTTTAAAACTAAAACATTGTCGCCGATTTCAGGGCCTGGGCATGGTGACGAGCGAGGACATGTGGGTTGACGAAAACGGGGACATTATCAATAACACGCCACTCAAGTACAAGATCCCCAACGTCTCCAGCATACCCAGGACGTTAAACGTCACGTTAATGAAAAACTTCGACGTAGACACGCACGTCTACTCGTCCAAGGTAATTAAGGTCACTGACGTATGTGTCGAAAAACTTGCATCACGCAACGATTAACAGAAAATCCGCTGTTAAGTATTGAAAGCCAGATAACGTGCCGACAATGTATTTTTTAATTAAAGGTCATAAGCAGTATCTGGTCAGTAAAAATACATATACTAGTTTCAATAATTATGGTCGAGTTTTTTTTCTACTAGACACACGTAGTGGCAGTTGTTATAGGATGTTGTTTTTCGACTGGACAACTATTTTATCAACTGTAGAGTGCCGGAGAGCCGCCGCTGATTCTCGCCATGTCGGTTATATCCGCCATCAAACACGCCATTGCGTCGGCGCGCGAGCAGCGCGGGGAGACAGGCTACTTCCGGTTGGACTCGCCGGCAACGGTCCAGCGCATCCAGACAGCATGTGGGCGCCAGATCATCAAATGAAACCTTTCGGCGCCTTATCGGTGTAGAATATTGTCAAACGCTTCATTTGCATGTTCTTGAACGTCATTTTAAAGAATTGCTTTATACACTGTTAGTTATAGAAACATGTATGACGTCATATTTATAGTTGGAGTAGGTATTTTATTGTTACTTTTCTAGATGTCTATGTAAATAGATAAAAATGACAAAGCAGTTACCCATCAATTAGTGATTAAAATAACCGCGATTTAGTATCAGAATATGAACGTCGAGGTTTTAAACTCTTTGATTCATCAGATTAAATGTGGACAAAGCATTAGGTAACTGTATCCCATAATATTTTGGAGTTCATCTGGTTTTTGTAGCGAGCAGAACCGAAAACATCGAACATTTGAACAATATTAAACATTAAAATGAGAGCAAGTGTTATGTATAATAAAACAAGAGGGCCTGAAAAGCCCAAAGTCGCTCACCTGAGATAACAAGATATTATTGGGACAAATCATCTGACCAAATTCATGAAGATCGGAAAATAAATGTGGCCTCTAGAGTGTTAACAAGGTTTTACTATAGCCATATAAGGAAAAATGACCCGCCCCCTGGCAGCCATGTTTTTCAACCAACCGGCATCATTTTTAACTCGTCCAAGATATTATCGGGATGAATCTTCTGACCAAGTTTCATGAAGATCGGACAGTAAATGTGGCCTCTAGAGTGTTAACACGATTTTACTATAGCCATATAAGGAAAATTGCCCCGCCCCTTGGAAGCCATGTTTTTCAAGCAAACATAATTATTTTCAAATTCACCGAAGATATCATTGAGACCAATCTTCTGACCAAATTTCATGAAGATTGGAAAATAAATGTGGCCTCTAAAGTGTTAACAAGGTTTTACTATAGCCATATAAGGAAAAATGCCCCGCCCCTGGTGGCCATGTTTTTAAAGCAACCTAAACCATTTTCGAACTCATCCAAAATATAATTCGTCTTTTATTCCATCAAATAGTATTGAGCACTGTTCAGTGTATAGATATCCAAACTATTCTCAGAAACTTCGAAAAGACTCATAGACACAGAATAAGGCTCGGTTACTATTACACATTAAATTTCACCTTGCAGAATTTCAGGGTCAGTAATCTGTCAGTTAATCGTCAGGGGAATACATAATGGACTACCGTTAAGGGCCTTATGATGATAACACAGAATTGCTTTCAAGATATTCGAAAACATAAATGATTGAGAAAGAAATGAATGAAATGAGAAAAAAACTGCCAAAATACTAAGGGGGAAATCGTTGAATTATCCAACCACACATGTATGACGTTCATTTTTAAACTTTTAAAGTTGATAAAATAATTGATTTACGATGGATAAGGGATAAACAAGTGATGCACGTATAGCACTATTAAATTTTTAATTTAATTAATCAATATGCAATTACCGGCGTATATAGAATTGTTTATTTTCAACTATCATATTTGAAATTAACGCTGTATATCGTGTTTAATATATTTATTGTTTTAGCTGAAACTGAGTATATACGTTTTTATTACTTTTTAAAAGATATAAAACGTTGATTAATAAAAACTATAATACAAGTTCAGAAGAAGTAGCATTAGAAAAATAAAGGCAAAAAAAGTTGTATTTAATAGTAAATATTTTTCTGATGAACAGCTAAAAACTCCTTCATGTACAAAAGTTATGTACTCCGTTTAGAAATCCCAATCAGTCTGTGCAGATTCGTTCATTCCACACAACAACACAGTTAAGAGTCTATGTGTCTGTATCGCTGTTATATTGCTCATTATAAATTTTACTGAAGTAAACAATTATTGATTTAATGTACCATATACACATTGTTGATGAATTTTTTAACATTCCACAGTCATAGTCATGTGTTGGATTTACAATGATATAATATAATATTGACATTGAAATCATAAATACTAGCTTTAAGTAAAATTAAGTCTTTATTATATTTTCCTCTTCTACTTAATCTCCATCTTATAAACATACTGATATCCCTGCATATTTTTACTATTTGGAAATTATTTCCTCTTTTCGTGGACCACAACTAAGCAGGTGCATGTTTGTCAAAAAATGTTGTTCACATGATTAAGTTATTTACTTCTCGGAGGACTAGACGAAAGCATTGGTGTCGCACCTCTGTAAATAGAAAATGTGAAGTTGGATAAAAGATATGATGTGAGGGCAGTGATTTAATGATAACCAATATTGTATGATACATGTTCCCCTAAACAATTTTTTAATTATATATTCTTCAAATAACATCACTTTTTTCTATTAAATAGATTTTTAAATTTAAAATGTCTAATATTGTTAAATTAAAATTTAAAGAGAACAACAATCAAACTGAGTTTTAAAGAGTTTGAAAACAAGATTGATGGTTGTTTTATCTAAAGCCTAACTCTTATTTTTGTTTGTTTATTTGTCTGAAAACAAATTACATTTTATTGGTTTGTTCAGTTTACATATTTTTATGTCAAACATTTAAAGGTTTTGTTCCACATTAATGATTATGTGCAGACATTTACAACTTATGTTATCTAAAACAGACATCTTATTAGCTTTTGTCTGTTAATTAGGTAGCACCTTTAATCATATTATTTTTAAAGCTATTTAGCGAATTACAAGATTAAAAGTTTCGATCATATTTGTTTAAAAAATGTTTACTCATTTAGGAAATATGAAATATTTTACTTATTAAAGATAAAAATTACATAAAACGGATAATATGCATTTACAAATCAAGCTTCCAGGTCTCACACCAAGTCCATCTTTCCAACCCACATTTAAATTAAACGTTCGAAATAGATCTCACGTGGACCTGTCAAAAATGAGGAATATATCCGAGGCTTCCGAATGCAATCAACTAAAGAAAGCTAAATTCATCTTATTTTCAGAATGCCCTTTTCGTTTATTTACGTTAATCAATAAGTTATGTATGCATGCTTCTGTTTTCGTCCTTGTTTTCGTCCTTGTTTCATTATCAGGGTTCATAAGAGTCTGTAAAAGAGACTAAAATTGCTTCTGATCCGACTGGCCAGCCATTTTGTCTGTTCTCGTAAATTTCAAAAAGCACCACCGTACTGTTGAAATTGAGTATGTCCAAAACCTTACTCACACAAACCTCCTAAAATAAGAGCGTTATCAGAGGAAAGTCTTAAAACAAATACAAGGTCTACCGGAACGAACATCAACATCAGCTTTATACATACTCATCGGTGGAAAACCAATTGAACTCCTATTAGACAGGAATTATTTGGCACTGTTTATGAATACCGTCTACATGTACGTCTACCGGAATCTGTTTAATATAAAATCCTCATGGCAGAACCAGATAGTAAAAGACTCGCATCAAACGCCAGAAAAATATTGGAAAAATACAACTTACCAACTCCTGAAGAGCTTTTAGAGGAGATACCAACAAAAGATAAATGGAAGAAAATGTTCAAAAAGGCTTCGAATGACTACTGGGAAAACACTTGGCGACAAGAACTGGCCACCTAATCCACTATGAAGAACTTACAGGTTCAACACCCAGTGATTGACAACCCACACAACTTGTGGAAATCCACTCGCCCAAAGCAACACGAAGTCAACGTGCTGAAATTAAAGCTCGGCTAATCACGGGTACCTTCATCCTTTAAAGTAATGCTATGAAGTACAACAAAAGCGAAGTGTCAGCAACCTGAAAATTGTGTGGTGTAGATTATGAAACAAGGGATCACCTACTGGGGAGCTGCTCGGCTCTTAGCCATCTCAGAGAAGAAAACTTCACACGATTGAAAGCAATCCTATCCGATGACAACAAATTCACAACCATCACACAAGATTTTGATATGCTAATTCAGATTATTCTTGACTGTACCCATTCATCGCTAAAGGACCGCGTAATATTTTCACGAGAGCAAAAGACAGACATAGAAAGATGGTTCCAAGATTACTGCGAAAGACTCATCACGCACAGAGCTCAAATAATAAGTAGCAAATAATGGGTATCCAAATTATACATATTATCCTTCAGAATAAATTAATATAATTGTAATGGTCCTCTCGCGTTTCGCTTTCGATACTATGTACTAGACCAAGTTAACTTAATTGATGGCCGACCGCGTTTCGTTGTATTTGTAAATACTAGTCTGTTTACGCGCACTAGTTATCGTTTAAAAAGTTACGCTTAAAAAGTTGAACATTATGAGTGAACGAAGGGAAAACTCATCCTCTACAGGGGAGTGCTCCCATGCCAAAGGGAGTAAAATCCACGACAAGACAAGACAAGATATGGTACAAAACGGTTATATCATGTCAAAACGGTACTTCATGGTTATCCACTTAACATAGTAGAGATACAAACTGTCGATAATTGTAGCGTTTTAAGATGCTGTTTTGGAGGCCATCCTCCAATTTCGTTGATATGTTTTGTTGTTCAGCTTTGCGCATCGCTCTCTTGGTTTCTTTATGGAATTTTCAGTAGTGATCCCAAATATTAGAGTGTATTGCCTTTTTGTAGATATTCGCTTTGCGTTCAGCTGACGTTTTTGGTGATCTATTGAGTGAAGTTATTCGAAGTTTTCATTAAACATGTTTGATTGAATGGCTGACGAAAGTTTGGATTTGAATGTATGCTAGAGATGGTGCTGTCGTTTTTTTTTATATAGAGACGCACTTCCTGTCTGGTTATGTCGGTGACGTTGGCCATCAGTTGGTCCCAGTTTGCCGTTAGGGAAAGTGAAGCATCCTAGTTTCGGTTTTATATACCGCGATCTCTATGAGAGTCAGCTTAAACAATGTCATGATCTGATATACCGGGGGTGTTGGTAGTTGATTTGATTAAAGACGGGTTGGTGAAAATTAGGTCGAGCAGGCTGTTTTTTTTCTGGTTAGCTTGTCATGCAAGTGAGGTGGTATGGGGTTGATTGAGTAGGGCTTGTTTTACATCTTTATCCTGGGCTTCTCTTCGTACCGATAGGTCCATTCAATGTCAGGGTAATTGAAGTCACAAGGTATGATGGTTGGCCGTTCCTTGTCGTTCATCGCCATCTCGATCGATTTCCTTAGTTTTTAGCTCACCTGAGCACAACGTTCTCATGGTGAGCTTTTGTGATCGCCTGCCGTCCGTCGTCAACATTTGCATTGTGAATACTCTAGAGGCCACATTTTTTCTGATCTTCATGAAACTTTGTCGGAACATTTGTCCCACTGATACCTCGACTGAGTTCGAAACTGGGTCATGCTGGGTCAAAAACTGAACACTAGGTAAAAAAAAAGAAAAACCTTGTGAACACTGTAGAATTCACATTTGATGCCCAATCTTCATGTAACTTTGTCAAAATGTTTGTCTAAATGATATGTTGGTTGAGTTCAAAAATGGTTTCGGTCTCTTGAAAAACATGGCCGCCAGGGGGCGGGGCAATATTCCTTATATGGCTATAGAGAAACCTTGTGAACACTCTAGAAATTTTTGCCCAATCACCTTGAAACTTTGTCAAAACAGTCAGTGGTGACATCCGGACCGAAAATAGGCGTTCTTTAATTAGACTCGATAATTATTTCCGTATTACATAAGTGCTCACAAAGTTACATAACTCGTAACCGTCCCGTGACCGGTTCACTTACGTAAGCGAACGAGACCGCACTACCACATTTGTTTATAGTGAAACTTTGTGAATCCTTTTAGTCACAGTTTTAGTTCAATCTGAATGACACTTGCTGATTTGCACACATGGTGACAATCTTTATGAGCATAATTTTTTTTGCTCATGGTGAATTTTTGTGATCACCTTTTGTCAACTGTCTGTCTTCCGATGTGGGTCATGAATAATTGCCGTGTTAACACTGTAGAGGCCACATTTATTGTTGGATCTATATGAAACTTTGTCAGAAGATTTGTCCCAATTCTATCTTTGACGAGTTCAAAAATGGTTCCAGTCTGTTGAAAAACATTTCCGCCATGTGGCCATTTTTGTTGTTCATTCTTCATGAAACTTGGTTAGAACATTTGTTCTATTGATATCTTGGGCCGCAAAGAACAGGTCATTTCTTTTTATCTCAGATGAGCGACGTTGGGCCTTTCAGGCCCTCTTGTTTAACATCTTGCATATTTCTTTGCAGAGTGAAGACGGATGAAACAAGGAGCTTCTTATTGTCTTTCAGCTTGATTTGAACCAATTTGATTTCACAATTGGTGACAAGTTGAGCGTTCTCTCTGGCGACCAGCTCTTCACGTACTAACAAATACTCAATCACCAAGTGTTCCCTTGTCGTTTCTGTATGCCTTATGAGAGGGGAGAACCTCGCTGGAGTGTATGCCAACTGTCGATGTTGCGTTGCCTAGTTTTTAAATCTTTTAGCCATGACTCTGTGCCACAGACTTTGTCAGGTTTGATGAAGTAGAGAGCTGCCTTACGTTCTGAGCCTTTGAACAGCCAAGGCTACGACAGTTGATGTTCATGATCCATAGGCTTCGTTTTTGAGAGACGAGGAACATGGACGAGCTGTTGGTTGTTTACTTGGTAGTGGAAGAGGAGCTTTGTTGCCTTGATCTGCAAGGTCTTACTGTTGGGCTGCTCGAGTGCAGGGGGCTGAATAAGGAGCCCGACGTGAATGGGTCTATTAAACAATCAATATTTGACAGCGGTTCGTAAATGTTTGAGCTCAATCTATTACAGTTTATTGAGATTCCTGATAAAAAGGTTGGTAGGTGTCACTAGCGAAAATGTCTCTTCTGAATGTTGCTTATTGTTAGAAGCGTAATGATCATTAATTCCAGTGTCATGGTGAAATGCGGCACGTTGCTTTGCTGCATTGGTAACTGGGTGGGTGTGGTAATGGTGAGGTACAAGGTAGCTTCTAGGCAACGTGCGAAGCAAACCGGAACACTTTTCAGTTATGGACTTATTGTATAAAATGTTCTTTAAAGAGTTATATTAACTTCAATTTAATTAATTTTTATTCATACAAAAACCACGCCTTTAGTCAACTGCGCTATCATGCTTGTGAAGTAACCAGGTCCAGCCTATGGAAATAAAGAATACTCAAAATGATGACGTCAAATTTAAACACCATAGGACCAAACAAACAGGACCCAATTTATACAATTATTTTTAATATCAACTAATTTCTCTTTATTTGAAGCCAGTTGTATCCGTTATTATATGCCATGATGATTTTTTTTCTTCTTTTTTTCTATTTTAGACGTTTGCCTTTTATGACCGGCCTCTAAACAAGTTATTATTCTTTTTCAACTATCAATGTGTATAACTTGTCCTAAAGGATAACTTTTATGCTTTTCAACTTTCATCACTCAATTCATGCAATCGTTCCTTGTTATATAATATTGTATGTGAGCATTTTTTATTATCAACTATTAAAATTACAAAGTTATGCTCTCTTTACAGCTACGAATTTCTAATATGATATATAGGTACTTCCTTATTAAAGAGCAAAAACTGTTTTAAGAGTTGTGTAAAGTAATACATGTACTGAATGCTTCAATATGAAGTTTAATATCAAAAGTGTTTTAAAATTTCAGAGTAATGCCTCGTACTTTCATCAAGTGGTACACGTATTCTTTAGGGCCAGCGGTTACACACTGGGTCATCTTTTTGCCCATTATCTCGTTTAGGAGATCTCCAACGTAATCCCCCGCAGCGGTTCCCATCGCCTTGTAGCGGAAGTGAACAAGACAGAATCGGTATCACAGTAAACAGACAGGTAAACATGGTAAAAGCAATGGAAGAATTTTAGCTGTCGTCTGCTCTGGCCGCTATTACACACCAATTTGGATGCGCCCAGTCCACTGGTCAAACCGAACGCCATCAATTAAATACAGAATAATACCGCTTGCATTTATTTTGTGTAACAAGATTATACATCTTTCAAAATTCGAATAACATTATCGTATGAGAGATTGCGGTGAAGGATTTCATGCGATCGAAACCATACTATACCATAATCAACAACTAGCATTTTAATACATGCACATCAAAATAAATTTAATATACTTTTACACCATTGATTAAACAAAATGTCATTATTTTAAAGGCAAATAGCATGGACAGTACACAAAATGTGTCCTCGTCGGAGATATAAATGGACTCTACTTTGCATTAGTTTCCAAATAATCAACTACCTCAAGAACATCGAGATCTTCAAATGAATTATTTTATTGAAGAGCGCAAATAACGTTATCAGATACTAATACAAAAGGGGGATACTATATCTTATCGTTCTGTATTTAAAGGTTCATGTGTATCTGATTATAAATTGGATGACTAATATCTTGAATTTTTTGTACTTATCATGTGTTCAGTCACAAAAGTAAGGTGTTTTTATAGCGAAACGTTAAGGGATATTTTCACAGATTTAAATGTGCATTGAAGGTTTGTCATTACATGCTTGACAGAGATGAACTTAAACTTTGGAACTAAATAGCTTCAGTAAATAACAAGAATCAAATTTGAAAAATAAAAACAAAAAAATAACTAGACTTGAACCAATGACCATTTGAGTAAAAGTCTAACAATTAAACCACTCGGCCATCCGTGCTCATATAGGGGCGCAGTGAATTGTATACTTCTTAAAATTTATAATTCAATAGTTTTGCGTTTGTAACGCTTTATAATTTTCAGGTTTTTAAATCGTCAAATGGATATTTGGAGCATGGTAAATATTCAGTAGATCTATTAGGGTATCTTCGTAAATTTCATAACAACAGCAAATATTTGCAAATCTGAAACAATTTTTTTTTAATTTTGTCAATTTACCAAAACGTGAAAAGGTCCCTTTAAATACATGATTAAAATCTATCAAATATAAGTACAAACCACAAAGTCGTGTCTTGTAAAAAAACTAATGTAAACTTATTTTGTTCTTTACGCATTGGCTAGCATACTGACAATACATTCATATGTCTATTGTTCGTCTTTTGCTGAGTGGTATATAATAAAGAGTTGTTGGAATACGTGCCAGGATGCTGCATTATTGAGGTAACGATATCCCAAAGATTGTTTATACGTCTGCATTGCGTCATACACTTTGCCTTCTAGTTCAAAACAATGCCCCAGCATGTTGGAAGTGGTTTCGAAGTGACCTTGAATATTAGTACAACGGTTATAAACGGAAGCATAATATAATTCGGATATAGTTTTTGAGTTTTTGTAAAGCTCGTTTTCGTCTTTCTTGATTGCCCAACCTTCTGAACGTAAAATATTGAAGGTAATACAGGACTGGTATAGAATCCACAACCGTCAGGTCCATGTATCTAATATGAAAATCGTATTCTCTTTCCTCTTTATCAGCTGGGGTCACAGTCCGAAACATCTCAAATTATTTCAATAACCACCGAATGCAGTTTATCTCTTGCTTTGTAAAATATACACACATTGCAGTGTTTCTGATAAGTTCTGCCAAAGGAATTGATAGGTGGGCATTATTTTGTTCACTTGCGGGCTTGTGACGTGGGTAAGCCATCGAATCTTGCCACATGTTGCGGGTAACATTCCTATGTATGATATCCAATTGGATTGCAGCTTCGTCGTTAAAATTGCTACAACAAAGAAATGATGCATATTTCAATCTATTGCACATCAGATTCGAGCTAATTGATGATTGGTACCAGTCAGAAATTCACTCGTATATCGTCTGTTTTCTCTCTAGACATGAAGACGCAGGCAATGACGCAAAAATGAATACATTATATGAGAGAACATGCTCAATTCTGGGCGATTGATATCTTCTTCTATGGCGATCTAAAGTTTCCGGGCACAATCGATCAGAGATGCTTCTTCTAAGTTCATCGATTCATCGCGTGTGTAATTAATGTGCGCGGCTGTATCCAGGTAAAGAGAAAAACATGAACACAATAAAACTCTGGCATCCTCATGCGGTATTTTCCTAAACGTTGGCAAAATTGTAGAATCATCTTTAATTGATTGTTGTGAATAAACATACTGATTTAGTCTCTCACCCATATTATCAACAATTTCTCGGCAAATAGGTTGACTCCGGATATTGTATAATGAAAACAATATCGACACTTAAAAAACCGTTTAAGAGTTAAAAGGCATTTGATTACACAAACTGTTAGATTAGGTAGCGTCCAGATATCTTCAATTGTGAACAGTAAGGCTGTCTTTAAGTGAAAGGTGCTCAACGAATCACCTACAATTGGAACAAAAAACTCCTTTCTCATCATTTTTGTGACAATATAGGCCTTCATTTGCACAATGTTTAGAGCAAACATGAAAATTCTTTGTGTCAAGTTCGTTGTATATCGCCACGGAAGAGCAACCCTTAATGAATTAGGTTGTCCTTTTACTGTCATCAATCCACACATCTGATCCCGTTGTAATATACAAGGATTTCCGAGACTGTGCGGTCCATTCGAAACGAGGAATATGAATAAGTTCTTTCAGTTTTTCCAAGGTTTTCGGTTCCGGCCAGTGTCCGGGTCTAGGTCAGTCGAATATTACTTTGCAACAATTCGGAATATTTGGACAATTGATTGCGTATACGAAATCCAATTTTAATCCGATATTTATTGCTGGACAGCTGTAAGAAATTTCACCCGTTCCGATTTCTAATTTTTCTAATGGTTGGAGTCTCTCTAACAAATTTGACATAAGCATTTGTCCTGTCTCGTACTCAACATATTTAGTGTTTTCTGAATTGTTCTTTAGCTGCACCAACGTGCTCTGAACTTTCCCATGGTTGCTGGCTTTGGAGCATTATCTTGAAATTTTACCAATACTTGTATTAGACAGCATTGAGGCGAACAGCGTTCATCTTTAATGGCAAGTACGTTCATCTTATTTGCTTTGTAATCGGCCACAGTTAAACACACGTTTTTATAGTTATGGACATGTTCATGGTCAGTATACGAACACATTCCATCGGTTATAGATCCTTCGACCTGACTTCCCACAATATAGAAAGTCCATTCTGATTTGGGGTACCAGAGTGTTTCATAAATCACCGAAATGACTTTCTCTCTGAACGAGTAAACATTTCTTCTGAGCACAATTACTTCCTCATTGACACCGAGGTCGTCCATCACAGAGGAAAGTAACAACGACATCTCTCACTGCGCTCCCATGTAAGAAGTCATAACATATTTGCTACATACATTCATAATTTCCATGTAATTTCTCGTCGTATAGATCATAAACCAACCGCTACATTTATATACACATTTATACATGTCACGTTACACCGCTGAAAACTTAAAAAGTAAAACATACCGCAGGGTACCTGGCCTATATACTATACACCAATACGTTATCAATATCAACATGCATTGGGGTTTTCTGTTCGTGCGGTACAATAACATGTTATTGATAACGAACAGTTCACCATTGCAAAGACTCTCGTTTGAGTTTCCCGATAACTTCGTAGGTAAAGAAACATCAATCAATGGCATATTAATTAGGGGCAAGATATAGGCCCTAAGCAACAAAGAATAAATGAATACTCTTCATAAAGCCGATAACATGTCACGTGATGTAGATAGAGCTTAGTTGTTTGTCCTTCCAAAACAAATCGTTCGTTCGGCAGATAACGTTAAATCAATAAAAGGGGTAATAAATGCGAAAACACGTAAATTTTAGTCTTCATTAAAAAATAAAAATATTGAAAACATTTGCCTTCGAGACTAATTTATACAATTCAAAATGAAGTGTTTACAGGTTTTCTTTCTAGTTTCACTGTCTGTATTCGAATATTTTGAACATAATTGCTAGGAAAGATCGTCCATCAACGATTAAAAAATTATTGTGTAGTCTATTCTGCATGTAAATTACGCTTTTATGGAGCATTTCATGTGTACGAAGATCAAGCTATACTATACAGTATAATAACTCGATCTTGGTTGGCCAACAGAGACATACGTGCCGACGAAGTGAAATTGTTTTAGGTTAGCGACTGGAATTTAGGTATGTGCAACGGGTAACTATTTACACATTTTGATATGTATAATTACTAAAATAACGTTTTAACAAAATTGTGTTTAATAGACTAGTCATTTATCATTTCAATTAACACTATCACAATATGTATTTATTAATCGGATTTTTTAACAGATGTTGATGATATTTCATGTTTATGATTCCAATTATATACGTACTATGAAAATGATAATACACTCTTTGTTATTCCGTCATGTTTGTATCATTCAGCCCAAACCAAAAATGATAAACAAGATTGCATTATCACCAATTTTAGTTCCTGATTCGTTTGGTTTTTATTTGGCTAGGATATGCAATGTTGTAGAAAGTAGTTTTTTTTAACGGAACATTAATGTTTAATCGTTGTGGTTCGACGGGTATCTTTTTTTCAAAATGATGCACATTGTATGTATATTTATTTGTGCAATTCTCAATCTGCAGTTAGGAAATAAACACTTAGTGTTCGAAAAAGAAAATATGCCTAAAATCTCGAAAGTTGTACATTACACATAACTATTGAACTGAAACCCAAAGGTAACGGAAGACATACCTTGATTTATTAAATAAATTCATGTTTTATGTATTTTTGTTCAAGATTAATACGAAAAGTTCATACTGAATTGTGTCTTGTTTTTAAAATAGCAATAATATGGAATGTATTTTTTAATTGGCAATATTACGTGTTTGTTTGCTCTATATAGGGCCTTTTCCGAAAATACCTTAATACTGAGAAGGGTAATGGTAAGTGACATTAAAACGAGGGCGAAAATGGTTGTTCAGTTTGAAATACATCACGAAGACAATATAGCCAATTCATTTGTGTTTAATAAAGAATTAATCATTTCTACATACATTGTGATTTCATCCGTTTGTCAACAAGATGCATGTATTTGTATTGAATATTAATAATAATTGCTTTTCGTATCATTGCTCATTATAAATGGTTCATTTTGTGGAGCAAAAATAATGGCTGTCATTGTCATCTCATCAGACACGCGTTCCAGTTTCAGTCCCCAAGTGGTCGCGAATGTGGTATATTGTAAGTTTTGGTTTAATGTTAAATGAGCATTTCAGTTCCTCAACAAAGGTGCGACTTCCTACATCCTATATCAATAATTTTACACACACCTGAACACACGACACTAGCACTTGTGAATAACATTAAGCATGTAGATGATGATAGATAGATTAAAACTGACATTTAGTAGTATGTACAGCAGTATGAGAATTATGAAAGAGGACCATCTGAATTGTGTATTTACACGTTGGTTCACCATCCAATTGTACATGTGTGGTAACGAGCAGCAGCACTTGTGTGTTTGTTTTATATAGTATCATCACGATCTGTATCAGCTCTGTTATTATATATGTTATCAGAATAATGAGACATACCCGAATATCGGAATCCTTGATATGTGGCTGGCAAACTACAAAGGTCATGAAGTTACCTTTGACATTGTGGGTGGTGGAGTGGAATACGCACATACGGACCTCAAAAGCAATTACGTGCGTTATATTTATTTTTGTATTGACTGCACTGCATGGTATTTCGCAGTATTCATCATGTGTCATTTCATGGTATGAACCGCGATCGAGAAATACTTCTGTTCTAATGAATTATGTTCCGACTTAGCTTATTTTTGTTGTTTGCATCGTGGACTGTTTAAAATTCGTTTTAAAAATAATGTTTCTTTTAACAGCACATGACTACCTGTAACGATATTTATGATTTCGATAACGACCGTCTTGGTCATCATATGAGTGCGTATTTTAAGAAACGCAACGTATTGCACTCCACTGCACTTACAATCAAAGTCATTGTTATATGTATTTTAAATACTTTTGATATAAGATATTCTTACATTTTTCATTGTAACGTATGTAGCAATGTCGAGTTTAGGTTTAGTACAGGTTTAGCACTTATGCAAAGTGTAATTCGAGTGATCTTGTTTTGATTATGGCTGAAATGTGCGATTTTTTTAAGCAATGGAACTAAATATGCGGGAGTTGCTCCAATAGAGAAAATGAACGTCTATGTTTTCGGAGCAGGATATAACTCCAAACTGTCAAGTATAAATCCAAACTTGTCGCTGCCCATAAGTATTTATGGAAGGTACCAGCTTTGGAATGTTAACAGTCACATCCATTCGCAGTGGTTGGTCCGTTTCATGGGTAAATCAAGTGCTTGGTGTCTTTGGGGATATCTTAAGAACGTACCCACAGTGGGAAAACAGAATTGACCTGGTGACCTAGTTTTGGAATGTAGATTCCAACCCTGCCTTGATATTTTAAAATAAACACTCTGACCAACTTTCATCAAGATTGAGTCCTATATTTTGGTCACAATGCCTTTCTCGGATTTGACGTGGTGACTCAGATTTTTGACGCATCGGCCTGGATATTGTCCAAATGAGCATTAGGAGCAAGTTTAATTAACATTAAATAAAAAAAATGGCATTCAGAGTGGTAGTGAGCTAAACGTTAAAATGGGTCAGTGCTATATGTATTTGTGTATAAGATCTATCAAGCGTATTTACTTGTCCTCGGACCTTGAAAATCTTTTATATTATTGCGTTCTCCATATAATCGTGATTCGTATAACCGCGTATGTTTGCATTGAATAAAGAGTGCAAACTAACAGTAGTACACTGTCAGTGCGTGCATATTTTATCACGATTTGCGTTATCGCCATTCTGCAAAAATAACTTAAAGGGAAAATACGCTTCATGATTAGATGTTGCATTTGAACTTGTGTGGGTTTGATTTTTCAAATTTCTTAAACTTTGCGTTTTTTGTAAAATATGCTTTTATTTGCTGACATTTTCAATGATTCCTTACAGTCATATTCTGTCAGATAACCCCATAGTCAGACATTTAAGAAAACTTTTGCAATTTGCAAGCAACTATACTTTGATAAGTTTATTTATCTATACTGAACACATGGTATGAGTAATATAACACAAATACCACACATACTAATACATGTTAAGTCTAAAAATAATAATATTGTGAACATACAACAGGCGTCGATATATATTGAATAATCGTTCTTCATCAACAAATCACGTCAATCGTGTAGGCTGGTGGGGAAGGGGGTGAGAATATGTCAAATAACCAACAAAATCACATTTTATTAACCCAACATCCAATGGCGTCAAAGTATAACAATCTCAACTCTCCATGTGTATATGTTTAAAAGGTGCTATACCAATCGAAATTACAAACGAATGGTGCAATAATACGGAATTTTCGTTAATGTACCATAACAAATTATACAAAAACAAACAAGGTACTATTTTATACCAACAGCAGTAATGGCGTAAAGCGTGTTTGAATACCCATATGGAAAAATTTCCTCCTTTTCATCGTCATTATAGTATGTATAGAGACAGACAGACATACAGACATTTTATTATACTAGCACAATGTACATCGTCAATATCACATGTAGATAGTATTGATATGTGTCAACATATGTGCAGAAAGCAAATGTCCACAAACATGAATATATATATGCAGCACAAATGTATATTGAAATACAGATGATGAACAATTGGTAAATCACGTTACACGATTTAACAAATTAGATCTGATATTAAACGATTCCTTAACATATAAACACAGTTTTATTAGTTCTGACCTATTGATTGATTGTAGCAATTGTATATACTTAAAACAGATGGATTATTTTAGTGATATTTTTTATGTATTTCCTCCTTATTTCCACAAATGTTGAACAAATACATACAGAATGAAATTCGTCCTCAATATCCGTGACATTACAACAAACACAATAATATATTTCTTGTCAAGCAATATTGTTTCTATTATATCTACCAGTCTGAAAACGAAGGAGGTGAACAGATAATATTAATCTGCATATATACCATCTTAGTTTTTTCGGAACTAAGTCTATGTAAATCTCATATTAGAGATTTGATTTAAATCTTTTATATAGCGGTAGGTACACGAATGTGTGTCCCGATGTTTTTGGTATATTCCTTTAAAATTGACACAATATAGAAAGTAATCGATCTCGTCTTACAAGAATGTAATACTCACCCACGATATTTGCAACTGCATGCAACTTTGAATTGTGCGTGAATGTTTTGGAGGGCAAATGTGTTGTCTTTTTAACAGAGTTTGAATGCCCATAATGGAAGGTGTCCTCATTTTCAACCTCACTGATGTCTGTGTATAACGGTAGGTACACGCATGCAAATATCGATGTTTTTAGGAAATCAAAATTGACTTAATAAAGTAATTCATCGCTCTTGACTGACAAGCATATATAACTCGTCCACGGCATTTGTTCTGCAAGTAAATTTGAATGTTGAGTGAATATTTTGAAGAGTGTTTTACATCAATTTTAAACTATTTCTTCATTCATCTAGCTAAAGCATAAATACACTGTATAACATATGCGTCGATTGCATGTTGATCTAAACTGACCGTAGTGTTTTGGCATACTTGTAACTCTAGCCTAGTTTCGTTTTGGAATAAACGTGCTCCCCTGCAAGTCTGAAAAGGTGCCAAACCGCTGCATTGTTGAGCTTACTTAATCGTAGAGACAATGTATACGTTTTCCATGCCCGGTCAATCCGTTCTTCAAGTTCGTAACAATGACCTACCATAGCCAGCGTGGTCTCAATGAAACCGTGGAGCGGAGTGGATGCTCCACAATCACTTGTTCTTGGCAAGTCTTTGCTCTCAAAGCTAAGGTAGTCTTTAAGTTTAGTTAAAGCCATAAGTTGATTGTCTCGATTCAGCAGCTCTCTGAACGTTAAATATTGAAGGTAGAACAGAAATGGTATCGAATCAACCACAGCTAGATCTGAAAATTCAAATTTATATCCTCGATTTGAATTCGATCGCGCTATAGATTTTTTATGAAGTTCAAACTGTAACAACCAAGGAATGCAGTTCCTCTCTCTGTTGCAGAAGACTAAACACACTGCTGTATTTTTGAGAGTCTCTGAAAGTGGTATGTCATACGCTGGAACGCATTCTGATACCTGATGAGGTTGGCGATCACCAATTGAAATTTGAAGAATGTTGAGCGTAATCATGCGTTCGGCCTTGTTCAAAAAATACGCTGCGCGTTGAAACTGCCCATCGCAAAAAAGAAATGTCGCAAAGCGTATGTAGTTGCACATCAAGCCCGAGCAAAGGGATGATTGGTACATTTGATAAATTTCTTTAGTGACTGTCTGCTTTTCTTCAAGGCAGGAAGAAGCACTGAGTGAAGCCGAAACGGACGTGACCATATCGGCAATCATATAGAATTCCCGAGCAAATAGTGTGTAAGCAACTGCAGCTGTCTGTAAATTTTGTGAGCACGCATTTAAGTATGTCGTAAAATTTTCTAGATCAGTCTTATTCAGTTTCGGGTCCTTTTTGTATTCAAAGAACGTGGAATATATGCATAAAGTGGTAAAAAACGTTTGAAATAGGGCACTTGCTATGATGTATCGACTTCTGTACCGTAGTTCTAGTATTCTACGATCATGTTGTATTGGTACCTCTGAGAAGTACAATTGCAATCTCAGTCCAATCCTATCCATAGTTATTGCATTCATACATTCCAGTTGCGTTTCTATCAATCCGTCAATTCTCTTAATCAAGCTGTTGTATTCGTGCGTTCGAATTTTGTCTTCAAACAGGTTGACTCCTGCAATTGTATAGTGCGGACAGTAACGTTTCTGCAAGAAACGCTTCAGTGTTGTGAGACAGTATATTACACATTGTTCGATATCCTTATAACCTATCCACAACTGTGGAGGGACCTGTTCAACTGTGAAGAATAAAGCCGTTTTAAAATGAAATGTGCTCAGTCGATCCCCTACCGATGGAACAAAAAGCTCTTTCCGAATAATTTTCGTCACTACATATGCTTGCATCTGTACTTCGTTCAAATCAAACATGAGACATCTTTCAATGTTATTTGTAGTAAATCGCCATTGGGTTAATCCTGCAATGCTCCCAGAATGCAATTTTACAAGCATCGTGCCTGTACTACTTAACTCGTCAAATGCACAATTATTACCACTTTTAGGAGGTCCATGTGGCACCAAAAAGACACCGTTCTCTTTTGCCCTCGCAATAGTCTCTAGTTTTGGCCAGTGCCCTGGCCTTGGTCGGTGGAAAAAACTCGCATAGTCATCCGGCAATTTTGGGCAATGCATAGCGTACACAAAATCTTGACCAAACAGACCTACGGCTGGACCGCTGTAAGAGATGTTCACCATCCATGGGCTTACCTTATTCACAATGTTTAATCTCTCAAATGTGTTAGAAAGAAGCACTTGATGTTTCTGATTCACAATAAATGCAATATCTTTGAAGTGGTGCGTTTTGTCTTGACTAACATTTGTTGCAGGAACTGGCATTGGAGGACCATCTTTGCTTTCGATTATTAATTGTAGACTACAGCATTGTGGTAACGAAGTGTCGTCTTTTATCACCAGGAAATTCATTTTATTTGCCTGGTACTCAGCGACGGTTAAACAAACGCATTTTGAATCACTACAATAAAGAAAGTCGAAGTCAGAGAGCATCCCTACTGTTGTTGAACCTTCAGTCTGACTGCCAAAAATATATATTTCACAATCAACACCGGATGTCTTTAAAAACATCGAAATCAGTTTCTCTAACAGCCAGTTAACACCTCTTCTAAGAGCCGCTATTTCTTGTGTCACGCCAATATCGGCCATTACCGCGGAAAGTGCAAAAGACTTCCTCATTCCCTTGTCCACGTCATCCATGATAAAACTCGCTTTTAAAAACGATCTATATCTGTATGTAAGAAACGATCTACGGAAATTTCGTTCTCAAACTAAATGCAACGACTCCCTTTATAAATGTATTGATGTTTGTCTAAGAGTTTAATCCTCCTCCTTCTCTCAACCGTAAGCATTAACTAGTTCCTGTTCTGTTTTATGACATTGAGATAGGAACAGAAAGAGTCAAATGTGCTTTCCATTTGAAAACAAGAAAGCTCACTCCTTGATTGCGCAATAGTAGTGTGTCTTGTTGTCTCCCCTTAATGACAGGTTCTAGTATTGCGCTATAAACATGGGATCGGTAAACACGTGATCCAATACCTCAAGGAAATATCGTTCTAAAGAGCTATCACGAAAAAAAAACATGTAAATATGTGCATTTATGGACAAGTATACATAGAAATATTGATTGTACGGACACTTTTAACCATGGGCGTCCGCACATAGGAGCAAATGGGGTTTGCAGACCCCCCCCCCCCCCCCTGGAAAATCGGTGAGCGAAAAAGATAGTTGAATATGGAAAAATCTATACGTGTACAATTATGATTCCTGAATTAAACAATTTGGGTCAGAATGACCTCTAGTTAGTTTCATACGAACATCAACTCCAATTTACATGTAAACAAGTCATGGATGCGGTTATTGCACATGTATTAACTCTCAAAACATTGTTTTAAACATGATTCATTCGTGCGAAATCGAGGGGAGAAGTCAATCAATTAACATTTATTCAGTCCCTGAATAGGATGTGAAGGCAACGTGGGTCTCTGCCGAATTTCTCGATGATTTTTTTAATAAACATATTCTTGTCGGTGTTGATCCGATCCCTGTGAACGCTCGTCATGCATAATCCTGAGAGCCTGTCGTCGGACATGGTGGATCTTAGCCATGTCTTGACTCGTCTCAGCGTGCTAAATGATCGTTCCACCGTACAAGTGGTGGCAGGCAGGGTTAGTAATATTATGAAATATGTTCATAAAGTTTTAGCTATTATCGTTGAATTGTATTTTAGAATATGCAAAGTCTCTTATAACTCAATTAAGACTGGCATTTATGTACTGTTTTTTAAAGGTATTTTATTTATGTTTACTTGGTACATGATGATGAGACTTTAATAAACTATCTCATTTTATCTTATGATCATCGCCTCACGCTCGGCCGGAAACAAATCCGTTTTTTTACCAAGTAAACAAAATCTTACTCATTCCGTTTGATGGATTCCTTCTTGTTCATGTTATACAATGAAATTGTCTTGTTCAAAATTATCGATTTGATAAAATTCGTCGATGGTTCGGACTGTATCTTTATAGTCTGATAGATCGAAATTTTTGATGTGGTTCGGATAGAGTTGGTATAACATGAACGCAGGCATATTAGATTCTGAAAATCGGTTTCCTATAGTCTGGATCAGTGAGTCCATGCACGGAATATAAATCGTGCGTCGATAGTATTCTTCACTGGTTCCACCAACATTTGCTCGGTGTACTTGACGGCCACATTGCCGTGGTATTGTCATTGTAACACCAATATCTTCGGCTATTTTTAATGCTGGACCGAATATATCCTCCGCGAAAATCGAATACGCATTTTCTAGATGATCGGTGAACATCGATGTCAGATTATCGATGTGTTTTTTGACACCGATCATGTCTTATTGAACAGTCTGAACTGCTTGCGTGATGGGCTCTAAAATGGAAAAATATTTGGCTAATATGTGGAGCGTTATCACAAATGTTGCCGTTCCACTTACCGTCCATAGCTGATGTGCGGTCTGTCGTCCTTTCGTAGTCTGTTCGTTTTGCGCTAAATATTCTAACTGACGGCTAATTCGATGAAATGGTCAGCGAAGATTCGTATGCTTTTTTACTTTGCAGTCCACCTTGTTTCGCTCTACAATGGTGTGTTTGGAACTAGCAGTCTTCTCTGATGGCTCTCACTGACATACTTAATGATTGCTTTCACAGTTCTTATGGTATTACGTACGTTAGAAACTATATTTTGATTCAATTTGAGAAAAGTCACAATGATCAAAGGAGAGAAAAATAGGTATAACCCACTCCAATGCAGTCAATTTATCAATTCCAAATCCTAACTCGTAACCATTCAGATATACTTCATGATGCACCATGATCTTGCCTTATTCTCAACATTTTCTACGCCTCCGGCGGCAAAGGGGGAGCAACCACCCTTGACCTCCCCCCACTAGGATCATTCCTGCGGACGCCCATGCTTTTAACATGCTTGCATTCTGCGAACTAGCGCTGAATGAAAAATTTATTTGATCTTAAAACTCTCAATTTATGTACAGCGTTTCATTCTATCGGCTGCTTAAAGCCACATAAATACTCAAAATCAACGAATATTTCGTTAAATATTTCGTAAAATAAAGTTAACCCATAAACAAATCAATGTTCGTTATCGCAATAGTCAAAATTTCAACGCCAGATGTGGTATGGTAACATAGATTTAACGAGATACAAAATGTTCGTTTTCATTTTTTGTGTCACAAAATAGTACATGTGAATTTCCCGCGACAATATCCGAACATTTACGAGCAAACGCGAGATTGGCTTCGGGCAGCGTCGGAAGCACGACTTAGTTCTTATGAGCTGCCCGAAGCCAATCTTGCGTTCGCTGGATACCGACAAGATTTATCGTTAGGAGTGTGAGTATAAATCCGTGCACCATTGGAAAGAAGACCCGCATGGAACGTGGACTCGGTTGATGCAACGGGTATGCATAATCTAAAACTGCGTTGTGCTACAGTATTTAAAGTGAGTATGGATAATAATTAATATTTGAGCCTCACTATTTTCAAGTGATGACATTGGCCAGTAGAAAGCGGACAGATAACAAATGTTATGAGCTGCCAAAATATTACATCAATAAATATATGACGCAATGTTTTGTATCTTTTACGTGTTTTGTACTATACAAATCAAATTATAAACATATTTGCAGGTCACTATCATAAACTGATTACAAGCTTCTACCAAAAGGGAGAGTTTTTCAAAAATGTGTTAGTAATATCGATGCTTTTGTTCCTGTGAAGTCCTATACACATTGTTAAATATATTTTCTGGAAAGTTAATCCTATAACCTAAAATGTGTTAAATGATATTAAAGTGTAATAATATTAGACCCAATGCAATTTCTATGGAACGCCTAGTCTGTCTCCTGTTGACTATTCATGTATCGGAGGTTTCATTGAAATGATGTGGGTTTAAATCATATGATATGTGTTTATAATAGTATGCTGTGTGCTTGCCATAGTATGCTGTGTGTTTGTGATGGTATAATGTGTATTTGCGATGGTATGCTGTGTGTTTGTGATGATATGCTGTGTATTTGTGATGATATGCTGTGTGTTTGCCATAGTCTGACGTGGGTTGGTCATGGTATGCTATGGGTTTGTCATGATATGGTGTGTGTTGTAATGGTTTGATGATTGTTTGTGATGGTACGCTTTGTGTTTGTGATGGTATTCTGTGTGTTTCACAGAAATGATGTGGGTTTAAATTATATGACATGTGCTAATAATAGTATGATGGGTGATTGCCATTGCATGATGTGTGTTTGTTTTTGTATACCGTGTGTTTGTGATGGTATGCTGTGTGTTTTTCATGATATGGTGTGGTTTGCAATAGTCTGCTGTGTGCTTGCACTAGTGTGCTGTGTGTTTACGATTTTTGCTTTGTGCTTGTGACGGTACGCTGTGGGTTTGTGATCGTATGCTAAGTGTTTGTAATGGTATGGTGTGTGTTTGTGATAGTATGCTGATTGTTTCTGATGGTGTGCTATGTGATTGTAATGGTACGCTGTGTGTTTGTGATGGTATGCTGTGTGTTTGCGATGCTATCTTGTGTGTTTGTGATGGTATGCTGTTTGCTTGTGATGGTATGATATGTGTTTTTGATGGTATGCTGTGTGTTTGTGATGGTATACTATGTGTTTGTGATGATATGCTGTGTATTTGTGATGGTATGCTGTGTGTTTGTGATGATATGCAATGTGTTTGTGATTGTGTGCTGTTTGCTTGTGGTAGTGTTCTGGGTGCTTGTGCTGTTATGCTGTGTGCTCTCTATAGTTGCATATTGTGTTGTGGCTTTACCTATTGTCCTATGAGTTTTAAATGGTGTGCTAAATGCTTATTACGGTATGATATGTGGTTGTTGTACTATCCTGTGGGTTTATCTAACATGATGTGCTTTCATTTGCTATGATGTAAGTTGTCGTTATTTTCATTCGGAACACTCGGTTCTTGTCAAAGAACACGTGAATGGCGCGTGCTGCGTATGACGTAATCAGTTTCTGCTAGACGGTAACATGGCGGTTCAATTCAAAATGTAATGTTGAAAAACGCGTTACATGAGATGAATTTGAACAATTTAATGGACAATTTTTTACGAGAAAGAATTGATGATGACATTGCGCTAAAATTAACCGACAAAGACCTGATTAGGTTAGGAAGAGAAACGATCGGGGACCGGAATCGGTTTCAAACGAAACTAAGAACACGTGATGTAACTGTGGAAGAAGTTCAGCCAACTCAGGCATGTCAGGGGACGTCGATGTCGGTGAATTCACAATCGGTGGTGTAATACATTCAGAGTATATGTAGCGTAAGGGGCAAAGATTTTTTTTAAGAATTTTATGCCGATTGAAATTAACTTAGCCCACCAAGTTTAAACTGAAAATATTGTTTCTATCTCTTAACTGCATATTCAATTTTCTTAAATTACACTATCAACTTTTATTTCATCTCTCACAAATACTGTACAGTATTAATTTTAGTCTCCCATACATTTCTTCCTTTAATTTCTTGCACTTAAATAATTTAGCAATGACATTGTTCATCTGTAAATTGTAATGTTTTTCCGTGTCTTGTGTAAAATGCGGTCACTTGTCAAAATAGTCGAAATTTTCTTTGTCTACATTGTTCTTTATTATCCTCTCAGAGGTAAATAAATATGGTGTAGAAGCTTATATGCGAGGCATGGTATGGTATTGCGCAAGGGGGGGTTAGAGGGTTAGGGTTAGGGTTTGGGTTAGTGTTAGGGGTCGGGTTAGGGTTTGGGTTAGCCTAAACCCAACCCTAACCCTAACCCGACCCCTAACCCTAACCGTTACCCTAACCCTTTTTTGGGGTTATCACCCCTGACCATGCCTCGCCCGTTGTAGTTTTCCGTCTCCCTTATCCGGGTATGTGCAGAAAACTACAAAAATTTGATAAATACGCATGAAATACTAAATGTAGGACCCGCAAGCTAAATAAAATTACAACAGATATGGCCGACATTTTACCTGACATAATAGGTCGTTAAAAGAAAAAGCAATTTGCTATCTTGAAAGAGAAAGATTCATAAAAAGTGTTATTCTTGATCATGTTTATGTGACTTGAGTTAATGATAAACATCAACTAATGCATGGCGGTGCTGATAATTATGAAGTAAACGATTCCAGGAAATACGAATGTCAAACACTTGAAAATTTTGACCACTGTCAAGAATAACGTTTAGAACCCATGTCACTTACAAAATTTTATATTGTTGGTGAGCAGTAAAAGCACAGGCATTCGGCATTAGCTACTACCCACCCATTACCAAAAAGTTTGTCGAATTTTTTTTTTTTACTTATATATATAAAAAAAAAAAATTTTTTCGACGATCTTTCTGTCATGGGGGGGGGTAGTAGCTAATGCCGAATGCCTGTGCTCGGAACAGGAAGGTACATGGATTATGCAATATTTTGTATAACAGTTTTATTATTATGCCCCCCTTCGAAGAAGAGGGGGTATATTGCTTTGCTCATTTCGGTCGGTCGGTCGGTAGGTCGGTCGGTCGGTCGGTCCGTCCACCAGGTGGTTTCCGGATGATAACTCAAGAACGCTTGGGCCTAGGATCATGAAACTTCATAGGTACATTGATCATGACTCGCAGATGACCCCTATTGATTTTGAGGTCACTAGGTCAAAGGTCAAGGTCACGGTGACTCGAAATAGTAAAATGGTTTTTTGAATGATAATTCAAGAATGCATACGCGGCCAACAGGGCACACTCTGAACAATATTACTGAAGCAACTGGTCTGTAATCCTAAATCTATAATTATCAGTCCAATGAAACATCATCCTTTTAGTAAAATACAGTGGATCAGTAAAAATATTATCAGAATATGAGATTTTTTGTATATTTTGTATATTAAATATTGTGTTAATGTTTAATTTTGTTGATTAATATAAATATAAGCAGGGCAGGGGAGGTAATACACTTCAGGGGAAACAAATGCAATAAGTTTGAATTTATTGTTACAGATTTGCCTCCCTTGTAATATATTTAAATTTTACCAAATGTAAGGCTAACTGCATTTTTGTAATGCATACTTCTACTACTACTACTACTACTACTACAACTACTACTACTACTGCTACTACTGCTGCTGCTGCTGCTACTACTACTACTACTCCTACTTCTACTACTACTACTACTACTACTACTACTACTACTACTACTACTACTACTACTACTACTTCTACTACTACTTCTACTGATACTACTACTACTACTACTACTACTACTACTACTACTACTACTACTACTGCTCTACTACTACTACTACTACTACTACTACTACTACTACTACTACTACTTCTACTACTACTACTACTACTACTACTACTACTACTACTACTACTACTACTACTATTTCTTCTGCTACCACCACCACCACCTACTACTACTACTACTCTATTACTGCTACTACTACTACTACTACTACTACTACTACTACTACTACTACTACTACTACTACTACTTCTACTACTACTCTACTACTACTACTACTACTATACTACTACTAACACCACCACCACCACTACTACTACTACTACTACTACTCCTACTACTACTACTACTACTACTACTACTACTACTACTACTACTACTACTATTCTACCACCACCACCACCACCACCACCACCCACAGTGACAAAAAACGTATTCACACAATGGCTGCTACTACAACTTATAGCACATATAGGGGCGCATGCATGTTTTACAAACAGCCCTTGTTCATAATTGGAATAAAGTAGATTTTGTAGGTAAAGTGCAACCTGTCAGTGATTTTTACCGCATAATCTGGCTTATATTTGCTTTCATTTTGTAAAAGAAAATATGCCATGTAAGGAAAACATTGTGTTGTAAATGCATGGAAATTAAGGACAGTATATTTGAATTTTATGACCAAGTAATGATGTTTTCCTCAAACAAACAACAAAAGTATATTATGTCCCAAATACTAAAATTACTATTCTGAAAATGATATGCCAAATGACTGCTACTTGTTTGATCTCCTAAATTATGTTACAATGTATTATGGTTATCCAAATTGAAATGCTGCATATTTATGATCTTTTCAGCAATGATCAACAACATTGGTGGTCCAGGAAAGATTAATAACTTATTGTCAACACTGAATGTTTCAATGATCAGTATGAACTTGGAAGTTAAAGAAAATGGAAATACATGCGGGCAGGACCATTCATCATGTGTCAACTATCTCCTTAGCAGTCAGTTCTTACTCCTTTTCAAATGCTTGAATATTTGACATCTGTATAATTATGATTGTTTTGTTAAACAACATGAAAAAAAAGTTTACATTTAAATAAATAAAAATGGTTTAAATTATTCATACACAATTTGTAATTACCGTATGCATAATTTTCTTCGACTGAAACTTATTGAAGTTCCTATGAACCTGCCTGAATATAACTACTAGGCAAATATCAACTTCAAACAAACATGAATGGTGTTATCTTTTCAGTGATATGCTGATTACCCGTGCAGGAGCAAAATGAAACCAGACAGATTATGGACTCAAATTCAACCCAGAAACAAGCTAGGAACTTGCAGTCACTAAGTGTTCTTGTTTACAGTCATGTGTTCAATGCTGCAACAACATAAAATATTATAGCTGGCTCTGGACTCAACCTTATGCATCTTAAAAGGATCTTTGAACATGAAGGTATCAAGAACATTTCCATAATTATTAACTCTGACGGTCAGCCCAGAGTCACCAATGCCAAGCGTTTTTTGGAAACACTTATTCCAACCTGTCAAAGTTATTCAAACAACGACCATGACAATCATGTATTTGTTTTGTATGTCATAATAATTTTAATCATTGATAAATCTATTTTCCATTAAACGTGTATGATTGAATGGACATGTGCCCCCGACTTGTTACTTAATTATGAATGTTCTTATTTCCCTGTAACATTTTCAAGTCTTATTTATAGAAGAATGCATGTCACATGCAATTTCAAACTAGGTTAGCAAATCTTACTGGACTGAGTAGGTTCCATGTCACACAGGATATGTAAATATGTTTATGAGTTTACTATGGGCTTTTTTTGTTAATAAAGATTGCAATTTTTCTCGTTTTCCGAAGGATGATGACATCATTTGTTTGTTTATATCTTCTGTATTTCTTTTCGCACATGTTATAAACTAGAATATTTGTATATATTATGCATTTATCTATTAATACATACTAAAAAAGTGTTGCTTGTTCAATATTTGAATTATTGAGAGTGAAACTTGTAAATACATGGTTAAGAAAAAATGGGGAAACAAATTTGGGGGTTGAAAATACTGTCCAAAAAAAAATGGACGGTGAATTGTATTTAAATTTTAATTATTAATGCAGAATACCACAGCACGTAGAAATGTGCGAAAAAAGCAGAGAAAATCAACATGTCCCATTAGAGTGCTAATACCTTTAGATGTAAATATGAAATATATTCCATCGGTTTGTTTTGAATTTTAATCGAAGTCAAACATTTATTTTTATCCAGAAACTAAACCTCCAACGGCACTATTTAAAAAAAATTACAATGATTTATGATCTCAAGAAATGGTGGACCACCGGTCCAGTGGAAAAAAACAGGGTCGGTAGATAGGTATTTTTTTTTTTTTTTAAATTGGAAGGGGGGGGTGGCCCGCCGTGGGTACTAAAATGGAAGGCTACTAAAGCTTTTAATAAGAAATACATTATTTATATATATATAAATATATATATATATCAGGGCCCTTGCTACACTTTGGGGAATTGGGGCCAGGGCCCTTTTAGGGGGGAATTTCGCGTCGTTTTGGGCGAAAAGGGGAATTTTAGAAGATCTTTTCACCAACCATTTAACACTTAAAATTGCTATATTTTAATGTAATTCACATAAATATAATTTAATCAAAGGTTAATAGTACGATACCAGCTGAAAACATAGGTATAAAAGTATAAAAAAATAAGGGGGGATTTTTAAGCTGGAATAGGGGAAAAAAGTATACTATTTTAAGGGGGGAACGGGGCCCCAAAAACGGCTTATATATAAATATATATATATATATATATATATATATATATATATATATATATATATATATATATATATATATATATATATATATATATATATGCTTTGTTAGCATCTTAAATGAACGAAAATGAAGGGGAAAAAGTTATATATATATGCTTTGTTTGCATCTTATTTGCATCTTATCTGAACGAAAATGAAGGAAAAAAATGTTTTATTTTTATTTTTCGGCGACCCCAATAAAATGTAAAATGTTGAGGGTCGACGCCGATTCGAGAGACACGGTCGGGCGACCCGAAACGGACCTTTTTTGGGGCCTTAGTCCTAGGATCATGGAACTTCATAGGTACATTGATCATGACTGGCAGATGATTTGTCACTATAGGTCAAAGGTCAATTTCACAGTGACTCGAAAAAGTAAAATGGTTGTAGGATGATAACTCCACATGTAGGCCTAGGATCATAAAGCTTCAAAGGTACATTGATCATGACTGGCAGATGATCCCTATTGATTTTCAGGTCGCTAGGTCAAAGGACAAAGTAAAAGTGACTCGAAACAGTAAAATGGTTTCCAGATGATAACTCAAGAATGCTTAGGCCTAGGGTCACAAAACTTCATAGGTACATTGATCATGACTGGCAGATAACCCCTATTGATTTTCAGGTCAAAGGTCAAGGTCACAGTGACTCAAACAGTAAAATGGTTTCCGTATGATAACTAAAGAATGCTTAGGCCTAGGATCATGAAATTACATGAAAGGTCAAGGTCACAGTGACCTGAAGCAGTAAAATGGTTTCTAACGTATTCACACAATGGCTGCCACTACAACTGACAGCCCTTTTGGGAGGGCATGCGTGTTTACAAACAGTCCTTGTTATGGTATTGAGTTTTATACCCCATTTGGCTTTAACTGAAAGTTGTTCATTGTTTTTTGTTTCAATATTGTATAGTCTTTTAGCACCAGATTTTTATTTTTTAATGTGAGTTGTAATAAATGGGGCAAAAAGGGTTTGATAATATGTTGGGTAGGACAGGGAAAACAATATTTGTTCACAAATTTATCTATTGCTGTCCCACATATATAATTAATAAAATTTATTTTTTAAATGTACATTTCACTTAATTCATCAACAGAAATAAAGGCATTTTTAGCTCATCATTCTATTTTTTGAATTATGAGCTATTGTCATCACCTTGGCGTCGGCGTCAGCGTCCAGTTAAGTTGTTTTTTTAGGTCCACTTTTCTCATAAAGTATCAAAGCTATTGCATTCAAACTTGGTACACTTACTTACTAGCATGAGGGGACTAGGCAGGCAAAGTTAGATAACTCTGGCATGCATTTTCACATAATTATGTGCCCTTTTTATACTTAAAAAATTGAAAATTGGGTTAAGTTTTGTGTTAAGGTCCACTTTATTCCTAAAGTATCAAAGCTATTGCTTTTATACCGGTACTTGCGACACTTACTAACTATCATAAGGGGACTGTGCAGGCAAAGTTATGTAACTCTGACTGGCATTTTGACAGAATTATGACCCCTTAATACTTCGAAAATTGAAAATGTTGTTAAGTTTTGTGTTTTGGTCCACTTTACTCCTAAAGTATCATAGCTATTGCTTTCAGACTTGAACACTCGCAAACTATCATAAGGGGACTGTACATGACAAGTTGCATACATGTTACTCTGGTTGTCATTTTGACGGAATTATGGCCCTTTTTTGAATATATGGTTAAATTTTGTGTTTACATCCACTTTACTTTTAAAGTATCAAGGCTATTGCTTTCAAACTTCAAATACTTTCATACTATCATGAAGGTACTGTACCTGGCAAGTTGAATTTTACCTTGACCTTTGAATGACATTGACTCTCAAGGTCAAATAATTAAATTTTGCTAAAATTGCCATGACTTTGTTATTTATGATCAGATTTGATTGATTCTTTGACAAAACAACTCTTACCTGACTTATCACTATAGACTCCACCCAAACCATCCCAAATGCCCCCCCCCCCCAAAAAAAAAAGTAATTTTTATTTTTGAAAGATTATCTTATAAATCATCTTATAAATGACAACACCCTCACACTATATCCCCCCCAAAAAAAAAATAATAAAAAATATTTTTTTTATTTTGAAAGACCGTCTAACTATTCCATCCAAGAATCCCCACCCCCACCCCCCCAAAAAAAAAATTATTTTTTGTTTCTGCATTTTTATTTCTTATTTTTGGAAGATAATGTTATAAATGACACATACTCCCACACTATACACCCAGGGGTTTTGATCTAATTTTGGGGAAAGGGCCTGGTCTTTTTTGAGGCGGAAAAAAATCGCGCGAAACGTCGAATTTTGGGGAAAAAAAATCGTGCGAAAAGCCAGATGTTGGGGAAAATAAGGAAAGTCTAAAATAATCAATTTAACATATTTTACTGTTTTTTTAAAACAAATTCAAGGCAACTGATAATTTAATTATGCAATATTTTTATATTTTCTACAGTGGATCAGGTTGACTTATATATTTAAAGGTAAAAAAAAAAATTTTTTTTTGAGGGGAAAATGAAATCTATGGGAAAATTTACCAGTTGAGGGGAAAAAATCCGAGGGGAAAGGGCCGATTTTAGGCGGGTCCCAAAGAAGGGAAAAAAAACCTGACACCCCTCTCCACCCCACCCATCCATCTGTTTTGATTGAAGTATTGAGATAGGTCCCTTCACCTTTAAAAAGAAAAATAGATGAGGGGTCTGCACCCGCAAGGCAGTGCTCTTGTTTAATAATATAATCACCTATACAGTGAATATCAGCATCAAACCATGACTTAAAGTAAAAACTTTTATTTGCTATCAATATATTTGGATTATAAAATAGTGGATAATACACATCAATTCTTCTGCATTTACTGCTAATTTACAACAACAAAGCAAGAAGCTTTTTCAAACAACTACCCAAAAAGGTTGAAATACTGTTGGATATATTTAAAGCACAATGATAACTGCAATTATAAAGGTTATAATTATCAAAGTATGACTGAGAGATATATATCCAATGTTCTCTAAAGAATTGAATTTGTTGCAATCAGGTAAGTTTCAATGCTAGAATAAATGCATCCAAATTTATCATTTATAAATCTCTATCACTATATTCTTTTACTATTGTTGTAAACTTAACTGTCCCAAATAAAAGTCAGAATATAAATTTTATTGAATTTAAGATGGTATTGGGTGGGTTAAGCAGTCATATGAAAAAGTGATTGAATAATGACACAATAAGAGTTTTCACAAGATAAATCTTTCCAATGGGTGCAGAAAGTTCTTCTTTTTCAATTTTTATGCACCTGGAAGGTTGGCATAGACCAGTTGAACTGTTTATCAGTCTGTCTATCCTTCCATCCGAAAACTTTAACATGGCCCATAACTTTTGCAATATTGAAGATAGCAACTTGATATTCGGCATGCATGTGTATCTCATGTAGCTGCACATTTTGAGTGGTGAAAGGTCAAGGTGAAGGATCAAACAAAATAATCCAAGGGAAGCAACAAGGTACATGTATATAGGGAGATAATTTCTATTTATCATTTGGAAGGTACAGATCATTTTCACAAGGGAAGTAATATTTTTTAAAGGGATATAATAATATATATAAAAAATCAAAGCAGCGCAGTAGGGGGCATTGTTTTTCTGACAAACACATCTCTTGTTCAAGATATTTTTTATTTAAACAATTTTTTCATTGTAATTTATATAAAATATTTTTGACAGGTCAACATGGAAATGTATTCCTGAAGCAGTTTAAAGCTGTGTTGCATCAGTATAATTTCCCTTTTGTTTTTAAAGAATAAGAACTATATTTGTGTTTTCAATCCATACATTTGTTTCATCAAAATTAACATTTAACATTTAGAGTTGAAATGTTTGAACAATTTTGTGTAACATTTAGTGTTTCATTTAACGCTTGTTTGGTACCATCTTATAAAATAGTAGTATTGTCCGCAATTTATGTTCAATTCCATGTATTGTTATACTTCTTATTATCTCTCAAAACAAGTGACACAACTTCAGTGTTTTAAGCTCACCTGAGCACAAATAATATAAATATTTTGGACAATGTTTTCTTTAACAATGAGTATAACATAATGTGCATGTATTTTTCTCATTTTTGAGAGGATTTTTGTTTGTTGTTTGAAAGAATATAACTTTTTGCTGGGTGAAATTGTACACCAAAAAATGGCCAAAATATGCCATGATTTATGACAGAGTGCAGCCATTGTAACACAACATATGGTAGAATTTTGAAAAAAATAAATGGTTCAGTAGAAACATTTAATATTGCCTTTTTTGTCAACATTTTTTTATGGACCCTCATGATTTTACTAAGTTGTTTATTTTAGAGTCTTTCTAACTTGGTGGAGAGAAATCGACTTTTTGGACGGAGTTCTCAGAAAAGACCAAAAACAAACAGTCTTTCGGGATGGACTGCCCAGTTCTTTTGTTTGAGTAGCACAGATGCTACATGTGCGCCGTCTCCATCTGAAAAAGAAATTCTTAGACAAACAGGTTTGGGGTTAAAGAAAATTAAATTAGAAAATAGTGATAATGAGAATGATGTCATGCTTAAAATTAAATCTGAAGCAAGCTTCCCAAAACTGAAAAATGCAGGTGGGGTGGAGTTTTTGAGAACAACTCAAAACCATGGGATATTAAAATTGATAGGCTGCAAATGGAATGCCGACCAATAAAAATGCGAGGTAGGGCCACAGGCCAAAATTTACCTAAGGCCACTTCAACAATCGTTGTCTACAGAAGCACTTAATAACAATGAAGAAACATCTATTGAAGAACAATGTATGACTGAGTGTGCAACATGCAAGATAAAGTATCCAATGAGTGGTATGAGAGAACATTTATTGAAATGTTTAATTTCAGAGCAACCTTTTTCTGATATTTTAAGTGACAGCGATGGAGATGTATTACCATATGAGAGTGAGAGTTACAGTTCACCTGTAACAGAAATGGTAACTGAACTGCAGACAGAACCACTGCCACCATTTACAGAGGAATATCTCGTGCTCGACACCGAAGAATTGAGTGTTATTCAGGTTATTGAACAGACGGCCTAGTATTGTTATGACTATTCAGTTAAAACCCCAGTTGAAATGTTAAAGAAGCTGCAACAAAATATGGTTACTGGGAGGGCATTGAAAATGTAGCTACGTGTGCAGAAGGAGCAACTAATTTTGTGATGATAGACAGAGAAAATGTAATAGGAACAGCATTTGAGGAATTGTCCAGCAAAAGTGTTGCAGAGCTGAGACTACTCTGGAAGTGCAGTTTTACGGTGAGGTTAGTCCATATTACTGTTTTTGGAACTGTATAGATGAAACAATTATTAGTTAAATATCCATTTCTGAACGAAGGATCTCTGAATGTTCTATTCCTTTGGCCTATATTTACAACTTTCATAATTTGGCTGCTAGACTAAACCAAATAATAATAATTTTTTTCCCACTCCTAGCTGACCACTTTCCCACTATGAAAAACACACTGTATAGCTTGTTTCCAAAATACTGTTTGATGAAATGTCATGAAATTAAAAAAAAATAGTTTAGTATCATATTGTATTTAAGTGGTACACTTGCAATGTTTTCTTGGATTCAGCTCTTAGGAGATAAGGCTCCTTCATTAATTGAAAGTTATATAATCCAATCTCTGTTTGCAACGTTTTATGGAATTAAATGCATTTTTAAATTTTTAATTAAATGTGTAATACTATTATCTCCAGATAAGGGTCATATTTTAGTAATTAAGAATCATTGTCAAGTCTATTATGTATTTATTTTAAAATCTGGTTGTACCATTAAGAATTACAAAATCAAGTTACAAATATTATTTTTACATCGCTTTGTATCGATTTTTAATGATTTCTTTTCGGGTATAAAAGATCTTTTTGGTACTTATATAGAATGGTTATCGGATTTGTTTAACAAAGCACATTTTTTTTAAAGCGGCGTGTACAGTCTATCTGTCAAAAAAAATGTCTGCGCCCTGAGGACGTTCAAAAAAATTGCAAAGCGTGCCAAAAAACATGTTTTTAACATAATGTATGCATTGTATGCAATTAGTGAGCCAAAGTTGAATGTAAAGAAAGACATCATAGAAAAGATCTTATACAATGACATCCATTATTTTTTATTTTTAGGTCATTTAGAGTTATTTTCCAAAACTAAGTAGTAACGTTAAGAATAAAATTACAGAGTTAAGAATTCTTTTTGATAATCTGGTAGAAACATTCAGAATTTCACCAAACCTTATCCTGGAGCTCTGTCTGCTCTCTTATTCAAGTTGCTATTTTCTGATCTTCACCAAACTTGGTCAGAAGTTGTATCTAGATGATCTTAAAGGCCAAGTTCGAACATGGGCCTTGCAGAGTCAAAAACTAGGTCACGGGGTCACTAAGGGCGTTTTAAACATTGAGCATGGTATCTTCTCTAATTGAAGTAGTGTACTTCCGCTCTTCACCAAACTTGGTCAGAAGTTTTATATAGATGATCTCTAGGCAATTTTGAACAATGGGCCATGCTTTGCAAAAAACTAGGTCAAGTGTTTTTTTTTCTTTCAAAATCAGGTCAGGTAATCGTACCCATTCCCAATGGAAAAAGTATATATTTTTCCCAAATGGCAGCTCAAAATTCCAAATGGAAGGTTCCCCCCCCCCACCCACCCCCCAAAAAAATATATTTTTAAGATCTCAATATTTTGTTCATGTCCCATCCATATAAGTGCAACATTAGTAAATATAATACGGGACACACTTGTAACCTTAATGTTGAAGCATTTTTAGCAAAACAGTAACAACACTAATTTCCAAGTTTTAGTAAAAACGCCGCAAATTTTCACATTCCAAAGGGACCCGGCCCCATTCCCAAAACGGTGGATGAAAAACACTGAGGTCACGTGGTCACTTAATGCGTTTTACACATTCAGTTTGGTTCCCGCTCTCTCTTTCAAGTACTTGGGCCATCCTTAGAAAATTGTGTGTTTGGCATAACCCGACCCAGGTAAAATTGGGTGGTTAGGTAGGTAGGGATTTAATTTTTTTTAGTTTTTTTTTCTGACATTGAACTCCGACATATACCAAACTGAAAGGTAATTATCAAATAAAGCTCCAAGTCTTCTGCCTCATGAAAGGAAATTGGTAAAATTTTACTGCACCGTTCTATAAAGAACTTCGTTAATATAATGTAATCGACGAAAAATACTTTATCCGAAATCGACAGTCCGAAAAATTGTTCGCATTTTTCACATGAAATAAAATGTGCATATCGTTTGACTACAGAGAACGAAAACAAGTAATCTAGCAAATACGTAATTAATATACTATTTGTTTGACATAATTTACTTTATTATAGCATAGTTTGTGAGCAAAAAACAACAAAGTTATTATAACATTTTAATTTCAATCAAGAACAGAAAGCTGCCACATCTTCGACATGTAACTAATTATTTAATTATCATCCTTAAATTCAAATCGATAGTCGGTCGAAATTTGTAAAGTGATCAGCTAAAAAATAATTTATTGAGTGTTACGCTTCTTTTCATTTTCTTATTTTTTATACGACTTTTGCCATCGGCCGTTATATTGTAGGCAGACGACAATATCAATTGTGTATTCCATTATCTGCGCATGAATGACCCAATATTACCCGATAGAGAACTCAATGTTTATTGGCCAGCTACCATATGCGCTTCAAATTGTTGATGGAAACAAAGAGAAAAATAGTTAAAAAAACACACTCCGGATTAAAATGGCGGATGTTTTCAATGAAATTTAACGAGATTTAAATATATTCGCAAATGATATTTTTCTTGAGCCAAGTTCGCTATACTTTCGCAAATGGCGAACGACAGCGCGAGCTCTGTAATAGTGAGCATTTATTCCAATAATAACACGTTCGCAATGCTCACGCTGTCGTTCGCCATTTGAGTCATTTGCGTAACTATTGAGAATTTGGCTCAGGAAAAATCTAAATTGCGAAAATGCGAAAATCTAGTAAAAATTTCGTTGAAAACATCCGCCATTTTAATCCGGACTGGTTTTCTATATTTGTCTCTTTGTTTCAATGAAAGTGTTCGCAATTCGAACAGTTAACGAAACCCGGTCTGTACCCGATTAGACATTGCTTGACCTTATTGTTAATGAAGTGCACATGGTAGCTGGCCAATCAGCATTGAGCTCGCTTACACATGACATGACGTTGTCGAATGAAATGTGAGAACGGGTGAAGCTATCGGTTATTATTGGGTCATTCATGCGCAGATGTTGTATAATTTGAATACACATTTAATATCGCCGTCTGCCTCCAAAATAGAGACCGGTCGGAAAGTCGTATAAAGAGATAAGCAAATTAAACAAAAACGTGACAATACCCGTCAATAAATATTTCTAAGCTGACCACTTTTTATCTTTCTACCGAATATTTACCGAACTGATTAAAGAGTGATAATAAAATTATTAGTTATATGGCGATAATATTACACATCTCTGCCGATTTCCGAATAGAATTGAACGGTGATAATTAATTTGTTTTTTTACTCCCAAACTATCCTGAATGACAGCATCGTATTTTAATTAAATGGATACGAGAAAAACAGGAGCGGTTTAATTGTATTTAAAGTTTAATTAATCGCATATGCATATGTCAAATAAATAGGCGACTCAAATAAATACCGGTACGCGTTTTGTTCATTGCTATTCTAGATATCCTTGAAAGAGCATTCAATTAATTGACGCAAATAACCAGAAAGGCTCTTAATGTGCCAGGGGTATTCGTCACGTCTGTGACAAGCGTTACTTATTATTCAATGAAACCAAAAGAATAGCTTAGGCCTAAAAAAATTAATGTTGTGGTTCCGGTCACCCGACCCTACCTAGGAAAATGCGCCGACACTAAAGTTTTTATTGCCCGTGCCGACCCTAAACTTTTTTTACCGTTTTCCGGTAGGATCAATATCAAAGCGATTTCGACATAGCCGAAATTTGGGAGAGCCGATTTATGATCCTCTGTCAATTGACATGACGCCTTATCTATGATCGCTCCGCCCACTAGCATTGATCCACCAATCAGCGATCGATTAATCGGGCGCACTCGTTAGCAACGACCTGTCCGCCATTTTCTAGACAAGCTACATGTTTAGGTTCACTTTTATTCCAACGAGTTTCTTTTGTTTTCCTCTTTAAAAAAACGATTAAACTGGTTAAACGGTGGCAATGGGGATTATGTAACTCGGACAATCGATATCCTGAAAGATTAGTTGGTGACATTTAATTTATATCGTTTCCAAAGCCGAAAAGAGATCTTGAGAAGTGTAAGAGATGTATAAATACATGCGGTCGTCACCACGAACAACTGAACGTCAACACTGTCAAAGACAATTTTAATATATTTTTATCGGATACTAGCAGATTTAAATAGTTTATGTTATCGATCTGATTATCACGTTATATTTCACTTTTTTTAAATAGTTTTATCAGTTACTATGTCAGAAGCGAGGTTCATTTGCATTACTTAAAGAGAAATAAAACCCAGCATGAAGCCTAATTCATGCTTTGTTTTATTACTCTGATAGTAATGCACTTAATTGACATCATACATGTTATTTGGAGGTGACATGTGATATATTATCTTATTAACGGTATCTACACATTTGCACTCATGTGGTATCACCAATAAACGCTTTTAATCCACACTAGGAGCTCGAATGCCTAGATCTCATTTTTTTAACGAGTTTCGTTTATTTTGTTCGGATTAAAAAACGGAAATGAAATATGGCAAAAAACGGTGTAAAAAGGGTTAATGCAACTCTGACATTTGGTATCCAGAAAGATAAGTTAGATGAATTAAATTTATACCATTTCCAACGCGGCAATGCGGTCTTGACAAGAGCGAATGGAAGCTTCAAGAATTACCGAAATCCCCTTTATACATTAATTTATTTCACAAACTTGAAATGTCATATAAGCAATAACTAAGCATTATTAAGTTTGTATTATGTCACGTGTGAATGTAAAATAATTGAGAATTTTGGTACCCAATTCGTGTAACTTTACGAAATCCCCGTTAGAAATCGCGTTTCTGTGTGTGTCAGAAACAAGTTAAAACCATTTTGTTATTATTTTAATAAAGACGTATTGATAAATGCTATTGTAAAAGAGTTATTATTACTGATATTAGTTAACCAATAAATGCGGTAACTTCGGGGAAGTCGGTACCTGCGCAAGCGTCTGATATTGGTAGCCTTATTAATTTATAATAGCCTGACCGTATTCCATTTCGTACAACGCTAATTTTTATATCAGACAATGTCCAAACTTACTGTGTTGTTTTTGCGCTTTAAATTATAGTGATTGATAAATGTCCCATAAGCAATGTTTAATATAATTGATATCTGTTTTATGCGCAATAACATGTGGGATTGAGGTACCCACCCGGCGTCAGAAAGCGCGTAAAACTTCACCGAATTCCCAGTTATAAAGCGCTATTTCGTGTCAAATACACGGGTAGGGGGGAATGTTTCGGTAATAATTTTGTTAATAACACGGGTAAATACCGGTGAAGTGTTAATTTATTGCAAATACCACCATTACACGTTATAACGGGTTCGATTTCGGTAAGCGCGCAAGCGTTTGAGAGCGTGTTTAATGTACCGATTTACCCGTTATAAATAGCTGACGTTCTCTTTAATCGTATATTTTTTGCATTTGCAGAATAACTTAATGGCATCAACCCCTTTACAAGTGTAATATTGTGTTAAACAAGTCCATAAAATCATCCGGAATATCGCGTAAATCTATATGCAGTCTATAGGCAAAGAAGCCATTTTGGTGTTAGCTTGTCTAGGTTTTCTTCCCGCTGAGCCACGTGATTAAGTGGGCGGAGCGATCACTGATAAGGCGTCATGTCAATTGAACTGTCTTTGCATGTATATTGAAATCTCTTTACTTTGTGATAAGGAATGATACATGTAGCAATCAAGCATTTTATGATAAATAACACTATATATTTAATTTATTTTAGGCAAGTATTTTTGATTGCTTGTTTTCATGATAATGTTTCGTGCACTGCTGTAATGTACAATGTTTACGGTAATTGCCGATTTTAAATGTGCCGGTAATCGTTAAATACATTCATTGTGTAGAAGCAAAATTGCACAAAATTTTTAATTTATAGATATTAAACACTGTATATTATGATTAAACTGGCTATTATTTATACACTTAATCCTGCAAATCTATTTCGGACTGATATCTTCATTTTTTAAAATATGTCAACATATTTTATTAAAGCAACTGTTACGTATGTTGGCTTTAAAATCTGGCTGAATGACTGGGGAATATGCCAAAGAAGCCATTTTGGTGTTAGCTTGTCTAGGTTTACTTCCCGCTGAGCCACGTGATTAAGTGGGCGGAGCGATCACTGATAAGGCGTCATGTCAATTAGAGCGAGCGCATTGAATGAGCGACACCACTCGTAAGCAGTCATACCTGTACCTACAGTAAAATCATGCAGACGACGTGTGACGTAATTTTCATAAGTGTGTTTGTTGGCTTTGTTATCTAACACACTTATCGGTCCCTACGGTGTACACCTCCACGATGATATCTCGGCCACTTTCTCAGAAGACAGATGATGGCAACCGGGTGAAATCCTCGTGGATATTGTGCATTTCATGCGTAATATGGTCAAAACATTTATTTGACACGTAATGCTCTTTAACAAATTATTGTTGAATTAATTACGCACAACTGTAAATGCTTCGTTTTATTCTCAAATGAGCATTATTCAATTTGTAATCCGAAACACGCTTCCGAATTTCAATGCTAACGCGACATTAACAAATTCTAGCGTCAAATAAACAGTGCTTTATCCTGTGTCTCAGTAAAATGCCCGCGAAAAGTATGCAGACATGTACAACGTCGCATGGAAAGTGTGGATGTATTTTGTATTATCTATTTACGCGTGTTCAGTGGGAAAAAAACGCCCCGATTGGACGTTATTTCATCACATCTTTAAAAAGTAACAAATGAGAAAATTTATTTGATACGTAAGAAAAATGGCGAATGTTTGTGTGTCTTGAAATTCTATAGCACTTTTATCTTATTAACCAGAATTTGCTTTACAACTGGAATATACGGTATTATCAGGTAATGAGTAGCGACGGGAAAAGTAGTAAGTATATGCAGTAATAGATAGAAAGTATGTTTGATACGGAATCGATCGAGACGGGATAATGCGTATCTATGCGGGGAAGGGTAAAACTTTTTTTTAAATGTCGTTTTCAATGACGTCATTGCTGTTTTTTTTCTTGAATAGTCAGATTGCACCAAATAACGCCATTTCACTCTACAAATCTAATAGAAATAACGTATGGAGGATGCAGCCCATACCCCCCCCCCCCCCAGCACTGGGTAAGTTTCATGCGATCGTGAGTTGGGGTAAAACAGTGATTTTTTTTATTTTTCAATTACGTGATTTAATAACATTGATATATTCTTTAAGCAAGTTACATTCATTACGTTCATACACCCGTATTAAACTTAGTTTTTGGGCGTAAACCGGAATCATGTTGGTTGTTCTGTTGGTTTTTATCAAAAGTTGAATCTCACCTGGCTGGAAAAAAAAGAGTTGTTAAAATGATAAATATACAAAGAAGATCACTTCACAATAATGGGAACACTTTTCTATGGTGTACATAGAGGTTTTATGTGAAAACCATCAGCATAAAATGGCTTTTAAAAACGGGCATCTTGTCTGGAGAAAATAAAAAATAGAATAAAAAATCGACCTACCCTACCTTGATATTTGGCATGCGTGTGTATCTCATGGAGCTGCAAATTTTGAGTGGTGAAAGGTCAAGGTCATCCTTCAAGGTCAAAGGTCAGATTTATGGCTTCAAAGCGGCGCAATAGGGGGTATTGTGTTTCTGACAAACACATCTCTTGTTAAAATGTAAAATCATGTTTGTTTTTTTTTATATATTTTTTGCTACATCTAGTTGTTTATTCAAAGTTATTGTTAGACAATACCAATTTTTGTGAGTACGTCATTGATAAAAGAACTGATTTAAAAAAAGTGTTGACTTTGTAGCCATGATTTTGAATCCTGCTGTGTATTAACAAAAAAGAATTGGCGTTGTAATTTTAGCTCGACTATTTTATATGAAAAATATATATTGGAGCTATCCTTCTCACCCCGGCGTCGGTGTTAGCATGAGCGTTGGAATGTTAAACTTTGCATACCGTCCAAAGTATTTCCTATGTCCCTTGACATATTGCTTTTATATTTTGCATACTTCTTAACCAATCATCATGAAACTTGGTCAGAAAATGTTTGCCATTGATAAATTTGACGAGTTCGAAAATGGTTTCAGTTGTTTGAACAATATCACTGCCAGGAGTTGAGACATGTTTTCTTATAGTACTTTATATGGCTTGAGTAAAACCTTGTTAACACTTTAAAGTTAACATTTATTGTCTGATCTTCGTGAAACTTGGTCAGAAGATTTGTATCAATGATATCTTTAACTAGTTCAAAAATAGTTTTAATGGTGTCTTGGATGAGTTTTTTAAAATAGTTCCTGTCTGTTGAAAAACATGACCGCCGGGGGGGGGGGGGGGGGGCGGGCAAATTATTTATGTGGCTATAGAAAAAACATTGTTTCAACTCTAAAATTTTCATGTATAGTTCACTCTTTATGAAACTCTGTCAGAACATTTGTTCTAATGATATCTTTGGCTGCACAGAACATGTCAGTACCTTTGTATCTCAGGTGAGCGACATTTGGCCTTTTTAGGCCTTCTTGTTTTGTATTGTTACATTTTCCGCTGGAACAGATTATGTCGCTTGAAAAGATAATGTCGGCTTTTGTTCTGGTGAATATTAAATGTCAATACTTTGAGTAATTGAATAAATCAAAGTGTTCATATATGTATGTTATCGTAACTCGCCCCATTCGTCAGTTATCAAGACCTTTTTTACTAACAAGGTAGTAAAAAGGCAATATAGCATCTTATTTAAGCATAATTTTTATGATAGAAAGTTTTTTTCTTACATAACCATCCCTCTTCAAATTGTTATGCTGTCCAAGATGCACTATACATCATTTCGAAAGGTATCGAACGGTAACGTCCGTTTTTTCTGTCCATGCGATTTCAACGTAAAATGAAATTAACTGAATGCATATATTATTCGATACTGCATTTTATGCGTTCTTATTGCTACCGTGTAATAACTTAGACATATTGAGCTGAAAATATGTACACCCTCATGATCATTAGAGCCAAAATAGATGTTATTAATGGATACTTCACAAATTTTATAGAAATCCCAAACCCTAAAGCATTTGGCTTCGTCTACCTGTCAACTACAACATGAAGGGGGCCGATTCGTTGTATTTATATGTAATAGTAAACACTAAAAAAACCTTAAGAAACAGCAATGCCGAGACCAGAGCAAAGTTATATGGAATGACAAGTCGCCTAGTGGACTTCTATAAATTAGTTTTCATTTTAAAGCACTAGGTCAAAATAAAACCGGTCCTCGGAGCTAATGATTTTGTTTTATATATATGTAATGAAATCTTGTACGCATTCTCATGGTGAAGAGCTTAGATTTTTTATTGCGAAAAACCTAATCTGAGCTGTCCTTTGCTACAATAGAACGTAACTAGTTTACCCGTTTGTGTCCGATAAAGGCAATACATTTTTGTAAGTTGAGCACTTAACAATCTGGAGCCATACCTTTATTTTTGATATCCATCGATAAATCAATGTTCAAACATTGCCAGTTCCAGAAAAAAATATTATGCAAGTACTCAATACACAATTATTTAGCTAAATACAACATTTAATCATGCAGTATTACAAAAATATAATTGCATATACATTATAGTTGCAATTGAGTTTTATTCTACAGTCGTGATAAATGTTTGAAGTGTATTCGAAAAAATATGTAAACGTTTATTGATACAATATATACTGGTTATGTCCAGAGAAAACATGTTCGATGGAATTTCATTTTTAATGTGCTCACAGTGTTAGGGTGCGTTGAAGCCGTGGTACACGATGATATCTAGATTTCAAGAACAGGCCTCGACACTAACGGTGGTCCGGGGACCCGAGGCCCCCAGATTCTGGCGAGGACCACCAGTTCTTTCCAGCCGGGTGGTCCTCCGGAAACCCTTAATTTATAGAACCACTTTGTCTTGATTGACCATTTGAATTTTCTAACGTGGCTCCAATTTTTTTAAAGCGGCGAAATAAAAAAACACGGTAAAATCTTATCCGAAAATGTACTGCGAATCGAAATAACGCGACTGAGCATTAGCGGCCAGCGTCTGTCAGTTGTAAATATTGATTTGCGACGATGTAAGCGACCTACAGTGCAGAGAGGATATTGAAATCACTGAAGCGTGTAAGTGTTATAAACGGTGTTTTTACTGCCATTGTCAAGTTTTATGGGGGTTATTATCGGATTAATTGCTCATTTATGATATTGAGCAAAAAAAAAGTAACACTGAGACAAACTGCCACGACGATCAATAATTATTAGGGCCGCTATTTCTTTAATCAAACCATAGGCGATAGGGCTGGCAAAAGCATTTATTTCTCCACAAAAATACATAAACACTTTTTTCTACAGGTATTTGTGAGCATTTCTGTTTAAAAGTTCCATTATTATAATGACCTTGGAAGGATATAATTTGATTTAGATACCAACAATTTCTGAAATAAAAAGTATATCGTTCACTCGATGTACTATATTCCGGATATGTTAAAATTCGGACATTTAAAGAGTGACATGTATGTGTTGGTTTGTATTTAATAGTTTATAAAGAAAATATGCTTTATGTTATTTCAGGCAACTAGATTGGATGGTGGTAATTATCTGGGCGTTTCTGTCAGGAGATAGGCGTGAAAAACTATAATTTAATTGATCCTGGAAATAATCGACCACTAACAGAAAACGTTTTAACAACAGAAGCTGATGTATGACATGTCCAAATGACCATCCACCACTAACAGAAAACGTTTTAACAACAGAAGCTGATGTATGACATGTCCAAATGACCATATATAACTGTTTAACAAATTAAGTGAAATAATTTATTTTCTGATGTTTTATATTTCTTTTTCCCTTTCAAATGATGTAAATTGGTGTGATTCTATGTTTAAATAATAAATTTTAAAACATTTAGGCAGCATACTGTTTATTACATTGAAGTCAACATTGTTATATTATTTTGGTTGTTGTTTATCAAGTTGAAAAAAATGTTATTTGTATACAAATAAAGCTTATTAAGACTTATGAAGGTATGGCTTATGAAGGTACTTATTGTTTTTTTTATGTAATAATATACTTTTTAAAGTGATAATATAGGCAATGACATTATTTTAGTCAGGTTTCTTATTAATAAGGTTGGAATAATCGACAGTTTTCCCGGAGGGAAAAAGTTGCGACAACTTTTGTTGGGCCAGTGTAATCCCTGAATCAGCGTAATTACCTTTTATTTCTTATAAGTTTATAAAAAGAACTTCCGAAACGCTAAGTACTGGCGGCGAACACAGGCACTCGGCATTAGCTATTTCAATAAAAAAATAACATGACCAAAAAAGTTCGTCGAAAAATTTTTTTTTTTACTTATAATATATATATATATATATATATAACAAGGTTTGTGACTTAGACCAATGAATTGCTGATTTCGGCATACCAGCCAATTTCCGAAGCTCACTTTTCGATCAATGTTCAACCGATTTGCACAATTCTGGTATCAAACAACGCAGAAGACTATATACTAAATGAATAAATCGATGGAAGTTCTTCTAAGTCTTCCGTAAAGCAGTCATCAAAAATCAAACTTGCAACAACATGTCCTAGAATCGATCTGATTACCAATACATAACAAATGTACACAATTCGGCTGTACTAAAATGTGTACTAGTATGCGTTTTGTTCTTATTTGCCCTTACGCTGAGAATAGCTGTGTGTTGAAACAAGAGGGAACCCTAGTTTGGGTGAGGGCCACCAAAAGTTGAAAGTAGGGTTCCCTCCGGGTACCCTGTCAAAAAAGTTAGTGTCAAGGCCTGCAAGAACTGTCCTCTTCATTGCTTTCCAAAATAGATAATGTCCGTTCGTATACTTCAATTCCAAAGTTTGAACTTATCCAATTTTGAGGACAGTGTCGTGAAAGTTGCCGGCTGCAACTGTCACTGATTTGAATGTCGGTTCTTCCAAAAATGGGTCGACTATCGCTATTGCTTCTATTTAAGACCTCATTGTAAATGTCAAAAGAATCAAAATCTATGTCTCCACGGATATCGGACAGTGTGTTGTTCAAAACACCACTTGACCATAGTTTTTCATTGATCTTATGCATGTAGACATAGTGGAGTGCAAACATATGAACCGGATTCATAATATCCAAAATTCCTTCATCTTCTAGAAAAATAAACAAATCGGAATAAAATCCTAGCACACCTTCATAAACATCCCTCCAGAGACAGTTCAATGCGTTGATTATGAACGCTTTTTCCAGCAATAACGCTTCCTATTCCGCGATGATGAAGCATATGGTCGGCAATCTTTACATTTTCCATACCCATGTCTATTCTTACACGTTATTGCGTACCAAACCTAGCCTCACCTTTCTTAAAAAGATTCCTAGCGTATCAGATTTATTGTTGTCTACGGCGTTCATAAACATTATCATCCTAATAAATCCATCCACTCCGGCGGATATAATAGAATACCGTCGTATCAGTTTATGGTTGGTATCTATGTGCCAAATATGATTGGGTCCTTGCACGTGGTAAATACGACGATGTAGTAGTCTTGTTGTTCGCTCTTTAATGCCATGTTTATTATGTGTCTGCAGTATATCGCGTAATCGAACTCTTGGTATCTGAAGTAATTAAATTTAGAACAAAATGATATTTACAGTCATGCAAAACATACACAAACTCATGATTTTTTGTTTACAACAATAACACACGAATACATGTCAAATAAGGTATTCAGGAGTACATTCATAACTGATCAGGCGGCAAATAGATACATTATCTGTAGCTTAAAAGCAGAAATAACAATTCATGACTATGTCTGTATTTTTCACATATGAGTAAAAGAAATTAGTAATTGACATGGTATTGGCCAATAATAATACCAATTACATGTAATATTAGAATTACCATTCTAGTAGGCATTTACATTTAGAGAACTAAGCCAAGAGATCATGGCCTTCCTCCTTGAATTATAACTGGATTCCCGAATGTAATTGGCTGCATAGATGGAACACACATCCGCATTCAGGCACCTCATGATGATGAAGCTTCATATGTCAATCGGAAAGGCTTTCACAGCATAAATGTCCAAGCTGTCTGTGATCATCAAGGTAAACTTAATGCTGTTTTATTCTTTCCATTGCACATATATATATATATCATCTGAAATGAATAAATAAATGCATTTAGATCATGTGCTTATTTGTTTGTACTTGTAGATTTTTATTTGCAAAATCAGCGTTCATATGAAATGTTTTGTAAGCATTGTTAGCAGTGAGATATCTAAATTAATCAAGTAAAATCCTAAGGATATTATAAATTTGTATCTGATTATTTAATATGTAAAATAAGTTTTACGTGTACAACTTACCTGTTATTATTTTTCTTTATCAAATGTTTGAACGTTTATTTTTTGGTGCAAGGTTTTAATGGTAATATTAAAAACATGGGAGATAATTTATTGCAGCATTTTAAGAGTCAAAACGGTCGTTAGTTAAAACGGGTTTCGAAAGGGATAAATTATGCCTCATCTTAAATAACTTTAAGGTGTCACACTCAAATACAAAGCCTTCGTGTTCATTTATAGTTTGTGTGTTTGTGTAATTTGCTTTGTATCTTTGTTTGTAAAGTGCTTTGCATTTATGACATTGTCTGTTTATTTACATATTGAATATTTGTTTTCAGCTTGAATTGTTATTAACATTGTATAATGTTTAATGCAAGGAATGCTTGTATTATGCTTTGAATGCGTTTGCATGAATATTCTACGAATTATTACACGTGACTTATAATTGTCATAAATGATATTGCATGTATGATCAATTTATATTTTTGATTTACATTACTTCGTGTACGATTTAGTAATTCAATTATGATATTATTTGAATTATTTGAATTAATTTTGCTGTGTTACAAGGCTAATAAAATTTGACTATCATTGAATTTGTTATTTATAGTAGTTATTACTATATATATATATATACTTTCTCACCGATAAAAACTTAAGGAAAGAAATTGCAAATTGTATGATGAAGTACATGGAGTTTACAAATATTTTAAATACAGCATTCTTAACAGCATTTGATCATTAAATAGTACGTAATATAATTATCACAAATAATAATAGTAAATACTGATAGTAGAAGAAGTGTGGTTGGAGAGGCAGCAACTACTACTTAAGTAACTAGCCATTATATTAGTAACTACTTTTAGTAGCATTAACTACAATTAGTTAAAGTCAAAACTACTAGAAGTGGTAAATTTTATTAGTATAAGTAAATACTAAAATTAGCAGTAACTTTATTAGTATTTGTGTTATTTTATCATTACTTTATTATTACCTTTACTGCTCCATATATAGTTGTTTTTGTGTTATTATTATTTTAGAAACATTATTTTATATACCTTGACTGCTCCGTTTGTCCAACTGTTTCCACAGCGGGCGCAACTGTGGTGTTGGACAGAAAGTGACGACCATCTGTAAAAATAAACACAACACCATCAGAATTGTGTGTAACCTTTGCAGCTCACGACGGTGAAAATAAAACTCATACTGTAACCCGCAAATGGCGCAATGCCATGTGTCTAAGCGAGTGTCATTGTGAGAAATTGGATACTTATTGGACATAATTTCACATGAAATGGTGAGTATTATTGTTGCATTATGATTTGTGAATGTTTGTATGCAGTTTGAAATATCACATCAATAAAGCTTGACTTAATTGTTGATTTAAACAGTGTTGAACATGGGAAAAACCCTGTTACTATAAATAGCATATATTAAAGCAGACGGCCGTTGACATTTTATTATTTACTTTTTATTAATTGTTTCAATTGGTAGTTTTTAAATGAAATATTAAAAAAAAAAGTTTGTTAGAACAAACCAGCCTCATCGCTGTCCAATCCTCCAATAATCCCATTGAAGGATGCCGAATCTTTATACATTTCGACGATCCGAACTTTTTGTTCATCGGCGACAGCTGTCAGTGTCAGGGTCCCTCCACCCGTTTTACGCCGTTCTAACTTTTCACTGGTAACTGCTGCCTTGCTCTCTCTTTTCAAGTTCTGCCATTTATTACTACATTCATCCGCAGTTCTAACTGCAATTCCTTGTGCAGAAATTACTTCAGCAATTTTCGTCCACATATCTTTTCATTTTATTATTTACAGTGTTTGAAAATTTATTAGTTAATATTGAAAATGTTTTCTCATCTTTAACCAGCTCTTCCAATTTCAATATTTCTGTATTGCTAAAGTTAATGCTCCTTTTCTTTCTTTTAATTTCAGGTGAAGTCACTGAAGATGCGTCTGCTTGGGATGCCATTTTGGAATTGGATAACAGAAACAGGAAGTGGAAATTTGGAATGGATTGTGGGATTTAACATGGATGTTAAAGTCTTAACGCTGCGTCAATTAACGCTAGCGTTAAAAAACGCTGCGTTAATAAACGCTAGCGTTAAAACTTGTTGAGCAACATGAAGTTAACGGCTGATTAAATTACGCTGCGTTAGGGTACTTAACAGAGGTAAAGCTTAACGGTAATGTTATCTTAACGATGCTTTGAGCAACCGGGCCCAGAACGTTTAAAATATTTTTTGGTAACTATACTCACGTGAATATTTTTTTTGGCGAAGCAGCTCGTTTGTAATTTTTTTCTCCACATCGTTGGAATTCCTTGACTATTTCATTAACTATCTCGGTAAGATGATCGTCATCGATTTCAGTAAACACACGTTTTTTCAAGCCGTACACACGCATTCGGCGAAAAAGAGTACTTTCTGAGACCGAAAGAAGTTCGGATATTTCTTTCACTGTTAATCCGGTTTCTAGTAAATCTTCGAGTATCCTTTTCGGAATCACAAAGTATGAAGACCCGGGTCCAGAACATACTGTACTCGGTTGAAAGCTTCCAAAATGACAACACGCTGTCCGCAGCTTCATAACATCGGCACGAATGCACACGCCCAAACAGTTCATTTCGTACATTTACAATTCACAAACGATATCGGGTGTAATTTTTTCCTTATTAAATACAGTAATAAGCCTTGATAGGCCAACATTTTGTAAAATCGTATCCATTTAACCCAATTTACATATAATAAATGAGATAACGAAATAATGTCGCGTTAGAAAAAATCCGTGTATTCCAAATGAAAATACTATCAATGAACTGCCTATCGAGTGAAGAGAACAGCATTATATTCAAAATAACCGACAGCGAAAGAAATCCATATGATCATAAGTTTTGCCACAACACACTAAGCATCCATAGCAAACACATAGCATTTCATCACAAACACATAGCAAACCATCACAAACAGCATACCACCACAAACACACAGCATACCATGACAACACACAGCATACCATCTCAAACACATAGAATGCCACGATAAACACGCATCATACCATGACAACACACAGCATATCATGACAAACCAATATCATACCATGACAAACACACAGCATACCATCTCAAATACATAGAATACCACAATAAACACACATCATACCATAACAACGCACAGCATACCATGACAAACACATAGCATACCATGACAAACACACAGCGCACCATCACAAACACACATGATAACATTATAAACGCACAGCATACCATGACAACATACAGCATACCATGCCCAACACACAGCATACCATCTCAAACACATAGAATACCACGATAAATACACCGCATACCATGACAAAACACAACATACAAGGACAAACGCATAGCATACCATGCCAAACCCACAGCAGACTATGTCTAACACACATCATATCATCGCAAACACGCAAAATATCATCACAAACACACAGCATATCATCACAAACACACAGCATACCATGACAAACACAAATCATTCAATGACAACATACAGCATACCATCACAAACACACAGCATACTATGACAAGCACACAGCATACGAATTAAACCCACAACAGTTTAATGAAACAACCAGAATATCAATAGTCAACAGGAGATAGGGGAGGCGTTCCATAATTTTCGACTATATTAATCTCTAAGCCAAATTGAAAAAAATATTTTTTAATAAATGGTGCCGCATTATCGTAACTGAAACATACAAAATATACATATGCATATGCCTTGTCATTTCTCAGATTCAGGGAAGTTTGAAGAATGGAATCTGGGAATGGTTGGCACAGGAGAAGGCTGCACTGTACAGGAAAGTACAACAGGTACAGTGCCCATTGATATGAAAGCAGGATTTGTTAGTTAGATGATCGCTCCTTGAATACATATGCTATCCCAATTTTTTCAATGACTTGACAACATATTCGTAACACAAACAACACATAAGAGATTATGAATAGTATTCACGCGTGCAATAGTTTCAACCAAGCTGTCATTAATTGTGACTGTAAACATGACCAAGCATAAGGACATGTGTACGTAGTTTTGTTTAGTAATCGAGGGTTATTTTAAAAATAAGTTCCAAAACCATTTTGTACCAATCTAAAATGGTGTTAGAATATTGCATATTTTGTCCACAATGAACATACATTAACCAATTTAAAGTGATTTAAAACTGTAATGTTTTAAGAGAATCATCTGTTCAGATGATTGATTAAAATACCATACTATTATTGCAAATACATAGAGCTTTGAGAACCTGCTTTTTAGTCTCAAAGCAACTTGGTTTTCATTAACGGCCTTCGTCTACATATAACTATATGTGTGTCAATATAAATAACAATATCGGTATAGTTTACTTTAAAATATAATAAGGTTATTAAGTTATTTGCGTTGGGATTGATCTTTTGGTTGGATATCTTCTTCAAAAACGATATATTAAAAGGCCAATATTTTGTCTAAATAAGTTGCAAAGCACCTATAACTGGAATGTTGATTTAATGGTAGAAAACAACACAACGAAAATTTTGAAAACCTTTTTCGTAATGTGTACGTTAACACAAACCACCATTCAACTAAAAGCAAATGCACAACTTCCAGTTACCAAAATGGCGTCAACCGTAGCTGTTAGCATGATCATGACCAAGAACATTGGTGTGTAGAATGTAGAATTTACTAAGGAGCTAAGGGCGTTTTTAATAATTCCAAATATTAACATATTGTAAAATGCAAACAAGAGGGCCTGAAAGGCCCAAAGTCGCTCACCTGAGATAACAAGATAATTATTGGGAAAAATCTTCTGACCAAGTTTCATGAAGATCGGAAAATAAATGTGGCCTCTAGAGTGTTAACAAGGTTTTACTATAGGCATATAAGGAAAAAAGCCCCGCCCCCTGGCAACCATGTTTTTCAACCAACCGGCATCATTCTTAAACTCGTCCAAGATATTATCGGGATGAATCTTCTGACCAAGTTTCATGAAGATTGGACAATAAATGTGGCCTCTAGAGTGTTAACAAGATTTTACTATAGCCATATAAGGAAAAATGCCCCGCCCCTTGGCAGCCATGTTTTTCAAACAAAGGTTACCATTTTCAAATTCATCCAAGATATCATTGGGACATATCTTCTGAGCAAGTTTCATGAAGATCGGAAAATACATGTGGCCTCTAGAGTGTTAACAAGATTTTTATAAAGCCATATAAGGAAAAATGCCCCGCCCCTGGCGGCCATGTTTTTCAACCAACCGGCATCATTTTCGAACTCGTCCGAGATATTATCGGGATGAATCTTCTGACCAAGTCACATGAAGATCAGACAATAAATGTGGCCTCTAGAGTGTTAACAAGATTTTACTATAGCCATATATAGCATATAAAGAAAAATTCCCCACCCCATTGGCAGCTATATTTTTAAAGCAAATGTACCCATTTTCGAACCCATATATGTCTTGTAATATTTTTTCAAATGCTGGGTCAGCTTTTAAGAAATAACACGATACACAACTCGCATGACCCAATTGACAATGATGATGCAGTCTTTATGAATGAAATCTCCAGTTGTAAAGACACACCTCCGCATTGGACCAATGAAATCACTCGTGTGTTTAAAATGTCATTTAGTTGAAATGTATGTAAACAGTAATCTTGATGCATAAAGTAACGACAAGAACGGTAACAATGTTTTTTTCATACGTTTTATTGAATTATGGTATCGAGGTACATGAACTTTGTAGGTGAGTTGCCCTTTACTCCGTGAAGATTTCAGTCTTAAAGACTGCATGATCATTGTCAACTGGGTCATACGAGTTGTGTATCGTGTTATTTCTTAAAAGTTGACCCAGCATTTGTAAAAATATTGCAAGACATATACATTTCCAGAAAGGAAATTCATTTCTGCGTTGAATAAGACCGAGATCGTGAAAATCGCTGCACAATTGATGAAGATATGGCTGTTCAAAGCGATGCACCCCGTTTTGGGGTGATTTTGAGTTGCATACCTTGTTATATATATATATTTGATAGTGATTTTTTTTCATGAAATTTAATTTTTCGTTATAATATGATTATTAATCATTCAATATTAGGTTTTCACTAATTAATATCATAGCCACACGCTAACCACCTGTGCTCTGTTGGCACGACGCCCATCATAAACCGGAAGTCATTACCATTGTCTACAACAAAGCCGTTTAAATAGATTTCTTTTTTATTATAAATAAAATCTTATCACAGACGATGCAAAAACATGAGCCATCACATTTGGTATATCAGAACATCATTATCTTAATTATACATAATCTATGACATTGTAGGCTTTTGAAAAAAAAACACCGCTAATGTGCACACAAGTTAATGGCGATGGTTTTAAAGACGGAATACATACTTAAATTAACACCAATTATGTTCATACTGCATGTTATTGTGAAATATGTCGTTCTATTATACATTTCAATAGTGCTTGCTCATCTTGTTTAAGGAAGTGTACAAAATTAAGTTTTTCTTCTTATCTAGTTCAATATGTATATACGGTAACAGTCAGCCTAGTTAAATGTACAATAATATCCTTCCAAAATAAAGCGGAACCTAAAAAAGCACAAACAGAAATGTCTATTTCTATTAACAAATAAAACAGTAATCACAAATCGTAGTATTCATTTAAACGTATGAAAACATAAATGAGAACAATACTACATATTTTTGTATACATGTAAAAAACAAAGCAATAAATAAATTAATTTGAATTTTGTATTGTAAACTAATCAAAATGAATATGAGACAGAATATCCTGACATGTTCCAAAGCTCTTCGCGGTACAATAATATTATATAATTTAAAGTTGTATATAAATTTGACCTAAATATGTCGTTTATTTAACGAGCGAGATCAAATAATGTACTGTATTGAAGTCAAAGGTTGCCACACATGTTTAATAGCGTATTTACCAATCACATTGAGATTTTCAGGACGCTTATACAGCACAGTCACTTGAGGACAGACGCATGCGCATTCTATGTTAGCATCTGTGACAAGAATGATTGTAATTTCCAAATCAAGCAATATAAAGCCACTTATTTATGTTACAAAAGCACATTTTTTTTTAAAAGTAAACATAAACAAAGACAACTCGCTGACGTATGGTATAAACGCAAAGAAAACATCGAAATATTGCTAATAAGCGCCTCAGTCTACTATGGCTCGATTGGTCTTTGTCGGCTCGGGTACTACTTACATGTACCCCGGGTACTCTTAAGTATACTTACATGTACCCCGGGTACGGTAAATATACTTACACGTACCCGGGAATTTTTCATGCTAAATCGGTCGTTGTCGGCTATATTTTTTTAAATTAATTATGTTCCCCATTATGTCATTTTCTGTTAAATGGCCTCTATATTATCGAAACTAATACTCAAAAAGCATGTTGATGCAGTTTTTAAAAAGGGAAGATAAAAAGTTAAAGATACAAAAAATCGTTTTACGGTAATCGGTAGCGCGTTTTACGACGTCTGATTTTGGGCGGGAATACAACTCGGGTACAGTCTAATATCGACCGGGTATGTGTAAGTATATTTACCGTACCCGGGGTACATGTAAGTATACTTTAGAGTACCCGGGGTATATGTAAGTAATACCCGATCCGACAATGACCAATCGAGCTCTACTATAAGTATAAGTATAATAAAATACGGGAAAGGGGAATATTTTGCACCATTGGTTTGACAGTCTCGATGTCAACAGCGTCATTTCTGGTATTTGCAGACTTAATTTATCTGCGCTAAGAAAAACACCATTTTTTCTTTGAAAATAAATAAATATACATAATGCATTTACATATGCATTGAGGCGGCAACGTCAGGTACGTAAGCATCTCAAACAAATACACAGAACTGCTCCAGTCTTTGAAGTTGTTTGAAATCAAGATTAGCCGGACTTTGATTTGAAGAAACGAAGTGCATTTTCGTAATATGACTTGCTAAGCCAGAAACACGCATCCATACGTAGGTCGGAGGAGCTGAAAATAAAAACAAATTTTTTTTTTCATTTTATTTATTCTGGGGTTATTTAGCGGATCCATTATATAATTCAAACGCTAAAACCGACAGAAAACGCGTAATCGTATTATGTTCAAAGAATGGAAGATATTAAATAAATTATTAAAAAAGATAACGTACGTCGGTATATGACCATCGCATAGCTCTACACGAAGCGGCGATTGCGATATAACCTTAGCGGGAAGGAACGACTTGTGTCGATGGTCGATTGGGGCAAGCACATATAGACAGGTGTCGTGCTTGATCTGTCGTAGCCCAACTTCAAAGATGTGGTGGGTGTTCTGCTTACTCATATCGCCGTCCAGCCACTTGACGTAGTATTGCTGACCGAGACCAACTCTCGAGTCCACGATTCCTTAAAAAAGACGCATATCACCATGGTAACGAAAGGAACAATCACGATTCCATGGACCTAACGGAACGCTAGTGTATCATATCCTGTTAATACATTCGTCAATCGTTTTTTCTTCCGTGCACGTGTGTCTAAAGCAAAAGTTACAAAATAAAACAAAATAATAAATCTCAAATAAAAAGCATGCCTTGCAAACCCGTTATCATATTCTTTGCAAAATAAGCTCGACGCACTAACTCATTTGAATTGCAATAAACCATCATAAGAACAAAACAGAGTTCAGCCGCGATACAGGAATCTAGTTCCCTAGATAAAGCCAAAATTCTACGTACCAAAAGAATAAAAAACTGCATGTCATACAGATTTAAAACAATTATAAACACTAAAACATAAAGGCTTAACATCGCGTTACCTAATTTATATATTCCAGTGGTATCGTCTCTGGCCACCACGGACTTGCCAACAAGTTGCTTTTCCTTAAATTTAATGTATTCCACGGTTTCCTCGTACTTTGCCTTGCTGATCTTGTATACGTCGCTCGACGGGACGCTGTCAATGTTGCCATCGTAGAATTCCACCTCGATAACGCTGCCACCATGGAGGTTCAGCACTTCCCCCGGGGCGTAACTAAACTCATACTTAGGGTGTATGGCTACCACGAAATCCTGCGGCTATGTAGATTAGACAAATAAAATCAAAGTTACTTACTAATCTTATTCCATGCACAATGAAATCTCATAAAAAGCAAACGTTGAAGGCAACAACATCCCTCCTTAGTTTGAATTAAACAGTATTTTGCTCTTCAACAAAAAATAAAATCCAAGCCTTTAATCAAATTTTCAAACTGATATAAAACAAACCCCCCAAAGCCTCGCCTACCTGTATGACATCAAATATCTGCTGGCTGTCAGTGAGTATGTCGGTCCTGTCAATGTCCTCCATGTAGCCTGTGGCGTCCACCACCCTGTACCGGGCTCCCCACTCCTCGGAGACGACCCGCCCCCGGTAGAACCAGCCGTCGTCCGTCCACCGCGCCAGAACCTCCTCGTTTGCTTGCACCTCGGGAACGGGCTTGAGACCTGTACAGGGACAAGTGGAGCCTCGTTCTGCGAAACCTTGGCTTAATGTATGTGCGTAAAGTGTCTTCCCAGATTAGCCTGTGCAGTCCGAGCCGGCTAATGCGGATGTCAATTTCTGCTTTTATGGAATTTGTTGTTTAAATCAAGTCTCTTCTAAACGAAAATCCAGTCTAAGCGAAAAGGGTCATACCTGAGTAGCCTGTGCGGACTGTACAGGCTAATTTGGGACAACACTTTACGCACATGCATTAAGCCCAGTTTTTCGCGAATAGGGCTTATTGTATTATGTAGCGATAACCTGATTGACCATGCTTTTGCAGTGGATTTCATGGTACATTGTATGACTTGTAATTAACAAACAGGGAATGATTTGTAACCAGTTTATTTGAGACCGCATTTATATTTTCAGAAAATCTCTATCACCATAGACGTATATTTTATATGTCACACTACGTACACGATTTTTGCACGAAACCCTTTAATGTTATTTGTATATACAAGCTTTAGGTAAACCACTGTAATTAATGAAATAACGCTTGTTAATAGCGCACAAATCAAACAGAATACGGAATACCCAGAGCAAATAATCATTACAACATTGCGACTACAATACCTCTGGTAAATTCTTGTCTGACTGGCTTTCCTATGTCAAGATCAGGGGTGATTCTGTTCGCCTGTAAGAAGTAACACAAAAGGTGTAAACGTGTTGGTTTCAACTAACCCATTTGAAATAGCATTTCTTCCACATATCATGTTTAATGTCTACATGTATTTCCCATATGTTTTTTTTTTTGCAAACAAGAGCAGTATGCGCAAACGTTAACATTAATTTTCAATATAAAGCCCTACAATATAACGTCTTTTTCTATTCGCTATTTTTGAGTTATATAATGTTTGCATGACGTTTTTTTTCTCAAATTTATTACGGATACCATACCAAATAACTTGTAAATGTGTTTTTTATTTATAAATACGTATAAATATATGGTCCTTGATTCATTGACTTACCATTATAAATTCTTATGACAATTAACGACAACTTGAAGTGCACTACGTTAGTCAGTTGATATGCACAAGTTTCGTCAACATAACATACCGTTTTGGTACAAATCATAACTGAAGTTTTAGGAAATGTTCATATGATGGAAATAAACCTTTTCATCTATTTGTCAGAATATGTACACATAACATACGATACCGTAGAATTGATATTTTTTAGCCGGTCCAACAGGTACTTAAATAGTTTTTTTTGTCCTTATATATGTAATTAATTCCTTATATATATAATAATAAATTTTATTTTATATAAAAGGACCACGAAACTTGTTTAAGTACCTGTGGCCGGTCTTGGACAAACTTACAGAATGGTTTGACATTTTTGAGTCATTGCCTGACATGTCACTTTCTTTCAGTTTCTGTGATATTCTGTTGATCTTCCTAGCCTGTCGAACCAGTCGCTAAAATATACATGTAAACTATATAACAGTTTGATCAACAAAAGGAGGTTTACCTTTAGAGGTGTCCTGCAGTAAATGTTAACGCCTGCATTACGTGCTATTTTTTACAACTGAAACTCGTAGGTATATGTTTATTTTTGTGAGAATTAAACTCAGCAGTATTGGCACCGTATTTGTTCCATGTTAACCCTTTGCATGCTGGGAAATTTATCGTCTGCTAAAATGTCGTCTGCTGAATTTCAAAAATAAGCAGTTTCTTCGATTTTTTTTTCAAAGAGTTCTATCAGAATAACAAACAGTTTGGATCCTGATGAGATGCCACGTTCTGTGGCGTCTCATCTGGATCCAAACTGTTTGCAAAGGCCTTCAAAATTCGGTTCCAGCACTGAAAGAGATAACAACAATTGTTGGAGTAGATAACACACCTGTTGTTGTCTGAGCTGCTTGCGTTTCTGTTTCTCGATCTGCGCCTGCAGTTGCTGTATCACCTCGTCCTTCTCATCAGCCTGCACGTGCCGCACGTGGCGCGAGTCCTTGCTCATGTGGGAATCAGTGCGCTCAGAAGCTGTGTCTGTAGAAATCATGTTTTATTATTTATATAAGGGGGGGGGGGGGATTTATTGACGTGGATTGAACCATTTGGCGTTAAATAAGAAGTAAGAACTGTAAACAAAATGTTGTTGTTGAAAACTTAACATTTCTGTGATTTCTTATTACACAGTGAACATATTGGTGTTATCGCTAACAAACATGAATAACAAGACCATTGCCAAGCAATATATGTCCCCTACCGGTTCCACCATTGTCAGAAATTCCACCATTGTCAGATTTTTTAATATATATTTGTTGCCATAGCAACCAGAATTTTTGACGTAGGAACAACATGAAATGACGTGCATAATGTCCATATTGCCATCTATCCATGTTTCAAGTTTCATGAAAAAATATTAATACTTTTAAATTGATCGCAGGATCCAGAAACCACCATTTTTAGCAGTATTTCTAGTCTATTTGTTGCCATAGCAACCATAATTCTTGACGTAGGAACGAAATGAATTGACGTGCATAATCTCCATATTGCCATCTATCCATGTTTCATGTTTAATGAAAAAATATGAAGAACTTTGAAAGTTATCGCAGGATCCAAAAAAATGTGACAGACAAACTCACAGACGCACGGAGCGCAAACCATAAGTCCCCTCCGGTGAAACCGGTAGGGGACAATTACAAGTTCTGTCACATGCATTTGAATGCCGCATTCTGATGAGATAATTTGTTCACGTGGCCGGTTTTTCATTTTCCGATGAACACACTTCGTATGCAAATTTAAACATGAATACTCATGGCGCTACTTTCTGGTCATAAACAAGTTGCCAACATGACGTTATGTTTTGCGCGAAACTTCATGGCGTTGCTTTTTTATTGGTCAATAGCGAAATGACGCTATATTTTTTGCGCGACCTGCAACGATATACCCGTTTGACGGAGATGAAACCGAAACTGAAAATAGATTCACACGCTATATTAAAAAGGACTTTGATGAACCTTACCACGATAAATTTCAGCTTTAAAATCATTTTGTGTTGTAGTTATAAGAATTGAATAGCATTTTTCTGCATTTCAGCGCTGCATGAACTGTCGGGAAAAATACACCTAATTTATGCATTAACGACGTCGGGGTTTATGCAAAATAATTAGACGTAATTTTTCCGACAGTTCATACACCGACGAAATGCAGAAAAATACGGTGGCATAGAGGTGACATTCACTCTTCTTTTTTCTATCTCGTGGCCACGAATTAGCTAAGTCGGGATCTCGAGATTTCGAAATAGAAAAAAACACTCCTCTTTTTTCTATAAAAGAGAAGAGAATTTTCGTTATCTCGAGATACGAGTAAGTCAGCCAATCAAATTTTGCCTAACATGTGTAAATATTCTGTGCGCATATATATAGCTGGTCAAAGCAGGCAAGGCCCTGATATAACACAACATACTTCTATTAGTACTACTATTACTACTACTACTACTGCTGCTGATGTTGTTGTTGTTGCTGCTGTTACTACTACTACTACTACTACAACTACTATTACTACTACAACTACTACTACTACTACTACTACTACTACTACTACTACTACTACTACAACTAACTACTGCTGCTGCAGCAGCAGCAGCAACAACAACAACAACAACAGCAGCAACAACAACAGCAACAACAACAACAACAACTACTACAACAACAACTACTACTACTACTACTACTACTACTACTACAATTACTATTACTACTACTGCTACTGCTGTAACTGCTCTTCCTCCTCCTCCTACTACTACTGCTGCTGTTGCTAGTAGTAGTAGTAGTAGTAGTAGTAGTAGTAGTAGTAGTAGTAGTAGTCGTCGTCGTCGTAGTAGTCGTAATCGTCCGTCAGTCGTCGTCCAGTCGTCATTCGACCGTCCTTCGGTCGTCCATCGGTCGTCCATCGTCCGTCCTCCGGTCGTGGTCCGTCGGTCATCCATCCGCCGGCGGCCATCGGTAGGTCATCCGGCGTCGTCGTCGAATGGTAGTTGTAGTAGTTGTAGTAGTAGTAGTAAAAGTAGTAAAGGTAGTAGTAGTAGTAGTAGTAGTAGTAGTAGTAGTAGTAGTAGTAGTAGTAGTAGAAGTAGTAGTGGTAGTAGTTGTCGTAGTAGTAGTAGTAATAGTAGTAGTAGAAGTAGTAACAGCAGCTACTACGAGCGTCGTCCATCTGTCGGTCGTCCATCGTCGTCGTCGAAGTGGTAGTCGTAGTAGTTGTAGTAGTAGTAGTAAAAGTAGTAGTAGTAGTAGTAGTAGTAGAAGTAGTAACAGCAGCTACTACGAGCGTCGTCCATCTGTCGGTCGTCCATCGTCGTCGTCGAAGTGGTAGTCGTAGTAGTTGTAGTAGTAGTAGTAAAAGTAGTAGTAGTAGTAGTAGTAGTAGTAGTAGTAGTAGTAGTAGTAGTAGTAGTAGTAGTAGTAGAAGTAGTAGTGGTAGAAGTTGTTGTAGTAGTAGTATTAATAGTAGCAGTAGTAGTAGTAGTAGTTGTAGTAGTAGTAGTAGTAGTAGTAGTAGTAGTAGTAGTAACAGCAGCTACTACTAGCAACAGCAGCAGTAGCTGTAGTAGTAGTAGGAGGAGGAGGAGGAGCAGTAACAGCAGTAGGGATAGTAGTAATAGTAGCAGTAGTAGTTGTGGTAGTAGTAGTAGTAGTAGAAGTTGTAGTAGTAGTAGTAGTAGTAGTAGTAGTAGTAGTAGTAGTAGTAGTAGTAGTAGAAGTAGTAGTAGTAGTAGTAGTAGTAGTAGTAGTAGAAGTAGTAGTAGTAGTAGTAGTAGTAGTAGTAGTAGTAGTAGTAGTAGTAGTAGTAGTAGTAGTAGTAGTAGTAGTGGTAATAGTAGTAGTTAGTAGTAGTTGTAGTAGTAGTAGTAGTAGTAGTAGTAGTAGTAGTAGAAGTATAAGTAGTAGTAGTAGTAGTAGTAGTAGTAGTTGTAGTAGTAGTAGTAGTAGTAGTAGTAGTAGAAGTAGTAGTAGTAGTAGTAGTAGTAGTAGTAGTAGTAGTAGTAGTAGTAGTAGTAGTAGTAGAAGTAGTAGTAGTAGTAGTAGTAGTAGTAGTAGTTGTAGTAGTAGTAGAAGTAGTGGTAGTAGTAGTAGTAGAAGTAGAAGAAGAAGTAGTAGTAGTAGTAGCAGTAGCAGTAGTAGTAGTAGTAGTAGTAGTAGTAGTAGTAGTAGTAGTAGTAGTAGTAGTAGTAGTAGTAGTAGTAGTAGAAGTGGTAGTAGTAGTAGTAGTAGTAGTAGTAGTAGTAGTAGTAGTAGTAGTAGTAGTAACAGCAGCCACAACAACACCAGCAGTAGTAGTAGTAGTAATAGTAGTACTAATAGAATGATGTTATGTTATATCAGAGCCTTGCCTGCTTTGACCAGCTATATATATGCGAACAGAATATTTACACATGTTACGCAAAATTTGATTGGCTGACTAACTCGGGATCTCGAGATAACGAAAATTCTCTCCTCTTTTATAGAAAAAAGAGGAGTGCTTTTTTCTATCTCGAGATCTCGAGATCCCGACTAAGCTTACTCGTGGCCACAAGATAGAAAAAAGAGGAGTGCAATCTGAAAAAAGAGGAGTGAATGTCACCTCTATGCCACCGTATTGACCAGCTATATATACGCGTACAGAATATTTACACATGCTACGCAAAATTTGATTGGCTGACTAACTTGGGATCTCGAGATAACAAACATTCTCTCCTCTTTTATAGAAAAAAGAGGAGTGCTTTTTTTCTATTTCGAGATCTCGAGATCCTGACTTAGCTAATTTGTGGCCACAAGATAGAAAAAAGAGGAGTGCAATTTGAAAAAAGAGGAGTGAATGTCACCTCTATGCCACCGTTGAAAAATGCTATTCAATTCTTAAATTAAACACAGCAATGATTAACATTAAATAATGTGTGTAGTTTATGAGGTCTTCTGCGCCTGTAGGTGCATTGTGTGAGAACCTGGAGTGTGTCCTAGCACTTCTACCTGATAAACTTACTAGACTTACACAAGTTGGGCGAATTTTGAATTTTATACGGAATTTCCACTTACAGTTTGTCAGCCAGTTCTGGATAATCAGCAGTTCCAATTAATTTGTATTTAATTTTCCATAATTCCCCAATAAAAACAAAATGATAAGTGTCTAAGGTATACATAAGGTAAAGGAATTAATTAACAAACTTTTAGCAAGAAAACTTTTGTATTATGCTTACAGGGGAGATAAATGCGGCAAAAAGTTAACCGGAACTGATTGAATGAGTTTGAGATTGAAATGTGCATATGGACATAGAAGGCCTTATTATTTTCAAATAAACTTTTTGCTGATTGAAAACAAATGCCTGACAATGTTTTGAAATACTTATTCTGTAAGTTGAATTATTTTTAATAATTTTCCGTAGGGTGAACTGTAATATGCTATTTTTGACAAAAAACTGCATATATGCCGTCTGGCCTAACCTGTTATCATACAAAATACAATTTACCCTTTATTTTTACATCTTCTCACATTGACACTATATCCAGAAAGAAATTATTGTTGTCAAAAGAATTAACGTTTTTTTTTCCGGGTGATTCTAAACTGGTTGACTGACTGTATGTGTTTGTTATTAAAAGATTTTCAATTTTGGTGTGGTCTTGTGTTGCGGGGAAAGCCTGAGGAAACTCAACAAGTGCGGTTGGTAACCAGACTCTAAGGCAGCCTTTAGAGTCAAGTATTCAGCCTCATTTGGCTTTTATAAGAGGCGTTTGAGGGGTACATAAACCATTTCAGTTTTGGAACCGAATTTTAAAGGCCTTTGCAAACAGTTTGGATCCAGATGAGACGCCACAGAACGTGGCGTCTCATCAGGATCCAAACTGTTTGCTATTCTGATAGTATTCTTTGAAAAAAATAGAAGAAAATGTTAATTTTTGAAATTCAGCAGACAACATTTTAGCAGACGACAAATTTCCCAGCATGCAAAGGGTTAAGAGCTAGTTGCTTTTGCTCTTGGCTTTTTAATTATCAGGAACAGTATTCTCTGTATATCTCAATGTTGCCAACCAGAGCCCTACAAAAGGTACTACGGACTCACCTGATTCACGAGATTGAGGGCGTGGCTTGGGTACAGGGGTCTCAGGGCGATTGTACGGGGACTTTCCACGTGGAGTAGAACTGCCTCTGAAATAGTGAGGTACACATGTAGGTCTGAAATAGTGAGGTACACATGTAGGTCTGTGTGGAATATGTCATTTAATTTAAACCTATTTATTTAAGCTTGATTGCAGAGACTAAAACCAGTAGTTGGTGTCTAAGGGGGAGCAAGAACGCTCCCACAGTAGGGATTGAACCCATGACCTCCCGATTGCTTGGCGGACACAATATCCACTACACCAGGGCCACCTCGAATATGTCCTTTATCTCAAGTGCAAATAAATAAGTGGTAAACTGTTCATAATGTTACATGTACCTCATTAAGATATCAGGAAAAGGTTTGCTATTGTATCTTAATTTGATTTTATGAAACATTATTAAATATATAAATTTATAATTACTAGTTTTACAATCAATGAATAAGTTCAGTTACCTATATTATAGTTAATCCTCACCATGTCAATAACATATTATGTATATATCAACGTTTTTAACAAACAATTTGATTAATTATAATGTATCATTTATCAAAAATGTAGAACAAATTCATAAAATATTGTCAGCAATCTACAAACCTTGAACTCTCTGAACTGGATCCTGAACTGCAAAAAAATATAAAAACAGTTAATAATTAGCTTACAGAAATACTACACTTTTTCCAATTTAATGATTACACTTTTAAGAGATCAGAAAAGGGTAATGGTGTTTTCAACATGTAATTTCAAATGCATTGTTGTAAAGCCACCAATTACAGTAAATAAATGTTTATACTTGCCAAGCTTATATATACAGGAACTATTGATGAAGTTCTAGTTAAGATATGATTATTAAATGCTTAAAGAAATTAAGAAGCACATTTTGTAAAACTTTTTGTACAGCAATATGAAAGGAGAAAAGATATGTTACAAAAATAGAGAATACAAATACTGGTATACTGTAATTAAGGTTAATGTCTCTTTTAACACAGCTACTGATAATAGAGAATCCTACAGTAAAATCTGTAGGGGACAATTAATACTTTTTTAAACCAATGTATGAAACATTTAAAGATTAAATTAATTTCAAAAAGTATAAATGAAAACAATTTTCTGAAATTAACAATAGGTGTGTAAGACTAAAGATATTGTACATAGTTTAGTAAAATTAGACAAATAAGTTTATATCTATCTAACCTTATACGCCGGTGAATAGAGCATTGTTTGGGTTCCTTTCCCTGTGTGCGCAATGTAGAAGCTGAGGATGACCTTGACCTTTAGTGAGCAAGAAGGCAGAGAATAACAATACCCATTGATATCACTAGAGAACACACATGAGCCATGCTCTATGAAAATGGGGTTTAATGCATGCGCGTAAAGTGTGCAGTCTGGACACGCTAATCAGGGACAACACTTTTGCCTAATGTGGATTTTGCTAAGAAGGGTCTTTCTTGAAATGAAAAATATCATTAAAGAGGAAAGTGTCGTCCCTGATTAGCCTGTGCTAATCTGGGACGACACTTTAAGCACATGCATCAAACCCCCTTTTCACATAGCGCGGCCCATATATTTTGACAAATTGACCTACCAGTAAGTGTACTTTACAGATATGCGTCTTGAATTTATTTTAGTCATATTTGGAAGCACTTGTTCCATTGAGATTGCAAACATACCCAAGGGTATATCTACTACCAAACATAATTATTGTAAGAACATATTGAAAATTGTGAATTAGTTTACCATTAACTTGTGAACAAAATTAAAAAGACATAAAACAATACAATCTGTTCAAGCTAAATATTCAATATTATAAACATGACTACATGTATAACTTATCAAACAATTTCCAAAATCTACACACAAAAACTAAGATTTAGTCCCTGTAAAAGCTTAATCAAATGGAAGGATACAAATTTGTAATATTAAAAAGCAAGCATATTAGTTTTCAGAAGCTAACATTACTAGAAACACATATGCAAATAGATGTGCAATACACAAAGCAATCTACCTCAACCTCTGTGACCTAGACCTTGACCTTGACTTTCTGCCTTCTGATCTTTCAACTTTCCTGGACTTTGATTGTGATTTGGATGTTTTTCCTTCATTATCCTTTTCCCTTGACCTTGGCGGTGAATTTGATAAAGATCTTGAATGTGAATTAGATCTTGACCTTGACCTTGAATCTGAATGCAACCTTTGAGATGAGTTTGACCTAGTTCTTGAATATGAACTAGATCTTGAATTAGATCTTGTATTAGATCTTGAATTAGATCTTGTATTAGATCTTGAATTAGATCTTTTATTAGATTTTGAACTGGAGGCTGATCTGCTATCAGTAGACCTAGATCTTGAAGAAGAGCTTGACTGAGATGATCTTCCATTGTTCATCCTAGATTTTGCACCCTTCCTAGAGCTCGACCCTGACCTGTGCAACCAAACACCCAAACAATGTAGCAAGCTGCATAAGCAAGTAAAAGCTGGTGCGAAAAAGATTATCTAAACACAAACTATGTTATCCAAATTCTACATACTAATGTTATTTGAACAGAAATAAAGCAATATAGCATCAGGAAATTAAAGTAGTTATGCGAGTAAATTTATTTAGATACTTATATACAGGTTATAAAAGCAAAGCCTTTCTTAAAGAAAATCCTGGCAATACACGTGTTATTGTGATATTGAAAAGTATTTTCAGTCCTCTATATCTGTCAAAAATATAAATATTTTGGCCTCACATACTTTTTTTTCATTTTTTGAAACATTAGTGCAATAAATGTGATATTAAAACAGAAAGGGAAAGAGTATGTGAAGGAATATGAAAGTAGCATTACATCTGGCAAACAAAGACAACTGAGTAATTATGAGTATTTAATAGCATTTGCAAAGTTAGTATCTGCTTTGTATCTACCAACTTCTTTTAAAATATGTTCCACCACCACCTATTACCATGACAACCATACAAGGACAAAGCATACCTAGATGACCTTGAACTTGCATCGCCCTCCGACCTCCGGGAGTGACTTTCCACTGAACCTTTCCTGCTGAAAGAGAATAACAACTATGAAACACATATACTGCACTTTTATAAGAGACATAGTTCTATGAAATTCAATTTTTTTTTTTTTTTATGATAAGAACTTTGTTTATCTGTAAATAAAGAATTCTTTTTTTAGCCTCAGTCAAAATAAGAATTTCACAGTAGAGTAACCCTTGACCCTACAGTAACACATAAAATGCAATTAGTTGTTATTCCTTTATACAAATTCAAAGTTAAAAAAGTAACTGAATCAATTTCGAATGTATGATAAAACAAGATATATTCCCCTAGTGCACAGCTGTCCATACATTCCTTTTGATTCTGCTTATGTTAAGAACCAACCTGTTTGTGGTAAAATTTGAATTTAAATCACTATGACTGTACAACCTTTATTTCTGAGGTAATAAGAGATCAATACACAAAACACTCAGTCTCCACATTTTTTTTCTGGTAAGTTATCTTAAAATTGCACGTTGAATGATGAAGTTACTGCAGGGACAGCAGGGTAAAGCTGTTATATTGCCAGATTGACCTCTGAAATCTAACTGTGACCTTAGTTTCTTAATCAAATCAACTACCTACTTTCAAAACAGAGCATATTTGAGTGTTTTTATTGTACCGTCTGTCTTTCTTTTCCATCAGTTTTTGCGATATCTTCTTTTTCTTGCGGCGCCCCCTTTCAGATGGGTCCGAACTGTCAGTGTCATCAGTCTGGCTCCGTGGGGTGGACTTTTCTGAGTTTGTATGCGAGCCTTTGGCTTCATTCCTAATAATATATAGTAAACATTAAGGATTTCATTCATTTTATAGTCACCGATTTAGGGCCAGGCAATATCAAACAATTTCTTGCAAATATTTGTACCCCGATTTTTATCCTACATATTGGGGTGTTAAGAGGCTGGATATCGGTACCCTTTGATTTAACTTGCAGCTGGGTAGACAAACCAGGCGTATCAGAGCAAGGCATATGGGAAACTTGAACCCTAAACCCTCCATGGTCAAATGCCCATACTGGTAACATATGAATACCAAATTTGTATTTGTTGAATGCTGGGTAGTTACTGCATGGAGAATACCAACTAGTAATAGCCTGATAATTGCACTGTAGCTTAATTATTATATTGATAAGGTTTGAAAATTTCACTATGACCTGGTGCCAAGATTTTGAGGACATTGTTTCAAATATTTTTTAAGCAATATGTTTATAACCTTATGTTAACCCTTACAGTGCGGGAACCGAGTTGTGAAGGCCTTTGCAAACAGTTTGGATCCAGATGAGACGCCACAGAACGTGGCGTCTCATCTGGATCCAAACTGTTTGCTATTCTGATAGTATTCTTTGAAAAAAAAAAGAAGAAAATGCTAATTTTAGAAATTCTGCAGACGACATTTTAGCAGACGACAAATTTCCCAGCATGCAAAGGGTTAATAACCTTATGTTAATGCAAATGTGACCTAACTGACACCTAAACAAAAGAAACCAATATGATCAAATCCATAAGATAATATAATCAAGTGACAAGAAGGCAGAAACAATAGTACTTTTCCCTCCCTTCAGCAGTTTTATTACATTTTATAATATTATGAGAGCACAATACACAACATGTAAGAATGGTTTAATCAAATTTAATACATTTTATTATTTCTTCATACCAATGCATAAAATAAAGGTATTTATTAAGTTAAGTTGGAAATCGTATTATATTCTCAGTCTTGTTCATATAAAGCAAATATTTTCACCTGAAATCCTGAAATTAGAATCCAATCTTAAGCTGAAAAAAGATCAGTTTGTGTAACACTATGTCCCCAATATATTTGAACTTTGACATTGAAGGATGACCTTGACCTTTCACCACTCAAATGTGCAGCTCTATGAGATACACATGCATGCCAAATATAAAGTTGCTATCTTCAATATTGCAAAAGTTATGGCCAATGTTAAAGTTTGACGCACACAAACCAACAAACCAACAAACAGACAGGGCAAACACAATATGTCTCCAAGAATAGACTGGTGACAAGCAGACAAAGCAAAAACAATATGTCCCCCAGTATAGACTGAGGGACATAAAAAATCCTCTGTAACTCTTTAGTTATACTCAATTATGAGGGCACAGCTCTGAGTTAGCTAATCAACTAAAGCTTTGTTCATTGCAAATTGTATCATAGAGTAATTATAGTACAGTACCTTTGTCATAAAGTTTTCAAGTTTGATCCCAGGAGAACATGTATACTATTTTGTATTGCATGATCTTATCATAACATTTTCAAAAATGAATTAATACATCAGTCATTTCTGAACCAGTTTGACTCTCCTGTTTCCTCATAGTAGTCCGCTAGTCCTCTGGAAACAGTTTGTCCTTATGAATGAAAACCCTGATCAACTTTATAAAATTGTTTTCCACTACATTAAGAGTGGGGAAACATTTCCATGCATACAAAAAAGGAAGAAAGAAATCCACTATACCTCAGTTGTCTCTGGTGCTGACAATGAGCTATATATTTGACAGCCATCTCAAAACGACCTCTACCAATCTTCACCAGGTAACGTCGCATGCTTGTGTCCTGAACAAAGAATCAAAACACTTTGCACAGTGACAAAACCTTTTATCAGATGTATTATAAGATCAATTGTATCAAGAGCCTTTCATGATACAGAGAAACTACCTTGTTAGTTTCCTAGAAAGAACCAGTACTTTGTGTCTGTACAGATCATTTGAATGCTGCCAGACTTGGGATTGAATAAAGCACCACTTGTTGGCACTGCAGATACCTTATCCTTTACACCAGGTTTACTCCTTGCAGTTGTGTAAAAGATATAGTTTCCTTTATACCACTGTGAAAAAAAAACTTGGTCATTGGACACACAGCGCCTCCTGTTAGCAAGGCACACTGTGAGGAGTAAACTTGTTCATTGGACACACAGAGCCTCTTGTTAGCAAGGCACACTGCGAGGAACAAACTTGGTCATTGGACACACAGAGCTACTTGTAAGCAAGGCACACTGTGAGGAACAAACTTGGTCATTGGACACACAGAGCCTCTTGTTAGCAAGGCACAATGTGAGGAACAAACTTGGTCATTGGACACACAGAGCCTCTTGTAAGCAAGGCACACTGTGGGGAACAAACTTGGTCATTGGACACACAAAGCCTCTTGTTAGCAAGGCACACTGCGAGGAACAAACTTGGTCTTTGGACACACAAAGCCTCTTGTTAGCAAGGCATACTGTGAGGAACAAACTTGGTCATTGGACACACAAAGCCTCTTGTTAGCAAGGCACACTGTGAGGAACAAACGTGGTCATTGGACACACAAAGCCTCTTGTTAGCAAGGCATACTGTGAGGAACAAACTTGGTCATTAGACACACAGAGCATATTCTTAGCAAGGCACACTGTGAGGAACAAACTTGGTCATTGGACACACAGAGCCTCTTGTTAGCAAGGCATACTGTGAGGAACAAACTTGGTCATTGGACACACAGAGCCTCTTGTTAGCAAGGCATACTGTGAGGAACAAACTTGGTCATTGGACACACAGAGCCTATTGTTAGCAAGGCACACCGTGAGGAACAAACTTGGTCATTGGACACACAAAACCTCTTGTAAGCAAGGTACACTGTGAGGAACAAACTTGGTAATTGGACACACAACACCTCTTGTTAGCAAGGTACACTGGGAGGAACAAACTTGGTTATGGACAAAACTTATTGACACTCTAAAACTAACAACCGACTGAAAAAACTTGTTTGAAATGAAAGTTAAAACAAGATGCTGCATTCAATAAACGCTAGTGCCCCTTGTGGAACCCTAGTCAGTATCAATTAATTGACCTATATAAACAAGAGCTTTGTCACAGATGTGACGAATACCCCCACATGCCGCATCGACACATAATATTTTGCATGTCGTCTTCACAAAAAACAGCGTACACCATGCTAAATTTTTAAAACGCACTAAGTGACCCCTTGACCTAGTTTTTGACTTTTGACTTGGCCTTAACATCATCTCTATAAAACTTCTGACAAAGTTTGGTGAAGATCGGATGTAAACTACTTGAATTAGAGAGCGGACACCATGCTGAATGTTAAAAAACACACTAAGTGACCCCATGACCTAGTTTTAGGCCCGGAATGGCCCATGTTCAAACTTGTCCTAGAGATCATTTAGATAAAACTTGTGACCAAGTTTGGTGAGGATTGGATGAAACTACTTGAATTAGAGAGCGGACAACATGGTGAGGTTTAAAACACACTAAGATACCCCATGACCTAGTTTTTATGACCCATATTCAAACTTGACCTAGACATCATCTAGATACAACTTCTGATCAAGTTTGGTGAAGATTGGATGAAAACTACTTGAATTAGAGAGGGGGCAACATTGTGATGTTTAAAACGCACTAAATGACCCCGTGATTTTGTTTTTGACCCGCCATGACACATATTCAAACATGCCCTAGGCATTATCAAGATACAACTTCTGACCAATTTTGTTGAAGATTGGATAAAAACTACTTGAATTAGAGAGCGGACAACATGGTGAGGTTTAGAACACACTAAGTGACCCTGTGACCTAGTTTTTGACCCGGCATGGCCCATGTTCAAACTTGACCTACACATCATCTAGTTACAACTTCTGACCAAGTGTGGTGAAGATCGGATTTAAACTACTTGAAATAGAGAGCGGACACCATGCTCAATGTGTAAAACGTACTAAGTGACCCTGTGACCTAGTTTTTGATCTGGCATGGCCCATGTTCTAACTTAGCCTTCAGATCATCTAGATAAAACTTCTGACCAAGTTTGGTGAAGATCGGATGAAAACTACTTGAATAAGAGTGAGGACACCATGCTGAATGTTAAAAAACGCACTAAGTGACCCTGTGACCTAGTTTTTGATCCGGCAAGGCCCATGTTCAAACTTGGCCTTATAAGATAATTTAGATACAACTTCTGACCAAGTTTGGTGAAGATAGGATGAAAACTACCTGAATTAGAGAGCGGACAACATGCATGCTGAATGTTCAAAACACACTAAGTGACCCCGTGACCTAGTTTTTGACCCGGCAAAGCCCATGTTCGAATTTGGCCTAGACGTCATGTAGATACAACTTCTGACCAAGTTTGGTGAAGATCCGATGAAAACTACTTGAATTAGAGAGCAGACAACATGCTGAATGTTTAAAACCCACTAAGTGACCCCGTGACCTAGTTTTTTACCCAGCAAGGCCCATGTTCGAACTTGGCCTAGACATCATGTAGATTCAACTTCTGACCAAGTTTGGTGAAGATCGGATAAAAACTACTTGAATTAGAGAGCGGACACTTAATACCATCCGACAGACAGACCGACCAACCGACCAACAAACAAGTTCACTCCTATATACCCCCCTAAACTTCGTTTGTGGGGGTATAATAAGTCTTAGTAAAAAATTGGGTGAATGTCAAGGTCAAAATGAGGTCAGATGATGTGAGCGTGTTGAGTTCTGGCTTGCAGGATCAAACCAGTTAATTAAGTAAGTATAGATGTTCATCAACAGGTCAGTTGGGGATAACAATGAAAGATGACCTTCTTCATTGGTCCTAGTACAAGAGTTTATGTGATTTGTTAAGTTGAGAATGGGTTTATTTGAAGTGTTCAAAGTCATCATCCATAAAAGTATGAAAGTTTTGTAGCATGAGTTATTGATGTTAGACCAAACACATCATTTTTGGTTTATCATTTTGGTTAATCAATCATTTGAACCTTTTAAATACCGGTAAGTCCAAAAGTAGGTCACTGTCATGGTCACAATGAGGTCAAGTGATGTGGATGGATATGTTCATAAAAGATATCATCCATGCAAGTTTCAAAGCTTAGTAGCCAGTCTATCGATGTTATTCAAAATGCATCATTTTGGGTTAATCCAGAAATTTAACCTCCATAATTAGTTTAAAATTAGTTTAATGTCAAGGTCAATGGCTTGAAGTTATGTGGGTGTGTTGAGACGGCTAAAATATAAGATACATGCAAGTACCAAAGCATTTAGCAAGCAGTATTGATGTTACACAAAAAGTGTCATCTAGGGTTAACCTAGTATGGACGGATGGACAGGCACTGTTTGCCTCCAGGCATCAGTTTGCTGGGAGCATAACAAATTATCATCAACAGACAAATACTATTTTAATTGACTATTCAACAATCAAACAACAAAATGTGCCAATGCATTCACAATAACAAGTAAGACAAAATAAAATCTTTGCGTGTGCTGTTTTTAACTTTTTATCATTACTGATATACACAATGTATTATGTCAATGATCACTAATAATAGACAGGGCATGCATTTATTTGATATAATACAATAAAATTGATAAAAAAATTATTGAACATGGAATTGTCTGAGAGTACAGTCACTTTTATCTTTGGCTATCTGATCAGATATCTATCTATAGCATAACAATGTGTCATTAAGCATTCATTCAACCGCTAAGCATATTTAAATTGCTTCACATGTACAACCGGTTCACAATGGCTGAAGACATAATCAATAAGCAATTAAGGTAAAACTATTGGTTTAAGTACAAATGTGTATACATGCCAATAGTTCAAAACTGGGTGTATTTTCCAATGCTTAAAAACTGGGAAGATCAATGAGCAAAACGTGCTATGCATATAGCAGAAATTCTTTGCTTTATTGTGCCATAAAATTAAAGGCTATAAAATATTGAATTTATTCAATGTGTAATCCTAAAACTTGCACTTAATTTACACTGACAATTGGAGTTCACGAATTGAATATTACAAGTAAAATAAATTAAATGTGTATTCATCAGTGTTAAAAGATTGTAGCCAAATATCTTTTGAAACAGCATTAATAACCAGGATTTATAGATTTCCTTATAAAACTAGTGATTCTTGGATGTCACCTTTGTAAATGCACCCCACTTTTGTTCATTTTAGAACAGAATATTGTAAAACTTAAGCACTAGCTCATTGTCTTTAAGTCCATCATAAAGCTGAACATGTAATGTAAAACATTTGATTTCTCATGAAATACACAGACCATCTGTCAATTATAGAGCAGGACAGTATAAAATAATGGGATTTCTACAGTATATAATATGCCTACCATCTGTCCATTATAGAGCAGGACAGAACCAAAAAATTGGATTTCTCAAGAAATATGCCTACCCTCTGTCCATTATAGAGCAGGACAGTATAAAACAATGGGATTTCTACAGTAATATGCCTACCCTCTGTCTTTTTTCGAGCAGGAGAGTATAAAGTAATGGGATTTCTACAGAAATATGCCTTCCATCTGTCCATTATAGAGCTTACCGGTAATGGTGTTAAACTTTGGATTTCTCAAGAAATATGCCTACCCTTTTTCCATTATAAAACATGATGGAATAAAACTTTGGGTTTCTCAATAAATACACCTACCTTCTGTTCATTATAGAGCAGTTTTAGAGCAGTAGAGTGTGAAATAAAAAAACTTTTTGTACCATTTTGAATTATAATGACATAACACTTAAATTTACGTAGAAAATCTGGCTGATAATTATTGAGAAAAATAGCGTTTAACTTGAAATACACTTACTCTCTGTCCATTATAGAGCAGGATGGTGTAAAACCTTGGGTTTCTAGAAAAGTCTCTTGGCACTGCCTCCACAATGCCTGGCACGTAACAAGCCCTGTTCCGCAGCTGGTTATTCACCAGGACAAGCACAAAGTCACCCACCTGGCAAAAAGAAATTGAGACAATTTTTAAAATGTAGTCAGGCTTAACCCATTTATGCCTAGTGGACTCTCCCATCCTTCTAAATTGGATCAATTTATTTCCAAAATTAGGCATGTCTAGTATATTTATTTCTATATTAAGAATATTACTTACAGAAATTCCTTTAAGCAAACAGCGCAGACCCAGATGAGACGCCCATCATGCTGCGTCTCATCTGGGTCTACGCTGTTTGCCAAGGCCTTTTTTCTAGATGCTAGGCATAAATGGTTTAATCTAAGGAAAAACTTACCTTAATTTCTTTAATTATTGCATTTTTTTTACATTTTTTCATGATAATTATAATATTTTTTAAAGGATTTTAATTTGTTAAAGTATGAGTTCAAATGAGAGACATCAACGATCAAGGTTATGTTGATATTATGCAGCTGATGTTGGTGATGATGAGGGAGATTAAGGTATGGAGAAAACATGCCTTCCATTGAACAGAATCAGAAAAAAATGCCTTCCTTGATAAGGACTCAGAGAACATTGTTTCCATGGTAAAGAATAAGAGCACAACAACAAAAAGACTTTGCAGGGCTTAATTAAGTTCAATTTATATTTTTGTTTAGTACCATTTCAAACAAGAATTGGAGGTTGATATTTACAGACTATGACAACAGGCTTTAATATAATTTTATGAAAATAATATTTCCATGCCATCCATTCAACAAAAAAAGATAATATAAGTGCAAAACACATCATACTTTCTGAACCTCAATTCTACAGAAAAAGAGACCTTAAGAGCGAAGACCATAATATCCTCATAGCATTCAGTCTACATATCACTCGACCATAAGAGCTAAGATAATTTTACCATTCTACAGATAAATAGACCAGGAACATCATATCCCTTTACCCTGTCTTCTACAGATGAAGAAATATTAATATCTAATAAAAATCATATACCCCTACAGTTCAATCTACATAATAAAGAAACCTTCAACAATGAACATCATATCCCCCTACACTTCTTCATACACATAAAGAAACTTTGAGAGCTAAAAACATCACTAAAGTTCTACACTCCGTTCAACATTTAACGAAAAAACAGTGAGAGCTAAGATCATCATGTAGTCCTACCCTGAGTTCAGGTGTTGGTATGGCCCCACCCATGGGTATGATCATCTGGGTGCGGACCTTCTGCTTGGTGGCCTTGTTGAACGAAACCATCGCATACGCCATATCAGGCGTTTTTGTAACATACCCTGCAGAGACAAGAATGTAAGATGTTATGTGAGGCGACTTACTGCCTGAATGCGGGGATGCGGATACAGTTTTTTTACCAACAATTGTTTTTCCAGACTATGGTAACATGTTACCCTTTTACTTAATGCTGATACCGGTACCCTTGGTGTTAACACTGTAGTGTTTCTATACTTTACTCCTCTTGTAATACAGTATTATACTGGGCTAGTTATGCACTTTAATGTCTGTGTAAAGAAGTTTAGGTCACTTAAAAATGTACGGTAATAGCATACTTTTTTTCTACTGATTGCTTGTGAATATTAAAAGTACATTAGGAATACAACTCTTCTAAAACAACAAAAACATGGATGCATAAAAGGTTCACTCAGGGAAGACCAGGCTAAGGCAAGTGTTTCAACAATCGTTCCAGATTATCCTTTGCAGTGCGCGCAGGCTAATCAGGGAAAACTCTTTCCTATTAAATTCAGTGTTTTTTTTTAAAGGAAGTCTCCAGTTATGATGGAAAGTCTTGCCCCTGATAAGCCTATCTTGACTGTACAAGGTAATCTAGGATAACATTTTAAGCACATGCATTAAGCACTGTTTTCCTACAGCGCTGCTCATATACAGTTTAAAATTGATCTGGATTGGATAATATCATGTGCTTCTGTTTCAACAGCATTTAAATAACATACAAAGACCACAACGACCAAATCCCTTGAGTGGTCTTTATTGACAGGTTGGACTGTAGTTATTTCTCATAAATTTCATCGGTTTAATTCACATGAAATGCTTTGATCAAAATAAAAATCTCTATATGGTAATTAAAATAAGCATTCTATTGCTTATCAACAAATGTTTGCTTCTTTAACTGTCTTACAAACACTTTTAAGAAACAATTGTTCAGAACTATTGAATATTTGTTTACAAGTTGGATAGCAAAACAATAAGATGTGATTTTGTTATTCTTAAAAATGTAATTCCGACATTATAACAAAGCCTACATTAAATGTAATACATTTTCAAGGAAAACTGTCCCTACCTGGATAATAGAGCCCATCGTTCTTGTTGCAGGCTATCACCCGCAGCCCTATCATGCTGGGGTCAAGGTCAGTGTCACCCTGGGTTGTGTCAGACTGAACTAGACTTTCATCCTCTGACAAGGTCACTTCTCCATCACGCTTCTGATTTCTCAAAGGTTTTGATTCATTTGCCCTGTGCTTCTCTATGAAGGATTTCTTCTTCTTTCTCACCTACAAGAAAAAATATAAAGTGTCTTGTTCTGATAAAACTGGGCATAATACATGTGCGTAAAGTGTCGTCCCAGATTAGCCTGTGCAGTCCGCACAGGCTAATCAGGGAAGACACTTTCCGCCTAAACTTGATTTTCGGTAAGGAGGGACTTCCTTGAAACTCAAAATACCATTAAAGTGGAAAGTGTCATCCCTGATTAGCCTGTGCAGACTGCATAGGCAAATCTGGGATGACACTTTACGCACATGAATTAAGCCCAGTTTTCTCAGAACAAGACACAAACAAGGGCTATTTGTAAAACATGCATGCCCCTCATATGTGCTCTCAGTTGTAGTGACAGCCATTTTGTAAATATGTTTTTTGTCACTGTGACCTTGACCTTTGGCCTTGTGACCTGAAAATCAATAGGGGTCATCTGCGAGTCATGATCAATGTACCTATCAAGTTTCATGATCCTAGCCATAAGCTTTCTTGAGTTATCATCAGGAAACCATTTTACTATTTCGGGTCACCGTGACCTTGACCTTTGACCTTGTGACCTGAAAATCAATAGGGGTCATCTGCCAGTCATGATCAATGTACCTATCAAGTTTCATGATCCTAGGCATAAGCGTTCTTGAGTTATCATCCTGAAACCATTTTATGATTTCGGGTCACCGTGACCGTGACCTTTGACCCAGTGACCTCAAAATCAATAGGGGTCATCTGCGAGTCATGATCAATCTACCTATCAAGTTTCATGATCCTAGGCATAAGCATTCTTGAGTTATCATCCAGAAACCATTTTACTATTTCGTGTCACCGTGACCTTGACCTTTGACCTGAAAATCAATAGGGGTCATCTGCGAGTCATGATCAATGTACCTATGAAGTTTCATGATTCTAGGCATAAGCGTTCTTGAGTTATCATCCGGAAACCATTTTACTATTTCTGGTCACCGTGACCTTGACCTTTGACCTAGTGACCTGAAAATCAATAGGGGTCATCTGCTAGTCATGGTCAATCTACCTATCAGGTTTCATGATCCTAGGCATAAGCTTTCTTGAGTTATCATCCGGAAACCATTTTACTATTTCGGGTCACCGTGACCTTGACCTTTGACCTTGTGACCTGAAAATCAATAGGGGTTATCTGCAAGTCATGATCAATCTACCTATCAAGTTTCATGATCCTAGGCATAAGCGTTCTTGAGTTATCATCCGGAAACCATTTTACTATTTCGGGTCACCGTGACCTTGACCTTTGACCTTGTGACCTGAAAATCAATAGGGGTCATCTGCGAGTCATGATCAATCTACCTATCAAGTTTCATGATCCTAGGCATAAGCGTTCTTGAGTTATCATCCGGAAACCATTTTACTATTTCTGGTCACCGTGACCTTGACCTTTGACCTAGTGACCTGAAAATCAATAGGGGTCATCTGCTAGTCATGGTCAATCTACCTATCAGGTTTCATGATCCTAGGCATAAGCGTTGTTGAGTTATCATCCGGAAACCATTTTACTATTTCAGGTCACCGTGACCTTGACCTTTGACCTAGTGACCTGAAAATCAATAGGGGTTATCTGCAAGTCATGATCAATCTACCTATCAAGTTTCATGATCCTAGGCATAAGCGTTCTTGAGTTATCATCCGGAAACCATTTTACTATTTTGGGTCACCGTGACCTTGACCTAGTGACCTGAAAATCAATAGGGGTCATCTGCGAGTCATGATCAATGTACCTATAAAGTTTCATGATCCTAGGCATAAGCGTTCTTGAATTATCATCCGGAAACCATTTTATTATTTCGGGTCTCCGTGACCGTGACCTTTGACCTAGTGACCTGAAAATCAAAAGGGGTCATCTGCGAGTCATGATCAATCTACCTATCAAGTTTCATGATCCTAGGCCTAAGCGTTCTTGAGTTATCATCCTGAAACCACCTGATGGACGGACCGACAGACCGACCGACCAACATGTGCAAAGCAATATACCCCCTCTTCTTCGAAGGGGGGCATAAAAATAAAACATGGTAATGATGATGGAAATTTTTATAGTTAAGTTTTGGAGGACAGCTAGATGTTTTACCATCACTAGCAGTTACAGTTGAGTGAAACATGAGGATGATGATGATGAAAAAGAAAAAGAAGATGGTGATCATGATGAGGAGCAGGAGAAGGAGAAGTATGCTGCCGATGATGATGATAATAATGATGCTGACAATACTGCTGCTTTTGATGATGGTAATGATTATGATGATGATGAGGAGGACAATGAAGATGGATGAAGACAACCATGATGATGATGATGATGATGATGATGATGATGATAATGATGATGATGATGATGATGATGATGATGATGATGATGATGATGATGATGATGATGATGATGATGATGATGATGAAACAACAAGGATTATGACTACAATGACAATGATGATGATGATCAGAAGAGAATGATGACAAAGACTATGACAACAATGATTATGATGAGGAGGAGGAGGACAATGAAGATGGAGGAAGACAACCATGATGATGATGATGATGATGATGATGATGATGATGATGATGATGATGATGATGATGATGATGATGATGATGATGAGACAACGAGGATTATGACTGCAATGACAATGATGATCAGAAGAGAATGATGACAAAGACTATGATTATCATGATTAATGTTATGATGCTAACACTAACATCAGGAAGTTGAAAAATTTCCCAACAAATATCAAACATAAAAAATGTTCAGAAAAAATTCACACCTTTAAATCCATTTACATTAAAGAACTGTAAGATCTATACTGGTTTTAATAGTGATATATTATTCCTTTCACAGAAATGAGAGATATTTAAGTTAACCAGCATACTTTAATGGACCGTGTAACCATGTTTACACACCAGTGAACACTGGGTTGACAGTGTCACAATCAATCAATCAGTTTGTGATGGTCCAGCCAGTGTTCACTGTTGCCAGGAGAGATGTCATACACAAACACAGCCATGTGCAATATTGATCCACAGTTTGATGTGAAGAACTTCAAGGGCTGTCATCAAACACTCACTCAACATAATTGCAAGCAATCAGGTGTGATTTCTCATCATACACATGTATAATTAAGGATTGATAAAACTTCCCTGAACAAGTAATTTACTAAGATGACACACAAACAATGCAAATAGGCGAATGACATTCTGCATGCATGCACAACATAAATAAAATGACTATACGGTCAAATTATTTCATCTTTTATCTAAAAAATTTCAACTGAGAATACATTCTATAAGAAGTCAGTTAAATAAATGAATTCAACTAAAACTTATAAAAATCTAGAAGTATAGCATTACTTTATTATATATACATGGGATTTGACATTTCTTACAAACATGTACCTTGTCAAATTAAATGCGTTCCAAAACTTTGTAACTAAGCAAGCCTTCCAAGTTTAGTTAATAATTGAATGATATAAAAATTGAGTGTCTGACCTTTTTATTACATGCTCTTAAATGAGCAAAGAAAATTAATAAGGCATTTATGTAAGCTGTTTCAATAAAAAAGCCCAAATTGACTTATGGAGCGGAAACCATTTATCTATTATATTTAGTAACAATGGCCTTTACCCCATCAGCGATCTCAAATGAAGTTTCAATGGAACACATCTATGAAAGTAGTTGCATGACAGTGGTGACAGTGGCTCAAGTTAGATTATTCAGTTCTATAACCCAATAGCTAAATTTATTCTTTAGTCATTTTGCAGAAACAATGTGTTTACCAAACGTGACCTTGACATTGACCACACCCATATGCAATCTAAAAAAGGTCTGAATACAAAGCAATGCATAAATGTATTAAATAAAATTGAACTTGTTATCGAGAAATTAAGTGGAATTTCTTACTGCAATTTTAAATCAAAGTGACCTTGTGACCTTGGTACAGGGTAGCTTTGGTATCTGAACATACAGTTTGATGAAATTATCAAAGCTTGATGAGCAGTAACCTGATTATTTATATTTTGTGTAAACCAATAAGTGTACAAATCCCTTAATTATTACAAAGTTAAACAAGACTTTTGTCAAGCAATATGGTCCCCTACCGGTGAAACTCCACCATTGTCAGATTTTGTTTATTTGTTGCCATAGAAACCAGAATTTTTGACATAGGAACAAAATGAAATGACATGCATAATCTCCATATTGCCTTCTACCCATGTTTCAAGTTTCCTGAAAAAATATGGAGAACTGAACGCAGGATCCAGAAAAGTGTGACAGACTCACTGACACACAGAACGCAAACCATAAGTCCCCCTCCGGTTTCACTAATAGGGGGCAATAAGTGTTTCCTGTCTTGGAATATGGGGTAATTAATTATCAATAATTAATTTTATAAGTTTGAATGATATTCCTCAAGCCATCCATGTGCACCATGCTTACCAAAAAACATTTACCTGCCTTTTATGTATACATCATTTACATGTATATGTAACTTTGTAAGTGTTCAAAGGTTTTTAATTTTGACAATGTTCAAGCTAGAGTTACCAAACTTGGCCTTTTGGAAATTTCAATATAGGGAATACATTTTTTTAAGTTTTAATGAAATCAATCAAGTCATTCCTGTGTAAAATAGCTTACCAAAAAACTTAAGCCTGCCTAAATAGTGAATATGTACATTTCTAAGTAAAAAATGACGCTACTTTTGACATATTTCGAACTAGAGTTACCAAACATCAAACATGGTCTATTGTGTCATGTCAATATGGGAAGTACATGTTGTAAGTTTGAATGAAATCCATCAACACATTCCTGAGAAACAAGCTTAATTTAACCCTTCCCCAATAAGAAGCAAAGTGAAAATTGCTTTTGCAACCAGCATAAAACAAGAACAGCCTGCATAAGTAACTTGCAGTCTATTCAGGTTTTATGCTGTTTGCTGCTCATCAATAACTGAGGGTTGGAAAGGAAGCCTTTAAACCTTGAATTAAGTCAGAACCCTTACAGAAATGAAAAGGAAGCGGCTGACTAGCCGCTAGGTAGCGGCTACCTAGCCGCTACCTAAAAAGGTAGCCGAAACGGGTATCCTGGAGGTAGCGAAAGTCAGCCAGTAGCGGCTAGGTTGCGGCTGAGTAGCCAAAACCTATAGCCGGTACTGGCTACCATAGCCGCTAGCGGCTACTGTAGCCAAAAGGTAGCCAGAAGCAGAAAACAGTGAAATATTTCCATTAATTTGACAAATTGTCAGCCGCTAGCGGCAACTGTAGCCAAAAAAGTAGCCGAAAACAAAACTTTGATACAATAACCTATATTAAATGAACAAATTGTCAGCCGCTAGCGGAAACTGTAGCCAAAAAGTAGCCGAAAATGTTACTTGTGTAAAATAACTTATATTAAATGAACAAAGTGTCAGACACTTGTGGCAACTGTAGTTTAAAAGTAGCAGCACAGTGTGATCTTTATCTGCAATCCAAATGTGACCTTGACCTGGGAGATATGGGTCTGGGTGTTTCGCATGGCATGTACTCTCATTATGGTGGAATTTGTTAAAAAAAAAATCCCTTGATAAATGAAAGAGTTGTGGACCAAACAAAAAACTCCTGTAACACCCTAAAACACAGTATTATGTGAAGTTGGAACAAGACATCAATTTGAGAATAAATTGTGTTTTTTTAACTGTGCATAATATGCACTTTTACATGTTGTATTTATTTAGTTAGACACATTATAATAAAAAAAGATACTTGCATATAATATAGCATCATTTAAATTGATTTTAATACAAAACTTGATTTTTTAATTTAATCCTCATGAAATAAAACAGTGTCCATGCGGCGCATGAACACGGTTTTAAAATACAGTTAAAATTATAAAAATACAATCATTTTTAATGAAAAAGTCATGAAAAAAAACAAAAATAAATTCAGATCATAAAATGAATAGTTTTGTTTGAGAAAATCACCAAAAATATGTCCATTCCCAGTTTGATGTCTTATTCCAAATTCACATAATACAGTGTTCTATGTTGATATGTGACCCCCAAGCATTACCTTGACCTTCGAGATTTGCATGACATGTCGTCTTATTATAGTGAATATTTGTGCCAAGTATTTTCAGAATCCCTTGAGGAATAAACGAGTAATGAACCAGACATTAAATATAGCCTTTAACATACCATGTTGACCTTTAACCTCCAAGTGTGACCTTAAATTTGAACATGGGAGGTCTGGGTGTTTTACATGACACATCGTCTTATTATGGTGAAATGTGTGCCATGTTATTTCAAATGAAAGAGGTGTGACCGGACATGAAATATCCAGACTATGCTTACCTTTGACCTCCAAGAGTGACCTTGACCTTGGAGATAAGGATTCAAGTTTTTGCATGACATGTCGTCACATTATGAACATTTATGCCAAGTATTTTCAAAATCTTTTAATGAATGAAGGAGTTATTGACCGGACACAGTTTGATGGACGGACGGACATACAGATGGAGCCATTACTATGTCTCGTTTTTTCTCCTAAAAGACAGGGAGACAATTATAATTCAATAGCAGCCAGATAATTGTGGGGGCAATGTGTTTCTAAACCTTGACCTTTTAAGGTTCATCAACATATGACTGTTCAATATTGCAGTAAGAAATGCCTTCATTGTCCTGTTTTCTAAGAGGAGCGGAAAGGCAGTGTCAAGGTTTTGAGACGATAGTGAATGACGCACAGGCTACGTCAATACTTTTGGTTTTCCTCTGAAAATTGTCAGGCTAAAAACATCAGAAAAGCCAGTTGCTACAATATATTTTTTTATGTACAAATATTATATTGATTCTACAAAGACATGATAGAGAAACAGCATCTAAAAGTGTCAACGTCAGAAATACACAATAGAAAATGAACACAGAGCTTTCACAATAGCTTACTATATTTAACTTTGCGGGAGTGAAATAAAGTCAAATAGATATACATTTTGTTCATTATACATTAACGGGGACAGGTAATTACACTTTCAAGTTGATGTAATTTTGTTTGCGTACCAATGTTGGCTGATTTTTTTGCTTATTATTGTGCGTATTTATTGAACATGCCAAATTTGAAAGTGTTTTCAACTTTTTCAACTCTGTTTTGGTATATTTACATGGTTTGTGTTAGTTTTAGAAGTTGAAACTTGGTCAGCAAAACTGTGACCTAGGGAATTGGAATGCATCATAAGAAAAAAAATCAATTTCAATAATTCTTTTTGTCATTTTCTGGTCATTTTGAAGACCTGCCCTTTAACATTGTATTTGTTACAACACTTTGAATAAGATGATAAGAGAATTAAATAATAAATAACACTCAGAACTGTAATTTATGAGTTTGAACATACATATAATTCAAATGAGATTCTATCTGATCTTCTGTTAATTAACAGACAAGAATTACATGACTGTATTGACACAACATCTACTTTTTCATCTCATGGCAGCAAATTAACAAATCTAGGCTTCAAGGCTATTGTTAATCAGTCTCTAAGCGATTGGGTGGTTCACACACAAAAGTCACTGCCTCATCATCTTTAGGTACCACAATATTTACACAAATTCCTAGTAAATTGTTCAAGTCTACCACATCTATTTTGTCAGTAGGTTTTATCTTGTGTATATGAGGCACTGTTATTGCAAGAGTGTTTGGAATTGATAAATCCGACAGTATGCCTGAATTAGATTCAGCAACTCGAACTAAAGCAAAATAATGTATCACCTTGTTATTTTTTTCATGTGTCACAAAGCGTTCAATGTATCCAAACTTAATTAAGCAGCTTTTTGCACAAAAGTATTTAACAGTAAAACTGTTGCGCTTCACAACTCGTGTATAGTCTTTAGAATGATACAATTCCCCACGCAATAAAACACGGCTATAAAAAGTTAAGTTCGGAACATCAAAATGGATCATTTCTATCAGCATATGCATCAATCCATCAGCTAAATGCCGTTGGTATCCCTTGCCCAGAAATTGCACATGAAAAGTTGAAATATGCTTCGAGATCTTTGCTGGTAACAGTTTTTGTGCTGCAGATTTGAAATGTTCAGGTATTTTATCAATTAGTGTTGGAAGAGTTTGAATTATATTGACAGAACTCAAAATTTGTAAATCCACATTTTGTGTTCCATGAAATAATTTGGTAATATCTCCATTTGCTGTTTCAAAATAAAAACACGAATATGCCCAAAGAGGACCTAGCTGCCGAACACAGTCTGGTAAATGTAGAAGCTGATGAATATTCAGAGTCATATATCTGCCCCCATACAATGGTTGAAATGTCATCACAAAGTACATCAACAACTGTTGAGATCTAACTATATCATTTGGTGTGACAGAAGATCCACAGAGCAAAAACACTGCTTCAACAAAACAGGCATAATGGAGATAAAAACTTTCACCCAACAACCCGTGTAATAATGGCAAGGAATAAAAAAACAACCAGGATCTTAATTCCGAAGCCTTCCAATACTTGAAATGTGAGGTTATCGATCTTGGGATCCTTGTCACAAAAGAAGGTGGCTTGATGCTAAGGAGTTTCTTATCAACTGCTTCTGAGTGGCATGAAATGGAAAAGTCCTGTTTACTTAGAGAAGTGGAAAACCAAAGCTTTATCAATAATTTTGTAACTCCCAAAAGAACACCATGCATATAGTCAATGCTTGAACTTTTAACAAAATCATAGTATTTAAATGTCATAAAAAAAGAGGGTCCCTTAATTCCATGAACAGTCTGTTTGGTGTTTACTGCTTCAATTGCATCCCTTTGACACATTTCAGGAGTTCTGTTGTTTCCAAATCCGAATAGTTTCTCTTTTTCATATGGGAAGACATGTACTGACCCTCCTCCTGGTGTTTTAAATGTCTCTCCTTTATTGCAGCACTGTAAACACGAAAATGCTCCATTGAACTGGTTCATATTCAGTAATGTGCTCTTGGCTGGAAGGTCAGCTGTTGAACATATTAAGAAAGCTTTACATAAAATATCATTTCCACAAACAGTTATATTCAAGCCTTCATCCTCAAGTTTCTTTAAATTGCTATGGATCGGTCGAAAGAATGTACCCATGAAAGGTTTTCCGTCCCCAAACCACAACCCGGCAAATAGCATGTTTTCACTTTGGCGTCGATATTTGAAAGGAAGTTCGTTAATCATAAGGAACACTGGCCAAATAGAAAATTTTGAACTTTTAAACAATGGTACGCCATCCGTGTTGAGCGTGAATGATATATTGTAGGGAAAACTATCAGAAAGAACTCCGCCTTTGCTTGACAATTTTTTGTATAATTCGCCGTCATAAATATCTTCTAAGTTGCTGGGTTTTTTCTTCTTCCTTTGAAATCGGTGTTTTAGTAGTTCTGCGAAATTAGGTCTGTTGAAGAAATTTAGCAGCTGTGATTCTAGAGGCACCTCTATGAAATATGATTTTGATTTTGAGTCTTTAATGCTTTTCCCACATAAGGTATTTGTGCACAGTTGATCGTTTTCATTAACACAAGTTAAACAATGTATACAAAAGTAATGTTTCACCAATGGTGATTTGAACCCTGCAAAGTGCTTTTTAAAGTGAAACAAACTTTTCAGTCCTGGATGTTCTTCTGCACAATGCAGACCAATGAGGACTAGCAGATCACTCAGTTGACTCCCAGATATTTCATGGGTAATGGTGTACAGAAGAATAAGTAGAAGGCTGGTTCCTACAGTCATACTGTGACCACTATAAATTGGTCTGTCTTCCAAAGGCACATCTTCTGTTGATGTATGAGTATTATCCTCGAAGTCAAAAGAGTCTCCTATCTCACAGTCAGACCCTTCATTATCTGACAGGAGTTCTGTATCCTCGCAGATTTCTGGCACTTCATCAATTATTTCATTATACGCATTAACTTCTTCCAATAATTCTTTAATAGTCTTTCCAAAGTCCAAATTCTTTTCACAATTAGAATCTTCGGCAAGTTTCTCATGTTGATGAACATTTGACTGCTCACATACTTGAGAACTTGTACTGGGCTCAGCTTCAATATTTGTGTTTGTATTTTGTAGGATTACATGCTCAGAATCGAAGGGAGTTGGCACAGTTCTAGTTGAATAAGGTGTCAGCTTTATTTTTCTGTTGTATCTCTTTGGGCGAACAGATGTGTATTTCTTCTCTGAAAGAAAACAAAGAAATTTTTGAAGAAAAAAATCACAAAAAAGCAAGAACAAAATTATAACTTGTATTCATATCAAAAACATGTTTCACGTCTTTGATATATATATAAATAATTTTAAGGAGGGTAAGTGTTGACCAAATCGGGTACAAGTTGACTAGTGGGGGTACGTGTTGACCAAAAATCGGGTACGAGTTAACCAAATTGGGTACAAGTTGACTGAAGGTACGAGTTGACTAGCTTTGTTACTGTGCATTTCAATAAAATATCTTGCGAATTACTTAAACAAGAACGTTTTAAAATAGGTATATGCTATATTATAAAATTATCTTCAAGCTTCTTTGTCAGCGTTGACATACGTCGGTGCATGCTGATGTTATGTGTTGAAGAACACTGAAATATGGCCATTACATTAATTGCCAAATGTGTAGCGCGTCTAAATTTAAATCCTTGGCGTGTGGCCAGTGAGGGAGGGGTGTGTAAACAAACGGCAAAGCTATTATTTCCTTAAAAAAAATAAAGGAAGTAAATTAACAAACCTTCAGACCCGTCTTCTCCTTGCATTTTGATATTTATTTGTTATAGAAGTCTAGGCGTATATGGTATGGCTAGCGAAATTAGTTTGCTTGTAAAAATATTCTATTTTCGATTTGTCTTCTTTGTTTGTTTTTCCAAGCGCTTGATGATGGGCGCTTTGAAATCTATTGGCCAATCAAAATCACCGAAAGCGTTACCAGAAAATTTCCGGTGCTATTTTTTTAAGTTTAACACTTTTTAGAATAATAAATGATTTTATTTCAATATATAAGTTCATAATCCGGCTAATAAGAGCTCTAAAAAGTAGTTTTACAGTCGCATTCCTTGTGTTTTTTATTTGACTGGTTTAAAACCTGAGATCAAAGACCGTCATTTGGTAAGACATTTTTAATGAACCAGTCACCGGAAATGAAAATTGAATAGGCGGAATTTGTCACTCTGGATCACAATCGCACATTCTCGGCCCTTTCCGTCAAACATCGGATAATCTGCGAGGGGTACCGAATGTCTGGATCATTGCGATTATTTCATAATAGCTCTTCCGGAGTTGGTCGATGTACCACGATTGGGAATTTGTTTGAAAGCACGGAAATTGCCGACTGCCAGCTTCCGCAACTGATTGGTCAAGAATCTGGTGGCAATTTGAATGAAATCCGCCATCTATTAACAGAAAGTTAAGTCGCAGAAGAAAAGGAAAAGATTATTTAATTTAAACTTTACGATGAATACCGTGTACTGTTGGTTTGATTGGGATGACAATACTACAACCGTCAATTCGATAAACATTATCAAAGAGCCTCGGAAACCATGGATGGAATACAAAACAGGGGAAAAAGTTCTTGCCAAGCTGCCTCAGTTCGGACTTTGGCGAGGGGTCATAGTCGAGATAAGTGGTAAGTTTTACTAGCAATGATGATTTTAAATAGAGCATACTCGATTATAAATATGCTCGATCAATTTTTGAACATTTTTATTTCTTAGAACTCAAGGTTTTGTTCGCATATTTCCAAATTTCTAGGTATTTTATTCGTAACGTAACGCCTTCGTAACAATGCATTTTCAACTTTCGGTAGTTCGTTCCTCCATATTCCTGTTCGCCGTGGGTCCGTTCTTATGTTTGCACTAAGGAATAACAATTCAGTGATATCAATGATATTTTAAGAAATATAATTTTAAAAAGTAACAACAACAAATTAACAGATAAGGAAACTATCAAGTCAGCTTCTAGTCATTAAAATGGCACATGGATGGCTTATATGGCTATATTTTCTGAAAATGTATACATTTAAAATTGACTTATTAAATGATTTGTAACCATGTCACCATTTGTTATCATTTTGTTTTAGAAACCTGTATAAAAAGTATTTAAATCTTTATGTTTTTATTCTGTTGTCAAGTAGTTACAATAATTTAAGTTGCATTATAAATTCTGTTATTTATACATTAATTATTATGAACATGCGCATAGCCGGTTTCTCGTATACATTTCATTCATAAATATTTTACTACTAGTACTAGGATTTTCCCACGTCACGCAGTGTCCCAGGGACAACTTAATTATTATAATTAGTAAAGTATATTTTGCAAGAGGGATGCTGTCCACTATCCCTGGCAGGAAACAGCTGGTTTGCAAGTATTTTGTAATGCAGTAAGAGACTCTTCATGATAAGTTGTTTTTGTATTACAGAGTCAAAGAAGGACTTAGTGCAGAAAATGACCACACGACAGAAAAATGCTGCTGCTCTGGTATCAAATGATGATGTCCAGAATGAGGCTGATGACGATGACAATGGTGATACGCTTTTTAAAATACATATTCTTTGACCATAATTAATAAAACACCAAGAGCATTTTACAAGAAATGTTTATGCTTCTTTAGATTTGGCACAACCCAAGCACTTTGTGACCCCTTTTTCTCTCATCATACATATGCCCTTTAAAATGACACGTTACACTTTTGGACCTACTAAGTGGTTCCTTAGCAGTCCTTAGTGGTACTAAGCAGTCCTTAGTGGTCCTTTGTGGTACTTAGCGGTCCTTAGTGGTATTTAGTATGACCGTTGAAATCGCAACATTAGGCTGCAGCAATAAAAAAAACAAATGTAAAATAAGTAGCCGGGCCGTATGTGTCTGGCAATAAAATATTAATTCTGGCACGATATATCAAGCCCTAGTAAAATCGTGCTGCCTCAAAGTCAACAGAAGTAAATTTATTAAAATATTATGAGTAAACAATCATAATTCTAAATATATTTTTGCTTGTCTCACAGGAACCAATGAAGACAATCTGGCGCAGAAGATAACGAGCGATTTTGGGGTTCTGAAAAATAAGATTCCAGAAGAAAACAAACGCAAACCAAAGAGGAAAATAATGGATGACTTTGTTGAGTCAGAGGAACATGGTAAGTGTACATATCAATTTCCAGGGCTTTAATTTACATTTAAATAGCACGACCAAAATTCCAATTTGGGGTAAAACGACATAGTTTTCAGGCTTTGGTGAATGAAAAATGACAACTGCATGTTTTTTAAAGGTAATTCGGCCCCTACAAAGAAGGGTTTTTGGCCCTGCAAAGACCGCACATAATCATTAAAAAAAATAAAAATATTTGACTTATTTCTATCTTCAACTTGTTATATTAAAGTTAAATATATATGAAATAACAATTTTATTAAGTAAAATTGCTGTTTTTGCATCAAAATGAGATTTCAGACGCTCCTTAAAAAAATGTGTGTTTTCCCTAACGCTTCATACCCATCAAAATCACCACAAAGCCATTTTTTTCAGTCAGTTTCCATAAATATCTTTGCTGACCCCAATTTTTATACATGTGCATTATATATGCATTTACATAAGTAAAAAATTCAACCTACCTATGGTACACCTCACCTTAACAAACTTGGGAAGCGATACAGCAAACAAACAATTTTTAAATGACAGTTTTATTCATCTATTCAAGTAATTGAAAATTGAACATTGAAATTACCCTTACGCCTGATTCTTCATATTATAATATTATAAATTCCAAAAACAAGTGAAAAAATCCATATTGGGTAAAGAGTGGCATATGTTACATACATATGGTTTTTATCTATTTCTCACAGTGACACTGTCACTTTGCATGATGTTTTTACTATTAATTACTTTGTTATATGAGTTCTTAATATTTACTTGTTTTAGTATGCATGCCTAAATTCCATTCTAATGTTTTTTCTGTTAGTGTCGACCAAGACAGGTAAAAGCACCTCTAAGGGGAAGGTCACTAAAGTGAAAGATACAGCACGTATTGGTGAAGAAAAGCCTGGGAAAGAAAAAACAGAGAAAAAGAAAACAGACAAAGAGGGTAGGTCAATCCTTTAAAAAAAAAGTGGGACGTGCAGGATCACCAGACAAACTTCTTTAATTTGAGTAAAAAAGATAAATTAAATTCATGCATTGGAACTTGGATTGGTAACTTGGCATTTATAAAAGTTTTTGAAAATGTCAATTCCGCTAAGGCAAGCAATGAAGTAAAAATGCAGACAAAGTTTCACTGATTTGGGTCATGATTGAGAGATAGCAAAAAAAGCAACATCATGATCACCCAAACCCACTAGCAACATCTTTCTTAACACTAGAAGTATTGGGAGTCATTGATCCCGAAGGACCAGAAAAAACATAATTATAATAACAACACTGAAAACTTGGGTCTCTGACTCAAGATTTTCACTACCTTTGGTAGAAGAAGAGCAGATGACTCTGTTACACTTATTTTCTCTGTATTGATTTTAATAATTATTTATATATTTATAATGAAGCATTTATAATGTAAAATTTAACTAAATAAATAAATTATCTTTTATAGAACTGTAACATTTTTAAAGTTACTTATTTATATTTTACACATAAATTGAGTTGCCTTATGCACCAATTTTTTCTAACATTTATTACATGTTACTTTGTATATATATATACACATAAATGTGCATACGGTGTAGTACACTGCATACTGTATTGGATTTACTTACAGAGGTCATCAAGGAAAGGAAAGAAAAAGAAAATAGCAGAATGGCGACTATGACTAACTGTGCATCCTTCATACTGGACACAATAGCATGCTCCCAAACAGTAAGTACTAACAATGAAGTTCAAGTAGCAAGTAACAAGCACGCTGAAATTTCTGCAATGCATGATGACACTCACAGTGACCAATCAGATTCTTACAGTAAGACTCACTTGCATGCTGACAGGAACATAATGCATGATACTGGTAAACAGCAAGCCTCCCCTTTAACTGCATCCCCTGTTTTGGTTCCACCTCAAAAAGACTACCTTAAGAGTATCCATTCACCGCAACCAATGTATCCCCCATTCTCTTTTATGCCTTCTCCGCATGCATACTCCCAAATACCGTATTACTCGCATCTTGATAATCAATACCCCTTCCAAGAGTCTTACCCTTTCTACAATAAAAGCAGTTCCTTTAATAGTTCCTTGCCTCCATTTTCCACCAATCCTGTATCTTCCCCTCAACCGACGCCAAACCCTGAAACTAATGCTCCATCAACCAAAGAACTGAACACAGGCAGCTTAATTAAAGACAGTTTGTCTGTGGCAGAATATGACACATATGGCACCTGCCAGGAGTGTGTCCTGAAAGACACACAGCTAGAGTCCTTGACTGAGGCTAATGAAAAGGCACAAACTGACATTCAAGCACTTCATCAACGAATCAGGGAGTTGGAGGGGGAAATAGGTTGGTGTTAATAAGTTAGTTCATTGTGTCTTTAAAAGTTATGTTGAACTAGAATATTAAAAATTAATGTAATTTGGCGACTTCCAGCTTTAATATTTTTGGATGAATACCAAAGAGAGATCTGAATTTTAAAGAACAGGCTGGCTGCCTTTAAGGCTGAAAAATCATCAAATGAAACAAAATTGTCAGACATGTCCTTCGTACTAACAGCTTTCCCAAAGTCTACCGTACTTAATATCAGACATGAGATAGAAAATTGGCGGAACAATCAACCTGCGTAAGGTCGAAAGCAAGCTGCCTTCCTCTCGTGACAGTCAGCTACTCTGCCATTTTTATTATTTGATACCACAATTGACTGTAGTGGGGGAAAAGTTGACAAGCTTATGATATGGTTTACACACATTTTTAAAAATTGGCAAGTAAATAGGCTGATCTTATCTTAGACAAAGAATATATCAGTATATAAGTTACACACAGCTTTAAGGGTAACAGTAAAAATACCAGACTATATATATATTTTTATGGAAAATAATGTTACCTGAGGCGCAACTAAGTGTTACAGTGCTTTTCTGAGAGCTTATATTTTGACTGTTACCTGTTAATTAAGGTATAATTTTATTTTTTTAATAACCTGAAAAACAATCAAGTACTGAAAGTTCATTACAACCCCTTAGTACTGGAGTATGCAAAAGGGAAAAAATACATAGGCCCAAAACACCCAAAAATGTGTACCCATAGACGACAACCCTGTATAAGGCAATAAGGCCTTCAGTGGTGTGAACTATTTCTTACAAAATAAATTGATTTTTTTAATATATTTTTGATGTGAGAAAAAGGCGGATGTCACCTGTACTAACTTTGATTTTATAGCAAACATTAGACAAAGCCGTCAGGAGGAAAGTCATCGGAGACATGAGGAGCCTGTAAATCACTACAGTCCAGCCAGAGGTCCCCAAATAGAGCTGTGCAGATTTGTAAGTACATACATTTCAGACTTCCTGTGATTGGAGAATATTTTTAAATTATCAACACTTTTAAAGGGGCTATAACCCAAATTTATGTCATTTTTTTGTTTTAACCAGGTTTGAAGACTTTCCCCAAAATGGCAAAAATATGCTTATATTATGCCCCCAAAAAGAACATGATTTTTTAAGCTCCTTGTAGAAGTCAAACCTGCACCCGTCATATCAGTAAAACAAAGCTAAATGCCTTCGACCACTCAGCCACCACGGCAGTTGTATATGGAAGGTACACATTTTCAATATAAAGTAGAGATTTATAGTGTAACTGTCGGGCCTCGACACTTCTAGTGTCCTGAGATCAAGAGACCCCAAATTTTGGTGAGGGATACCAGTTTTTGGACTTAATGTAAGCACTAACTTTATTAGTAAAATTATATCTTAGTAAAAGTAATGTGCTTGTTAATTTTTAGGAAAATGTTCCACTAGAGCAGACCCCGCCAGCTGATATGATGAGGCTGGCAGATGGGGAGCTCCTCTGTGTGCCAAACACCTGGATGAGCAGGATCCTTGCCATATCTAGGGGGAAGGGGCCGGCTTTTCGATTAAAGAAAATGATCGATGGCTTTTTCGAACCTGAAGACGTGCAAGGAAGGAAGGCCAAGGAGTTGGGAAACAGCCATCCGATTATGAGAGCCATCAAATGTAATTATCTTTATAACTTTTTTAAACTTAATTTTCCAAACATTCTTTGTGATAGTTCAATCAATGACATTCTGAACTTTTATAAGAGTATATTGCAGTGATTTTTTTACATGCAAGACCAGGGTCCTGGACTCACAAAAACTAATTTTGAAGAATGCTTAATACCTTGATAAAGAATGCTTAATTCCTTGATTTTAATCAGTACCCTGGTTTTCAACAATAACCAGTGTAAATAAGCCAAATTCCTGGAACTTGTTCGTTGAAGTTTTTCTAGACTTAGAACTGTTTTAAGAGAAAACAGGGGCCTCTCTGTTGGGCAGTGGTTAAGGTTGCAAACTAGGACCACTCCTCACCACTGAGGGTTCAGTCCTCCCTTGGGGTTTAAATCTCGTGTGAGGATGCCATCAAGCTAACTTGCGGAAGGTCGATAGTTCTACCCATGACAGTTACGCTTTTATGGAATTTTTCGTTTAAATGATGTTTCTTAGGGAAAATGCAGTTTAGGCAGAAAGTGTCGTCCCGGATTAGCCTGTGGGGACTGCACAGGCTAATCTGGGATGACAATTTACGCACGAGCATTTTTCCCAGTTTTCTCAGAACATGCATGGTGTCCGCTCTCTAATCAAAGTTGTTTTCATCCGATCTTCTCCAAATTCGGTCACAAGTTGTGTCAAGATGATATCGAGGTTAAGTTCAAATATGGGTCATGCCGGGTCAAAAACTAGTCATGAGGTCACTTACTGCATTTCAAGCATTAAGCATGGTGTCCTTTAAACAGGCATATCATGTGACAGTTTGGCACTCTTGTTTTTTAATGTTTTCTTTATTATAGTGTATGCCTTCCAAGAGCTGAAAATGAAGGAAACAACTTTTATCCACGAGCTGAACAGCAAGCTGAACAGCTTCAGAAGAGTTATTAATCTGAAAAGGAATGAAAAAAGAGACTGAAGTGAACTTTATTTTGATGTTTGAATTTAAACATTTGCTGGAACACTTATTTGTAATGGCTGTACGTGTTATAAATGGTTGGAATGACACTCTGCAGTATGTGTCGTGACTGTTTTTTATGGGTATTAGTTCTGATACCATATTTGCCTTATATTTGGAATTAAAAATGTGTTTAATTTGAAAAATTTGTTAATTATCTGTTTGCAGTTTTAAATTACCCCAGTTGCTATTATTGTTACCATGTACTCTAGGTAGCTCTATTTATAGACAAAAAAAGTAGCCGCTACTAGGTAGCAGGAAGGTAGCCGCTACTAGGTAGCCAGAAAAGGTAGCCGCTACAAAGCCAGAAAAGGTAGCCGAAAGGAAGCCGCTACATAGCCGCTACTAAGTAGCCGGAAAGCTAATTTGCATACGAAAAACTACCTAGCCGCTACTCAGCCGCTACTAGGTAGCCAGAAAAGGTAGCCGCTACAAAGCCAGAAAAGGTAGCCAGAAAAGGTAGCCGCTACATAGCCGCTACTAAGTAGCCGGAAAGCTAATTTGCATACGAAAAACAACCTAGCCGCTACTCAGCCGCTACAGGTAGCGGCTGAGTAGCCGCTATGTTGCAGCTTGGTAGCCGCTATAGGTAGCCAGAGGCCTCATATTTCTGTAAGGGAAGGTATTTTATTAAATGTAATTTTCTATGCGACTACAAATGTGTCAAAATACGTATCTTAGTGGTAAAGGGTAAAAAACTTTAACCTATCTAGGACACTGATGCAAAAAGTCAAGTTAAACAGCAAATGGGAATTTGTTCAACACATTTGATCAAATATAAAATAATAGAATAATTATAACAAATAAACTACTTGTGATTGAATAACTCACTTTTCTGTAGCTTGTATACTGTATTTCTGGCCACACTTGTGAGAGCTAGTCACTTTAAAAAGGTAAAATTATGTCAATCAAATTGACTTTTTTTATCAATTTATTTGGTGAGAATTTGTTTAGAAATAATTAAAATATATAATTAACAGAGATAATTCTCCCATAATCTGAAAGCAATTCAAAAGCAATGATGTGGACTAACATTTAATTGTGGCAATGTTTGCATTAATCTTCCATTTTGGCAGGACAAAAGATAACAAATCAATAAATGCAAAGATTGTTTGCAAAATCAATTTGGCTAAAACAAGTGCATTACTTGGGGCCTAAATTTATGATTGTTTCTTAATAAGTTTATATATTGGATTAAATGTGTACATCAATGCATCATTATTGGCGTCGCTCTGGAGAGCGGCGACTAGTATGTAATGCATTTTTGTTTCGCTTATGGGAGGAGAAGTTATTTTTCGGATCAATGTATATATTTTTATTTTAAGAATATCTTGCATAGTGGTGATTTTTTGTGTAAATAAGTACTGCATTGTGCCTATTACATTTATTACAACATTTATTGCAAATAATGCAAAGCTAATTGTTTTAAATAATAACTGATCCACAACTGATTACAGGGGAAAGATCACAGGGACTGGGCAAATACACAAAACTTTCTGGTTTTGTATAAAAACAAAACATAATCAAAATATAATTATTTTGTGGTTTTTCTAATTTGCTTATTTAGTGGAGAATCAATGTAGTACGATATTTGACGACCTATCACGCAAGCAAGTTTATTGGAACGAAAATGTACAATGTATTAGTTTATTAATAGACATATAATAACGATCGCTATACACAACTTCACCAAATAGCAGTACATAAATGATGTCAGCCAGAGTAGCTCAGTTGGGAGAGCGTTAGACTGAAGTTGTTCACGCAACAATCATCTAAAGGCCCCCAGTTCAATCCCGAGTTCCGGAACAAAAGGAACAGTTCTGCGGCTAACAATTTTTTTCAGTCAGGTTAATAAATACAATAAAGCTTTATTTTATGCAGACTTTTTAAAATCCATTTTACTACAATTGGACATTTTTATTGAAATTAATGGATGCCGGGTGGTGACAACGTTGATTAAAATTTCTTATATAACTTAAATATCTTATAAAAAATACATGTGTTTTTATATAAACAAATAAATGCAAACAACACATCTATTATCCATGTATTTTTATGGTTGTCTATCATAGGCCCTAAGTACTATCCCTACCACATATAGAGCGCGAAGCGTGACGCGTATTATTGATTGTAACAATGAGTTGTGATAAAGGAAGCAGCAGCTTATCAAGGAGGAGCTGTGTCCCAGCAACCCGTTTCCCTAGAGTCAAGCACTCCTCAAGGTTTTTTATTAAGAACCACATATAGAGCGCAAGCGCAACACGTATTACTATCCAGGTGGTATGGGCCCTTTAGCATTATCCGACCATTACGTCCATAGCAGGGATCATATTTTTGTTGGTTTTGTCGGTCCTAGACCGATTGAGGTCATGAAAGACCGATTGAAAATCCACAACAGTCGGTCTGATTCTGTTTGCTAAAATTCCCATGTCATGAAATTGATTACACAGTGCACACCCTAATTACATTCTTATCTCGAATTCTAAGAAAGATAACTATGGACTCCATAGTTATCTTTCTTAGAATTTGAGAAATTTTGAAATCGTTGTTTGAAGTCCAAAATTTTCATCCGATTGTTCCCGAACTTGCACCGTTTTTTTTATCAATGAGAACCGAACCCAAACTCTATATGAGCAATATCAGACCATAAGTCCAGAATTATGTCATATTGAATTTAAAAATAAAAGTAAAAAACTGCTTGGTTAGGTGATTATGTCAACATTTTTCATCAGATTCTTTCCAAACTTACAGTGTCTTCATATAATTGAGCATTTTTACTTCATTTAAAATGAGAAACATCGAGACAATAAGTCCAGAATTTTTTTCTATTAAATTTGACAAAATAAACAATTTCCACTTGTTTAAAAGATTTCACAACTTTCGTCTGAATCTTTCCAAACTTGATGAGTGTTTTTATATCAGTATTACTTGAACCCTATTGAAAATGATGAATATCGGAGCAATAAATCTTTTATGATCTTTTACTGAATTTCAAAGTATTGTGAAATGCAGCTTCTTTATGAAATTTACAGTTTTTATTCAATTTTTTTTTCCAAACTTTTACAGAGTTTTCATATCAATGTGTACTCAACCCCTATCGTAAATGAGCAACGTAAGAATAAGTTCAGAATCATCTCCCCTTGAAGTTGAGAAAAATATGAAATTAGGCTTACAAGATGAAGCAGATTTTTTAAAACCTACACAGTTCTGTTCCATTAATTAATTTGCACACGGATGCCAGTAAAAAAAGGAAACCAATACAAATAAAATGAACTATGAAATATTTGGGGGTTATTATGCACAACACAAAATCATAGATAATGGTTATTTGGGGGTTATAACACAAAATTATAGATAATGGTTATACCTGTATCTTTTTCTATTTTGTTTAAAATAATCGGCCAATATATTAATATTTACAGTAGAATAAAAATCGTTCCATGTAACTTCGTTGCATGCCTTTTTCACTGAAATTCCCAACGCCCTTTGATGCTTTGCATCAATACTTATCTTGTAATTATATTATTATTCATTTTTGTATGACCAAATGTAGTCATGATTTTCACTGAAACCTTAATTGCAATTTAAAAATATTTAATAATTACTAGAATACAACAATCTACACTGTGGTTACCATAGTCTTTTTGTATTTTGGTATACTATGAACTGGATCCATAATAAGCTTAGCTCAAACCTATGACATTCGGTTTATTAGCCTTACATTAATCGAAGGCGCCCACAGGTTAGTTTGGGATAACAAATGCCACTGTTGCCAGAAGCTATTGTTTTTATGGGATTTCTTATTTTAGCCTGTCATCCTTATGAATTATTTTGAATGACAGTCCAAATAAAGGAAGGCCAGATTAATTAAATCTGCAGAATAAAACCTACATTCAGATATCTTTTTTATTGATCTGTTTGTTTAAACTTTTAAGAAATATAATTATACTATCATGCTTAATAATTGTTCAAATCATTTACTCCAGTCACAAAAACTAGAACAAGAAATCCTCACAGACATACATCATAAAACTTATTTGTTCAAGGTTAATTTCTGCTGTAACAAAATACCAATATGCAGACAATATGACAATGAATTGATTGTTTTATTTCTGCCATCAAATCAATGATAAGAATAAGTTCAAATCAATACTGTGACAACTGCTACATTTTGCAGAGACGTTTCCAATCATTAAAGTTACAGATAAATAATATTTAATTTGAATACCTGAAATGCTCATCATAAATTAATCACATTAGCTTTGTCATTATTACTATACTAGCAAAACATGCAATTTACAGAATCTCATACTAGAAAAATCAAGTATAGTCTATATTATAGATAAATGAACACATCAAACACTTGTTTGCTTTTTTTATCTGCCAGTTGCATACCACTATAACATGAAAGTATAAAAATGTATTCACACACTGCCAATAGTATTAACCTACCAAAACTTGTTTGTCATTTTTCGTTTTCACATAATGCACTTCATATTCCGGTGCCCTTGGGGACCTTTCCACAGTGATGTTAAAGGAACCCTTATGTACATCCAACTCTTTGCCCTCACAGTTTCTAAGCGATACATTCCGAATTTTATGACGAAATTTTGGTGTTGATGTCATTTTGTCTGCCTCAACTTTGCTTACTGTTTTACTAGATCCGAACTTAAAATATCCACAAGGACACTTTCACAATGTCCATAGGAAATATGAAAACTTATTATCCAACATTATTAATATTTCCTTATCCATTTACCTATATTTAAATTCACCTAATCTACTTATATCCACCATATTAATCATTGAGTTTTCATGCATTTCTGTATAAGGAAAACCTACTTAATTGACAAAATATTACTTCCAGTATCTATAACTCTGTCAGGTAAGTCATAAATTCAATATACCGAAGATTAGAATTTCATTACATACTGCTATTGACTTAACCCTATGTAAATCAGTAAAGTAAAAACCACCAGTAGTAGACTGTTTGCATAGCATAACTACCCAATATTTTGTCATACACGTACCAACGTGATCAACTTGGTGTCCCAATACACAGTCCAATTAATTACTGAAATGGTAGTACAATGTACATTTACTGTGCTAATGGTTTGTACAGAGGAAGTTTAATTAAGTATTTGATCATGATCAAACAGATCAAAATGGACACTAGACACGCAAGGTGATTAAAGGGAAAAGGGTCGATCTTATTAGTTACCAATAGAAAACATTTATAGCTCAACATAATCTCAAGGACAAAATACTGCGAAAATAAATGATTATAAATATTATCCATTTAGACTCTTTATATAAGTGCTTTTCTTGGCTTTGTAACCTTGAATAAAATTGTATCCAAACAAAAGTAAGTAAGACATGATTGTACGAATGAACAAGAATGTCCAAATTTTAGCAGTCAATATGTTGGACTGGCTAACTGTAAATTTCATCGTTTGATCATCATTTAAATATATTTTAGAGAATCCAATTTAAAAATATGTTTAATGTCATTGGATTGCAAAAATCTTTGTTAAATGTGAATAAATTGTTCAATTTTATGTGAAGTTTATGCTTCTCTTTAAACAAACAATGACAAGATAATCCTAATCTCGAAGATTGTTTGAAATAAAAACTTGAGGACATGGGCAGTTTTTAAAACTGACAGAAGCATTGACGCTTTATCAGTGACGTGATGTGGATATTACCCGTTAAAGGAACACACATTCACACATTTTTCTTAAAACTTGAACAAACCAATCAACAAAAAGTTGAGCCATGCTCTGTGAAAAGGGGGTTTAATGCATGTGCGTAAAGTGTCGTCCCAGATTAGCCTGTGCAGTCCGCTTTTATGATATTTTCTGTTTAAAAAAATACGTCTAAGCAAAAATGAAGTTTAGACAGAAAGTGTCTTCACCGATTAGCCTGTTGTCACTGATTAGCCTGTGTAGACTGCAAAGGCTAATCTGGGATGACACTTTACGCACATGCATTTAACCCCCTTTTCGCATAGCACGGCTCATTTAGTTATTTGTTGATAGTTCACAAAAGCATTTTCCACAAAATATGTATCACCGGTATATACAAAAATACCCAACAATAATGGATAATGTTTTGACCATAGATGCAATTAAACTTAATTGTTTTCTTTCAATGATGATTCTTTGCTGTTCACATTTTCAAGGGAAATGCTAATTATGAATGTTCTGTTGATATTTTATGTTATATGCTATACAATTGTTTAAATTTAACGCAATAAACTTGTTAGCTTGAGCTTGGATACTCACACCAAAAGAAATATTGTGGTAATACAAGTTTACCCATATACATGTTTACCAATATTTGAATATGTGTGAGAATTAAGTAACTTGAGCATTATTGTCCCCTACCGGTGAGGGGACCTATGGTTTGCACTCTGTCTGTCTGTCAGTCTGTCCGTCACACTTTTCTGGATCCTGCGATAACTTTAAAAGTTCTTCATATTTTTTTCATGAAACTTGAAACATGGATAGATGGCATTATGGAGATTATGCACGTCATTTCATTTTGTTCCTATGTCAAAAATTCTGGTTGCTATGGCAAAAAAATAAAATAAAAAAATTGAGAATGGTAGAGTTTCACCAGTAGGGGACAATATTGGCAATCTCTTGTTTAATTTATTTTTGTAAGATGTTTCCATTCTGTTTCGTAGACACTTGTTTAGGAACCACTTGTATCAAACTGCCCAGAGTTGTTTATTGTACTACATCTAATTAAGTTCAAACTTAATACAGAATACAGGTGACAGAATTTCATAACTGCCAATAGGGTTAAAGAAAATATTTGAGTTGTGAGTTTACAGTGTAAAGCTCATCTTTCAACTTGTGTGAAATTTGTTAACGGTATGTGTGGTTATATTGTGAAGTAACACACAAGCATTCGTGACCAACATATCATACAACTAACCTGTTCCTTATTACTGGATATTCAGAATAATTAGAGTACTGGTATTAAATTCGCCAAATCAAAATATTTCTTCTCACATAAACCATAATCCTGTGCAATCTGTTTAAGCCAGGTAAAGAGGGTAATATGAATAAATGTCCATATTGGAACAAATCAATACAAGTGGGTATGATGGGATTTGATATTGGAAAAGGTGGCTGTATTGATCATTTGTAGAGATATATACCGTGAGCAATTATGTTTATGTGCGTGTTGCTAGGGATTTAATAATTACCCACAATACCATGTGAGTAGGCTCCCTTTAAATGCATAATATACATTTGTGGAAAGGTTCAGTGCAAAATAATGTCAATATCCTATTTTCTACATGCTTATAATGTGCTTAATCATGTTAATATGGTCAGTTTTGCTGGACGGGTAATGTATCAAGAATGTTTAAGACAGTGTCTCTTAAAGAGGCTGCTTCACAGGCTTTCATATTTTTGAAAAATATCATTTTTTTTACAATACTGTTATCTTTTAAATATTTTAAAATAAAAATAATAACAAACAAATATATATACTATAAAAATATGTGCAAGCCCATGGGATGGAACTGGGAAAAGCAAACTTGCAAAAACAACACATTGCAGCCTTTGAAACTTACAATGTTGTTAAAACCTATGTCAGTTATACAAGTTTTTGCTAAGTTATCTATAAACAGTGTTACAATATTTATAAATTTCAAAGGGATCTTTTCAAAGATTTTGGCATGTATTGAAGTTTGTCATGAAATGCTTTATATTGATAAATATTGTATCTAAAAAGCTCCAATAAAAACAAGAGAAGTGTTTGTGAAACACAATGCCCCCTACTGCGCTTTGAATCCATATATTTGACCTTTGACTTTGAATGATGACCTTGATCTTTCAGCACTCAAAATGTGCAGGTCCATGAGATACACATGCATGCCAAATATCAAGTTGCCATCTTCAATATTGCAAAACTTATGAGCAAGGTTAAAGTTTTGCGACAGACACACACAAACAATGACAGACAGACAGGCCAAAAACAATATACCCCCTGTTATTCCATCCGGGGGCATAAAAAACAAGAATACAATTAAAGAAAGAAAAAAAGTTTCCCTCAACTGGGTTCAAACCACTGACCCCTAAAGTAAAAGTCTATCGCTTAGACCACTCGGCCATCCGTCCTCATACAATGATGGATGTATTTTATACTTTATATAGGCAATCTTCGTGGTATCATTTAATATAACAGCAACAACAGAACACTCCAAATTATTTAATCGTATCGCGTTGCAACACTTCATACGTTTCAGGTTTTTAAATCGTCAAAAGATGCATATAATGGATATTATAGAGCGTGGTTAAAATTCAGTATTACTGTTTCCTCAGAAATATCATAACTGCAACAAAAATTGTGAATCTTAAACAATTTTTTTAATATTGTCAATTTACCAACGACCAATTTAGCCAAAAAATTCCCAGGTACGTTTCAGTATATTTTCCGTAACCAGGGTACATCTAAGTATACTTGTACCTGAGGAACATTTAAGAAGTACCCGAGCCAACAATTACCAATTGAGTGTCAATAAGTCTTTTTAAGTTGACAAGGGTGAAGGAACATAATTACCGGTATTATTGATTATTAAGAGCTGTCCCAATCCTGACCATTTTCTGCTCTAATTTGTTTTAAATAACGATCACCATGACATATTTGAATCTTCAAATGCATACTTGTTGTTGTGAAGTCATAAACACACTCACACCTGCATGTGCAATAAGCAAGTACGAAAATGCAAAATTTTGGGATGTTCTCATTAAGGTCACTCAACTGTTTAAGTTTGATGGAGTTCCGCCTAGCAGTTAAAAAGCAGTGGAAAACACAAGCTTGGGGATGTATGAACAGACAGACGTATGGACAAACAGGTGCATTACCTATTTCCTTCCATTTAAAAGCTTCTGACTCACACTCCATAGGGAGTCAGGGACATACAAATATTGTTTAAATTGTTTAAAATGATTGACCGGATCATGTGAACAAAAATCTTTCTGACCATTTCATGGTTCCTGGCAGTTAAGAATGTTACATTTTTAGGTCGCATTTCCAAGTTTTAAATGTTCGCATACATAAAAATATCAGTTCACCACACTGCCATGAAATGCATAAAAGAACAGTTTGACGAAAAGCAAACAAGTCAGATATTTACTCACTCCCTATTATTATAAGCAACACAAAATGTAAAATTCAACAGTTTAATTCAACTCAAACTACATAGAATATAGTCCTAATATATTTGAATGAAGCTATAATTTAAATTACACAACTGTATTCATTTGATATTCAAAACATGTATTGAAGTAAATCTTATTCTTTTGAATTAAAATGATAAGGTTACACAAAACTGATTAAATAACTCACAGCAAATTTTACGAGACTGAAAGGGTACATTGATAAATTTGTTAAACTTTACCTTGAATTGGTAATGGATTATGCTTCACCATTAAACCATATTAAATGTAAAATATAATTTGGTAACATGTAAAAACAAAGATTTGTATTATATGCATTAACAATTTAATAATCAAGTTCTTCAATAACAATTGAATGCAAACTGTGAGTCATAAATTTTGATCACATATCATTTAAGCAATACATGTAAATTTTAAATATTGAATGAACATACACAAAACGTTTCAGGAGCACAGTTAAACATTTCTAGCCATTTATCAAAGAGAAAATATATATATACCTAGTACAAACCTGGCGTCAAGCAATTTTTAATACGTATACAAATATTAATTCCAGTTAGGTTGCAAGACTAGATATTCGTAATATTGTCACCTTACTTATCAAAGATCTTATGCAAATTCAAGTTTGGATAATAACTATTTTATCTAAAAGAAAAATGACAGGGAGATACTATGGTTACACACTTAAGCCTCAAAATTTAAGTAACGATTGAATTGTGTAGTTTAAATTGGCATTGATGTGCATAATGTCCATGAAATAAAGAACTTGCAAATGTTAGCAAGGATCAATATTAAGTGCAATGAAGTAACCATACATGCGGATGATTAACATTTAAATATCTTCCAAAAGTTCTGGCCAATTTTATAGTATTAGGGATTTCGTTCATTACTATTAATGATTGTATTACCAATAATACCATAATTACCTGCACTTTGTATGTCTCTATGATCTCGGACAACAATTTACCCACATTCATTAAGCTCCAGTTTCCAGGAGCGAAGTTAATATTAGAAAAATATAAATCACATTATATTTCGTAACACAGGCCGCTTATGTAGTGATTGATCTGCGAAGGGCTGTGTTCACAAAGACAATTAGAACAATCTTACTTACAGATTTTCTGTGAGAAAGCAAAATAAATCCATTTCAAATAGTTTAGAAAAGGTCCACGAAAAACAAAGTAAATTTTCACTAGTTTGAAGCCACTATAGGACTGCATGGGCAGAAAAGTAGAAAACAGCCGTAAGCTTTCCCTCTCGGAGTTTAGTGAATATGCAACAAGCATCCATGCTATAAAAGGTGGCAGTTATGGGATGGTCTAATGCCTTCAATACACGAAAGGAAAGTTCTAAAGGTAAAGACATTATAAAAAGAAGTAAAATACTAATAATCAAATAGACAACATTATCTGAATGTATAAAGGTGCTTATTTTTAATTATTATAATCATATAAATTTCATCAGAACAAGCAAACATTCTAAATATTGAAATAATAATAAACAAGTGTCATTTAAATGCAATTAAAATGACCATTCTATACATTAATGAATTTTACAGTTTGGCATTTTGTACATATTTTTACCCTCATTTTCTTGTTCATTAAATGCTCTACTCCAAAAAGACTTGCATTTAAGGTTAACAACATGTGTTTTCATACAATTATCATATATATATATATATAAATCATTAACATATTTGAAAAAATAAATTTGAATACAATAACCCTGCATTATTATTTTAACAAAGTGCAAAAAGCAGTATGCGGTGTATAATAAACGATTACATAGTTTCCTAGCTATATACATATAATACTGATAAAATATAAGTTATAAGGCATGGGCGTACATGAGCATAAAAGAATTGTAAAATAATACTATAAAAGTTGTATTGTGGGGCAATTTGGTTATTTTTTCCTGTATAGGCCACTCATATTTTTGCAAGACAAATCTCAATGAGCCATGCTCTGAGAAAACAAGGCTTAACCCTTTGCATGCTGGGAAATTTTTCATCTGCTAAAATGTCGTCTGCTGAATTTCTAAAATTAGCATTTTATTCGATTTTTTTTCAAAGAATACTATCAGAATAGCAAACAGTTTGGATCCTGATGAGACGCCATGTTCTGTGGCGTCTTATCTGGATCCAAACTGTTTGCAAAGGCCTTCAAAATTCGGTTCCAGCACTGAAAGAGTTAAATGTGCGTCAAGTTTCATCCGACATTTCCCAAATCAAGGTCAACACTTTCAATCTTTACTGAATTTCCCCAAGAATAGACTTCCTTCAAAGAAAAAATACCATAACAGCAAAAGTGGCATCCCTGATTGCAAAGGCTAATCTATGCTGGCAATATATGCACATGAATTTAGCCTGGTTTTCCCAGAGCAAAACTTACATGCATTATTTTTTTAATGTAAAAAACTGTAAACTTTATACATTTACTAGCATTTGGAAATAAGTATCTGAAAAATAAATATAGATTTTGGGGGGATAACACAAATCTACATTAATTTCTACAACATTACGTTAAGTGAAATCTACTTCTTAATGAGTACAAATTCAAAACTTAAATATAAAAATCTACCCTAAAAAAATCATAATCTCAAGCCAAGAAAGTCTACTGCTGTAATACAATCGCTATTGCAACCTGTTTAAAATATAGAATCTGACTAAATATGAGAACAAAGCTTGAATACAATGGGAAATATGGACATCGTGCATATGGTATCTTTTATTTCAACAAATATTTAGTGCTTAAAACCTCAAAATTAAATTCTGCACCACAAACATGAAATGCACATGCCATAACTTGTCCATAACATATGACATACAATAGAAATAACACTACACACTAAAAAGTAGAAGTAAATCAATAACATAATTTGGCATATGAATACTGAAAATTAATAAATGAATAAAAATTAACATTAACATTTTTATCACAGGCAAAATACATGTATAAGTTATCACATGATCAAATACAACTCACAAATTACATAAATTATATACACACTTCCAACAAATCAAATGATCAGTATTGAACACTTGATAAAATGCTGATTCAGTTCTTAGATAAGTGAAAAAGACAAGTAAAATTAAAAGAGGACTATCCAGTATACCCGGGAAAGGTAATTGTATGAAGAATTCAATATTAAATTGATTTACTTCATATTAACTTAATATTGTAAATTTTGTTAAGACCCTGGACCAAATAAAATTAAACACCGTCAAAACAGCGTGAACACTTACAAATAACACGCATGTTTTATCATCCCCTTAATTCCTTATGTTCCAAACAAAAAGGGAAAGCTTCTCAAGCACATTCAAAAACACATAACACAATCTATTAAAGCAGTAAAGATGAAATTTGACCATAAAATTAGTGAATTATATTTTGTGATAATTTGCGTGAATATAAACAACTCCAAAAGTCAATAATGTAACTCAACAAACTGAATGCTGGACATTTACGGATTCTCTGATAATACATTTGATTAAAATATTGGACAAAAGACACACTGCTTATATGGGCAGGCAACATATGGGACTTGAAGGTCCCAACCCATATATTTGACCTTTGACCTTGAAGGATTACCTTGACCTTTCACCACTCAAAATGTGCAGCTCCATGAGATACACATGCATGCCAAATATCAAGTTGCTATCTTCAATATTGCAAAAGTTATGGCCAATTTTAAAGTTTGACGCAAACAAACCAACAAACAGCTAGGCAGGAAAAAAATATAGAATGGGGGACATAAAAACACTGACACCTGTATTCGTTTGCATCAAGTTATTTTAAGATTTAAGAATCCACAAGTATTCTTCATCCTTTCCATATGACCTGCATCATGTGAAATTGGCTCTTATGCCATCTGCTGCCAACGTAGCTCCAGACCAGCCTGCAAAGTGACAAAGTCTAGTCAGGGTCAAGGTTGTCCATACATAAGACTGAAACACCTAAGGAGAATTTTAAGAGAACAACGGCACAACTGTGCAGGTTGGTCTGGAGCTATCCATGAATGGCTTTAAGACCCATTTTGCATGATGCATGTTAGTAAGGTTATTTACATAATGCCTGTTAAAAATATAAATGGTAAAAACTAGCAAAGATGAACCCAATAAAAATGTTGTTCTCTTTTCAAACAGAACATTCTTTATTCTTATACCGAAGAATCAAATGATTAATATGGGCCATTATACAATCGTTGCGCAGTGCATGTTCAAAATAAAATTAATTTCATTATGATAACAGTTAAACGCCTTCAAGCATTAAGAGAAAAACTCATCTTCCACTTTTACAACCTGGGTAGCCTGCCTTTGGCTGCTATACTTGCTTTGGGGCCTTGTCTGAGTGCTTGGGATTTCCTGCATGGCCAGCAACCCTCCGACAGAAGACCCTTTGGAACTCTTCGATCGCTTTGAATCCTTCGAGCGTTTCGAATCGCTTGATGATGATGAAGAAGCAGACGATGACGTAGAAGATGACGCAACTGATTCTTTGGATTTGGACAGTTCTTTAGACCTAGCTGAAAGACCGGACGCCCTGCTCTCTTTGTCGGAATAAATGCTCAATTCATTGTCCGAGTTGTTGTCATTGTTGGCGTCCAATAGATCTTCTGACTGCTGCAGGAAGCGTTCACCTTTGGCAATCTCATCTTCCAAAAGAAGGATGTCTTGCTCTTTGATTGGCCAATTAGCTTCAGAAAGGTACTGTATAAACCATGCACGGTTGTCGCGGAAAGACACAGGGCCATCTATTTCACCAAACCTGATGACAAATGAAAGCAGACCCTCCTTTATCACAACCAACTTTTTAACAAGTGATCATTTTAATTCACAATTCTCTTACAAATCATGTAAGAATAAAAACAGTTTTTGCTTGATTGATACTGATTTAATAATAAACAACTTATAATATTTATTAATTTATAATGATAAATCACAGAAGATATGTGTATGACAGGGATGCTCCCACATTCGACTTCTCTCAAAATTGCATTTTTGTCAAAAACAAGCTGTATTTAGTGCAGAAACAGGACAGCTGACCTTGGAGTGGGACTTAACTTTTGATAAAGAGAGAAGGTATATTTATGTGACACATCATCTAATTTTCAAATTAATAAATATATGGCAAAGTTATGGCTCAAAATGAATGTTTAAGCTGTCTAGTGGCAAAATGTGACCTTTAACCTTAAATATATGGTAAAGTTAAGGCTAAATTAGGACTTTCAAAATTGTTTTTAAGGCAAAATGCTATCTTTTACATAAAATATACGGCGAAGTTAAGGCTGAGACAGGAATTTAAGAATTGTTTTTAAGGCAATATGTGACCTTTGACTTTTAAATGTGACCTTGACATTTCAGGTAGAAATATGGATTTAACATGTAACACGTTGTCGTATGATTTATATTTGAGCAAAGATATTTAAAAACCTATCAATACATGTCAAAGTACTGGCTGAAACAGGAATTTTCGAACATCTGAACAGTGGGTCCCAAACGGGGAGCACAGGGGACACAGTGGGACGCACACGTGGAGCACAGGGGACACAGTGTGACTGGTCATTGCCCCCTTTTCTTACTATATGCAGTACTATGTTACATGCACTATGGTACATCATTTAATAATCCTGTGCAGTACATACTCTTTGTCGCGTACATCCTGGGGTACAGCCTGCCACACCAGGGAGTCCAGTCTCCTGCAAGCAAACAGACAGTGGTATGGACAATTATACAAATTCAAACATAAAGTAACAGATTCAAGCAAGCTTTTGACCCTTTGTGTGTTAATATTTGATTGCAAAATAATAGAGGATTTTAACAGTCGATTTTTAATAGAGGATAGTTACAGTCGATCTTTAATAGAGTATTGTTACAGTCAATTTTTAATAGATGATTGTTACAAGCGATTATTAATACAGTTTTGTTGCAATTGATTTTTAATAGCGGATTGTTACAGTCGATTTGTACTAAATAATTGTTACAGTCAATTTTAAATAGATTATTGTTACAGTCAATTTTTAATAGATGATTGTTACAGTCGATTTTCAAAAGAGTATTATTACAGTTGATTTTTAATATAGTTTTGTTACATTTCACTAAATTCAATTTTTTTGGACAAACAACCTTATTCAAACTGAAAGGCTAAGCGATCTTTACAGTCTAATTATCTAACAAGAAGAAAACAAGAGCTGTCACCATAGGATGACTTATGCCCCCTATAAACGCTTGGTGGAAGTTATGAGCTTTTTTCGAAACCTAAACGCAGATTTTGAAACCTAAACGCGGACCCTAAGTTCAAGGTCAAGGTCACAGGGGTCAAAATTTGTGTGCATATGGAAAGGCCTTGTCCGTATACACATGCATGCCAAATATGAAATTGCTATCTGAAGCGCCATAGAAGTTATGAGCATTTTTCTAAATCTAAACGCAAAGTGTGACAGACAGACGGATGGACAGACGGACGGATGGTCTGATCACTATATGCCCTCCTACGGGGGCATAAAAATGTCTTAGAATATCAAAATAAATCAGAAAGCCACATAAACTAGAGAGCGGACACCATGCTAAATCCTTGAAATGCACAAAGCGACCCCATGACCTAGTTTTGGACCCGGCATGACCCATATTCAAAATTGACCTAGATATTGTCTTGATACAACTTCTGACCAAGTATGGTAAAGATCAGATGAAAACTACTTCAATAAGTGAGCGGACACCATGCTAAATCCTTGAAATGCACTAAGTGACCCCGTGACCTAGTTTTTGACCCGTCATGACCCATATTCGAACTTGACCTAGATATTGTCTAGATACAACTTCTGACCAAGTTTGGTAAAGATTGGATGAAAACTATTTGATAAGAGAGCGGACACGAAAAGTGTGACAGACTGACAGACAGACTGACAGACGGACAGTGCGAAAACAATATACCCCCTTTTCTTCGAAAGGGGGCATAAAAACCTGAATCATGAACTAATGAAGGTGAATGTATATTATTTATGAACCCACTCCAATCAACATTTATTAAATTGTGGAGTACACCAATATGATTTGATAAATTCACATGAAAATTCAAAATCAACATTTATTTACAGATAAACTACTGAAAATCAAAACTTATTTCTAATGAAAAACACAATGTACGTGTCCCCTACCTTCTATACATGGCTATGGTGGCCCCAAGTTTCTCCTGGTAAGCTTTCAGGTTGACCCCGTTGGGGTTTATCAGCTTCAGTGGCTGCCTGGGACGATTGGACACATAGGCCAATGGCAGCACCTTCAACAGGCAAAATGAGTGTTAACAACTGGAACTTATAAGTGAGGATCGAGTGTGAGTGATGCACTCGCCAACTATAGTTCTATAGTCATGTAGATGCAATAGTTTCCTGATAAAATCATTGAAATAAGTCAAAACGACAAAGTAAGAAGATCTTTTAATGTTAAAGAAAATATATTTAAAAGTTTTTCACACCGTATTGGAGTTTTCTATGTAAGTCTGTAATATCACAATAACAGTTACATCATTTATAGGCAAAGAATAACTAAGACTAAATTTTAACTAAATATCAATATTATTTAATATTTTAATACTAGATGCTAAAATCTTGCCATACCTCATCAAACACCTTGGCCACGACATGCTTGTCCAGTATGCGTACGTATTTGGATTTCTGTTTGATGATGGTCGGAGCCAGCGCATCAAGGAGGGTCATCTTGCGAGCAATCAGAGAGTTCTTCTTCAGCCATTCCTTTGTGGACACATTTTGCACCCTACATTTAATACATTTTTTATTTGAAATACAAAAAGAAACAGAAAAGCTATTGCCTATGATTCCATTTCAAACCACCAACGTCCAAAAAAATGCATCTTGCCTGAAGGCACATTACAACAAAAGTGTTGAGTCAAGGGTTAACCCTTAACCACTTAGACACATAATTTTACACATTTAAAGTCCCTTAGAAAGTTAAATGTAATTAAAGACCTTTCTTACTAGATTCAAGTTTTAAAGGCTTCAATTCCAACCCTTACATACTGATGAGCAGCAAACAGCATAAAACCTTAACAGACTGTGCATTACTCGCAGGCTGTTCTGGATTTATGCAGTTTGTACATAGCCATTTTCATTTTGCTCTGAGAGGTAAAGGGTTAAGGTAGGACTTACTTTGTGAACCTCCTAGAACGCCTTCGTGAAGCACGGATCTCCCTTTCCTCCACTGAAAAAAACATGGGATAGATATATTGTTTGAAATTGAACAAGACAATGGGGTGCAAACTGTCTGAATGCCAATGAACACTTTAGATTATTGTTATTTAAGAAAACAAGTTGCTAACTTCAGGTTTATATTTTGATGGTCACCAAGCGCTACTGGTTATAGACTGTAAAATCCTTATTATTTGTGGAACATTGTTTATTTCGTGGGTTATTTGTCAGAAAATAGCAAACAGCAAATTCATCTTTTTTTCTAAAAATAGATATCCACAAATCTTCATGTCAAAGAAAAAGTCATTGAAAAACCAATGAAATGTCATGCCCACAAATATAAAAGACTTTACAGTAATTCATTTGATTTACCCAAAATCCGAAGGCAAAAAGGGCAGTTATAAATTTATAGTTATGTTCTCATGGAATAATACAACAACAAACAATCTAAAATGATCTAACATGATCAGACTACTCCATATTTAAGCATTCAAATTCTTTCAAGTTAAGCTTGAATCTGTACAGCTAAAGGCACCATACAATCTAATACAGAAATAAACAAGAAATATTGTTCAACAGTGTCTTTAATGCACACAAAGCTATGTAAGTATACAATTCTGTTTTTAAAGAATATTTTAACATGAATTCAGCTTTAACCAATGCCCAACACAAATATTATGTAACATTAACAAGACAACTGTTGTTAAACATAATAGAAGCTTACACTACACAAAAAATGTTTGCTATCAGTAAAATATTACAGGATAATACTTTAGTGTGAAGGCATATTGGTATCATATCTTAAAAATCTGATTGTTCAACAAGCATTGGATACAATTTATTACAGCAAAGGACATCAAATTCTTTTGATAAGTTACTTATTTTGGAAGAATTGCAGGTATTTTCCTCGGGTATACAATACAATCAGTATTTCCTATGCAAAAGTCTAATACAACTAAATTAATAAAATGATGAAGTGATTGCAGAATTATTCAATTATCACTTGATGGACTGAGCAGGAACTTTGTGAAAAACATGAACCACTTATTCAGTTAGATCAAGAGCAAATGACTGAGGAATGTGTGGATTCCTGGACATAAAAAGTGTCGTGGAATCTACACTACATGGCGATGACATTTTTTTAATTTCCATGTTATAACTTCAACAAGAGCACCGCATAACGGGTGCCAACGCTCGGCTGCGAAAGCTTGTCAGATTATATTTTTTTTAGAGGTCACAGTGACCTTGACCTTTGACCTAGTGACCCAAAAGCACTTTGATTTTAGAGCCAATGTTAAGGTTTTAGCACGACGCCTACTGCGGACGGCTGACGACGAGCTGGCTATGACAATACCTCGGGTTTTCTCTGAAAACAGCTGAGCTAAAAATGTTGGTAAGTTCTCTCAACTAATTTATAACATTTGATATGCACAGACCGAAAAAACCTTCAAACTTACCAGCTTATTTACCCCCCACTCAAAATTTATTTTTTGGGGTAAAACAAATACTTAACAGGTAAGAAATTAATCTATAGATATAGATCAGACATTGGACTCCACTTAAAAAATATGGCTGTGGCTACCAAAGCCCAAAACTAATTATTAGCTTTGAACATACAACACAATAAGCCTTGTTTTGGGAAAACTGGGCTTAATGCATATACAGAAACTATCATCCCTGATCAGGGACAACACATTCTGCCTTGACTGTATTTTGGTTTATAAGAGACTTCCTATAAACAAAAAATTCCATAAAGCGTAGTGTCGCCACTTTATGCATATGCATTAAGCCCATCTCTCCCAGAACGGGGCTCCAATGATTAAAGGAGGCCAAACCACATTCAAGGGAGACAATTGACACACCAGCACGTCATGAACAGAGATACAACCTATGTCTACAACACGTGGTGACATCTGATACTCCTCTAGCACTGTAACAGCAACAGTAGTAAGTCGTCTCATTACTAGTACAAGCTATATTTCAATAATGAATAGCAAGAACATTACAAGGTATTTACGCAAACATTGTGAAATTCGTAAAACAATTTAATCTTTGAAAAACTCTTTTGAAAATTTCATCATCAGTTGTAAAACCCTAATTTTCAAAACTTACTAGAATAACATGTATAATAGTCCCAGAATTATGTTTAATTTTAAAAGAAAGCAGTTTCAGTTTTGCTGTTTTGTTCCTGAAAATTATCAAAATACATTTGTGTAGTATACAATGTTTCAAACATATTTGTTCACACAGCATATAGCACACCTATAATACGGTGAGCGCTCACACATTCTGGTGCCTATACAACAAAATAAACCTCGAAATACTGTTGATGGGGCCAATCCATACTTCTCAAACACTGAATAATAAATGTTAATGTTTCTATATAAATGGACAAAATATGCAGTAAATATTAGATAACACATTCCTTACTATAATGAAAAGAGCCAATGTTACTATAATGGATATCTTTAAATATTAGAATTTCTACAACATTGTGCAATACTTCATTGTGTGAACCCTTTTCGCTTATTTAAGACTTATTGTCAGTCCGTTGCAAACAAACAGGTATGTAAAAATGACGAACCTCCTCATAACTGCCTCACACTTATTTTTGTTTAAATTTTTTTTTTATAGAAAAACACAAATAAAACAACAAATTGCCAACTTGCCAGTTTCATGTTCTCTGTTAAATTAATCAAGTTACATGATTATAAGATTACTACTAGTAAGAGTGTGGTCAGCATTAATTTGGTTAATTTCAGGCATATTCAAGGGCCATAAACCATCATTCTTCATAAAATCTTGCTTGCTATAGTACTGAGCAAAGATTTTATGCCAACAAACATGTTATAACCAAGTTTGAAAATGATAAGTTTGAAAATAATCCAGTTAAAGGGCTATCATGGTTAATTTGTTTAATTCTAAGGGCCATAATTCAGATATGCTTCATGCTATCTGGATGGTTATCAAACTAGGCTGAGATTATATGCCAACAAACATTTTCAAGAAGTTTCATAATGATACAGATAGAACTGTTTGAGTAAGAAAGTGGACAAGATAAATTTGGCCATTTTTTTTATAATTTAAGTGCAGTAACTCTATTCAGAAGTTTGTCAAGACATTTGGCTAAGATTTTTATTTTACAACTGTTCTACTTTGAGAAGAGACAAGATTTCACTATTTTTCTAACATGTAAAGTCTCTTGGCCAGTGCAGGCTTATATATTTAAAACAAGCATTGCATGCTGAACAAGACTATTGCCAAGCAATATTGTCCCCTACTGGCTCCACCATTGTCAGAAATTCCACCATTGTCAGATTTTTTATACATGTTTGTTGCAATAGCAACCAGAATTTGACGTAGGAACAAAATGAAATGACGTGCATAATGTCCATATTGCCATCTATCCATGTTTTAAGTTTCATGAAAAAATATTAAGAACTTTTACAGTTATCGCAGGATCCAGAAAATCACCATTTTCAGTAGTATTTCTTGTCTATTTGTTTCCATAAAAAGTTATCGCAGGATCCAGAAAAGTGTGACTGACTGACTGACTGACTGACTGACAGACTGACAGACAGAGCGCAAACCATAGGTCCCCTCCGGTGAAACCGGTAGGGGACAAAAACTGCCTTTTGCCATACATTTAGTTTAAGGTCATATGATGATATTACGCTTATTAGCGACTTCCAATTAAATAGTTATGATGAATATTATTACTGAATTCTTTTAATAAATGTCTTAATGTTAATAAATGTATACAAATTGTTTATTAACTAGTTAATCAATTTAATTAGATAATTTGGAAATACACAACAACACAATAGACAAAAAAGTGTGATGCTCTGATTTCCAATGTATTCAGTTCTCTCCCCTGCTTGATGTTATTGAAGGCAGTGAAACATGGGAGGTCACTGTGCAAATGCCATCTAAAAAGCTATATAGGTTTTCTATATCCAGTCTTAAAGACTCTGGTTATCTAAAAACTAAAAACTTGGTCATCTACAGAAGTGACACTAAGCCTTTTAGAGAAAAAAGAAATGTATAGCTACAAAACAGGAAATAAACAAGACATGCTTGCCCTCACAATCCACTTTTGCCCCAATACTCCACTATGACAAAAAAACAAGCTGCTTTAAAAAAAATCAAATTTGACTTTTGAACATGAAGCGTGACCTTGACCTTTCAGGTAGGGAGATGAGTGATACATCTGATACTCTGCCCCATCATGGTTACCATTAATGGTAAGTTATTATAAAATTGAATTATGATTGACCTAGTTACAGTCCAGACAAGGTGTTTTACAGCCATATTTGCCCTTTTACCTCTAAATAATACCTTTGTGATAGGGTGAAAATATTAAACACAAAATGTTATCTTATGATGGTTAACATGTGTGCCAAGTTATTTTAAAACCCATTAATATATGGCAATGTCGTGGCAGAAACAGTAATAATTATGCTTTTGTGTTTGCCTAATTTGACCTTTGACTTGTAAAATTTATCTAACCCTTTCATATTGGGAGACAGTTGTTACCTGAAGCATTTCATCACATAAGTGCAAATTTCTTTTTTAGTTAATCAATAAATGACAAAAAAATTCAACGTGACAGGTATTTTATAGCTTTTTTATGGCCAAATGTGACTTTAAACGTCTGGTTGTGACCTTGACCTTTGAGTTAGGGAGACATCTGTTACCAGCAACACGTCATGTGTAATGATGGTTTAGATTTTTGCAATATGATATTAAAATCCATCAATACATGGCAAAGTGATGGCTGAGACAGGAATTTTCAGAAGGACAATCGGTCTTTTATACAGACATACAGACGAACAGTATGACTGCTATATGCCGCCTTCTTTAGAAAAGGGACATTGTGGCAGAAACGAAAGAAAATTACGTCTAGAAAATCAAGAAAACGAGTCTTGAAAAAGATCTTTTATAGTCTTACCATTTTCAGAATCAGAATAGGAATGTTGAATACATTCTTGACCTTAAAGTGCAAACAGACTTTATTATTTCTGATAGAAAGCAAAATAATCATAGCACAATTCTTGCTATTTTTTTCTTATGTCTTCTTTCAAGGATCAATAATTTATATTCTATTGCATATGGTCAATGGACATGAAGATGTAACAAGGGTTTGCTTAAAGTATTTCTAACAATACAAGAGTCTCCTATACTTAAAAATACCTGCTAATTAGTATTATGCATTCCAGTAATACTGGCACATTCCTATTTATCTATACAAGCCAAACCTTTTAAAATTAAATGTTTATTCTAATTTTGTTTCAACATTTACAATTTGTCAGGACATTTGTTAGTGTTACTCTAGTAAATATTTCTAGCTGCTTTTCAATGATGTTTGTAATTAGTTTAACAAGCAGAACCATGCAAATGTTTGACTTTGGCCAAAGTGTGACTTACCTTTGACCAAAGTGTGACACATCTTTTCCACATGATAAACACTGCTAGTAAATTATTTTAAACTTGCATGATGACTGGCAAATTTGAGCCTAGACAGGCTGATTTTAGCAAAATTTGACATGTTTAAGTGTGACCATGACCTTTGAGAAAGAGAGATAGGTGTTATCGCAACACGCTGTCTCCGCATGGTGGTAATTAGCTTTATGGCAAAATTTGACCTTTGACCTCTTAGTGTGATGTTGACCTTTGAGGTAGGTGGACAGGTGTTACATGTTACAGACAGTTATTTGTGGGAAGTCATTTCATATTGCATGAAGAATCATACAAATACAGTCCTAACAAGCTGTTTTATTGCCAAATTTCATAATTTACATCTAAAGGTGACCTTGACCTTTGTGGTAGGGAAACCCTGCTTATGTTTGACCTTTGGCACAAGTGTGGTTTTACCAAGGTGTGACACATCTTTTCCATATTGTTAACATTGTTGCTAAATAAATTAAAAATATCATGTTGAATGAGTCAATTACAGTCCGGAAACGGTGTTATATGACTTAGTTTGACATCTGACCTTTACTGTGACCGTGACCTTTGAGAAAGGGAGACAGGATTTAACCAACACACTGTCCCATCATTGCAGTCATTTCTAATTGGCATGATGAATGACAAAAATACAGTGTGACCATGAGGAAGGACAATGGGTGTTACTTGTCAACTCAAGAGGGTTTAATGCATGTGCATAAAGTGTCATCCCAGATTAGCCTTAGTCCGCGCAGGCTTATCAGGGACGACACTTTCTGCCTATAATAGATTTTTGCTAAGAAGAAACTTTCTTGAAACCAAAAAAAAATCATAAAAGCAGAAAGTGTCGACCTGATTTGCCTGTGGAGACTGCACAGGCTAATCTGGGACGCCACTTTATGCACATGTATTAAACCCCTTTTTCACAGAGCACAGTTCATTTGTAAGTTTTAAAATTGTACGATGAATGAAAGTATTAGTCTGGGCATGCTCTTACTCATGCACACACAAACGCACTTACATTTTGCTATATCAAGCAGATTCGACAAAAACAATGTTTGTTCTGTAAGTTAAATATAAAAGTTGCATTTCAAGCTCCCTTTGATCAAAACTTACAATCACTAATCCAATTATTGCCTGCTAATAACAACACAGCCAAGTGTTGTTGTTGACAACTTATAAGCAACAAAGATATATTAATTTTGATACGCACTCATGCAACAGTTCTTTATTGGTTCCAATAGACAGAGTGTTATTGTTAGATTGCTTCTTAAAAAAGAAAATTGCTTTTGTGCTCTATTTCCAAATATTACCAACATCTTTTGTATTATACTGTGGTTAACATAAGCATCTGCAAAGTAGGGTTAAATAATCAGTTACTTAATTAAATACTGGAAAATGCATTTATATTATTCACAACAATTTACTTTCACTTTTGACCCATTTTAATAAAATAGTTTTCACATAATCTTAATTTAAATTCAATTGGTCGTTTTCATAGTATAACGTCAGAGCCCATTGTGCAGATATGTTCAATAGGAAAAACCCTTTATCTAGTGGACATCTCTTACAATAAATTTTCACATATCCCACTGTCTACTTTAATGTTTAGTTCTGAAAAATGTCAAAAGTTTAACATTATGTAATTGTTAAACATTTATCAAGAATATTGGGGAGAATTGATATATGATAATAAAATGCTGCATTATTGTTTATTTGCATAAGATAGTCTCCATTTTATCAAAAGGGCATGAATGTCAAACCATAATTTAAAGATTTGAATGAACATGGAAAAAAGCAATACAAAACATGCATAAAATCAAGCTTTTCGTATAAAATTTAATTAAAACCCCCACAAATATTTATGCAATGCAGATAAAGAAACTGGCATTCCACTGAGCATTCCTGTACCTTGAGCAAGCCTCTTTTGGCGAGACGCCTGTTTCTCAAACAACTGACGAGTCTCTGGGAGCAACCATTCATTAGCGTTGAAGTGACCTTGACTGTTCAAGGTTCGTAGCAAACTGGTACGGGTGTGACCTGTAAAACAATGTTTATTTTAAAGAAGAGCTGTCACCATAGGATGACTTATGCCCCCTATAAACGCTTGATAGAAGTTATGAGCTTTTATCGAAACCTAAACACAGATTTCAAAACCTAAACGCGGACCCTAAGTTCAAGGTCAAGGTCACAGGGGTTAAAATTTGTGTGCATATGGAAAGGCCTTGTCCGTATACACATGCATACCAAATATGAAGGTTATATCTCAAGGGACATAGAAGTTATGAGCATTTTTCGAAACCTAAACGCAGATTTCGAAACCTAAACGCGGACCCTAACTTCAAGGTCAAGGTCACAGGGGTAAAAAAATTTGTGCGTATGGAAAGGCCTTGTCCATATACACATGCATACCAAATATGAAGGTTATATCTCAAGGGACATGGAAGTTATGAGCATTTTTCGAAACCTAAACGCAGATTTTGAAACCTAAACGCGGACCCTAAGTTCAAGGTCAAGGTCACAGGGGTAAAAATTTGTGTGCCTATATCAAGGCCTTATATTGTCCATATACACATGCATACCAAATATGAAGGTTATATCTCAAGGGACATAGAAGTTATGAGCATTTTTCGAAACCTAAACGCAGATTTTGAAACCTAAACGCCACCCTAAGTTCAAGGTCAAGGTCACAGGGGTAAAAATTTGTGTGCGTATGGAAAGGCCTTGTCCATATACACATGCATACCAAATATGAAGGTTATATCTCAAGGGACATAGAAGTTATGAGCATTTTTCGAAACCTAAACGGAAAGTGTGACGGAAAGACAGACAGACAAAGGGGGCATAAAAATTGCTAATAACCAAGCAATTATCTAATTATAAATCATTCTTTACTAAATTAAATTATTATAGTTCTACTTAACATGAATAAAAGCAAAGAAATACTTTTTAATGCATAACTTAAGGAACTTGCTGATAAACGAGCAATTAGGAATTAAGTTTTAAAAATATAAATTAATGCTTTAATATCTTTTTTAATAAATTTTATCAATGCCCTAGTCCTCACTCCCATGCTTTTTATCTTTTTAATTCTACTTGTCTGACATTGCCATTGTTAATTATATCACAGCCCCCACCACCATGTATAGCTATGTTAACAAAAACTTCAACTCAAACCACAAACCTGCTGCCAGCGGTACCACTGGTCCTTTCCCATGGGACCTGCTGGCACTACTAGGTCTGGTTCGAGAGTGACGGCGCTTGGCATGTGTGAACGATCTTTCCTCCACAGACGTGGTCACCCTGGGAGGAGGAGGGGTGGGGGTGTAAGCTCGGTCAGGGGGTGGGGCACTGCCTGGGCGGGGTGGAGGGGTGGGTGAGTTGGAGCGGTACAGATCCTGAGGCTCCATGGCTGGAACTGCTGACACTCTGTCTTTACCAGGCATTGGGTGACTCCTGAATGTTAATAGGATATGTTATACTTCTGTATTGAATGGATGTTGTTGTTTTTTTTTGTGGAGGTGGTTGAATAGGTTTGAATAAGTGGATAAAGAAAACTGGAATTGTCATAGTCCTGCCTAAAATACCCCCCTTCTAGCCTTACCACTGCTTTTTCAGGGGGTATAGGCAGTTCAGATTTATAACTGGTTTCCCACATAATGCAATACAAGCTTCATTCCAAAACAATGGTCATGTTTTTTGTGCACTGCAAACACAAGCAATAATATATACATACCTATTAAATTTTAAGTAATGTTCTGAATTGAAGTCAAATTGAATGATAAGTAAAAGGTAATTACTCTTCAAATTGAAAGAGTTATGGTTTGTATGCACTGTTCAACCCCTAATAAAGAAATACCTAAATATGAAGTTTCAAATCAATACACCTTTTACTTTTTGATATGTGCACAAGACACAAAAGTACAACATGAATAATAAGCCTAAACAATGAGTTTCAAGCTGATATCCCTCTTAGTTTTCAAGATATGCCCAATACAAAGTTAGAGAAAAAAAAGGGCACAAAAGTTTGGATCATGAGCAAATCCCCCCCCCAATATCATGAGCAAATTCCCCTCCCCCCCCCCCCCCAACAATTGATAATGGGCAATAACTCTAACTATAGCAGTCCCAAAAAAGCGCGCTCAACAATTCTTCCACTTTTACAGTTAAACCGTGCTATTTTCAACTATTTTGGGAATGGAGCCAATTCCTTTTTAATTGGGAAAAATCATTTAGACAAAAATTTGGAAAATATTGTTGTTGATTTTTTGCTAAAAATATTATAAAATTGTGAATAAAAGTGATTTCAATATTAATGTACTCAGGTTCAACTTATAGAGCTGAATGGGAGATGAACTATATGCTGAGACAAATAAAACATTTTTTTTTAAACCTCTAATTGGCAATCTTTAGGTCCCATTTGAGAAAAATATACAAGTTTTTCCATTGGAAATAGGTCTGTTTACGATGCCATTGAACGTAAAAAAAACACACTGTTTAAAAGTATAATTCATATTTTCTGTCAGTCACCTAATATAATAACAACAAGCAAATTCGTTGAAATGATATCCCCTGCCATTATTCTTCTGGACACAAAAGTTGTGACCTTTGACCTCAATGTGTGACCTTGACCTTAGCCCCTAGGACTATGGGTGTTGAATGTGAAGCACCCCCAGATGATTGAGAACAACTATGGCAAGTTTCATGGCTCTGGCTCATGTGTTAATGGAGATAATGCTCTAAGCTTATATTAAAAAGCATTTTTTCAAAATACAAAGGGCCATAACTCCGTTATTAATAAATGGTGTACAATGCCATTTGGCGTGCATCATCCTCTTATCCATATCTATACTCATACCAAGTTTTAATGAAATCCTCCAAAGCACTTCCAAGATGTGGCTCCGGACACATAAATGCCAGACGGACAGACGGAAAGATGGACGGAAAGACGGACGGACAGACAACCCCAAAACAATATCCCTCCGCCTATGGCGGGGAATAACAAAGACGCATTTGAAGTTAAATATCTAAAGTATTTATACAGTATATGTAAACTTAAAGCTGAACATTTCTCAATGAAAAGAAGAAATGTGACCATGCCAAGAAACCTGAATTTTTAACTATTAACCAATTAAATTATTTTAATTTTATTAACTTTGAGCATGGTCTGCATGTTAGCTACATAAACACTAACAAGGGACAAAATTGTCACAAAACCAGGTTTTCATTGTGAAAAAAAAATCTGATAAAGGGAGAAAACTCAAACTGAACTTTTGAAATGAACAAACAAAATTAACCCCTTTGTAAGTTTGTTTTTAAAAAATATATATTTTTAGTCGTGGCGACCTTGACATTGGAGATATTGACGTGATTCTTTCGTGCGACACACCGTCCCATGATGGTGAACCAATGTGCCAAATGATTTTAAAATCTCACAATGAATGACATAGTTATGGCCAGGACAAGCTCATTTATGGCCATTTTTGACCTTTGAACTCAAAGTGTGACCTTGACCTTGGAGATATCGACGTAATTATTTCGCGCGACACACCGTCAAATGATGGTGAACAAATGTGCCAAATGATGTTAAAATCTGACAATGCACGACATAGTTATGGCCCGGACAAGCTTGTTCCGCCCGCCCGCCAGCCCGCCTGCATTCGCCAATCAAATAACCAGTTTTTTCCTTCGGAAAACCTGGTTAAAAATGAGAACTTTGTAAGTAGAGGTTTGTTGTAGCCTTTGGCAGACTGGTAATTTGATGGTGAAAAAATAAAAAAAAATAAAATGACCTTTGACCTTGAAGGATGACCTTGACCTTTCACCACTCAAAATGTGCAGCTCCATGAGATGCACATGAATTTATTTTTTTTTACCTTTGACCATGAAGGATGACCTTGACCTTTCACCACTAAAAATGTGCAGCTTCATAAGATACACATGCATGGCAAATATCAAGTTGCTATCTTCAATATTGCAAAAGTTATGAGCAACGTTAAAGTTTTCGGACGGACACACGGACGGACGGACGGTCAAAATTTGTGTGCGTATGGAAAGGCGTTGTCCATATACACATGCATACAAAATATGAAGGTTATATCTCAAGGGACATAGAACTTATGAGCATTTTTCGAAACCTAAACGCAGATTTTGAAACCTAAACGCAGACCCCTACTTCAAGGTCAAGGTCACAGGGGTCAAAATTGTTGTGCGTATGGAAAGGCCTTGTCCATATACACATGCATACCAAATATGAAGGTTATATCTCACGGGACATCTATGGCCATTTTTGACCTTTGAACTCAAAGTGTGACCTTGACCTTGGAGATATCGACGTAATTATTTCGCGCGACACACCGTCCAATGATGGTGAACAAATGTGCCAAATGATTTTAAAATCTGACAATGAACGACATAGTTATGGCTCGGACAAGCTCATTTATGGCCATTTTTGACCTTTGAACTCAAAGTGTGACCTTGACCTTGGAGATATTGACGTAATTATTTCGTGCGACACACCGTCCCATGATGGTGAACAAATGTGCCAAATGATTTTAAAATCTGACAATGAACGACATAGTTATGGATCGGACAAACTCATTTATGGCCATTTTTGACCTTTGAACTCAAAGTGTGACCTTGACCTTGGAGATATTGACGTAATTATTTCGCGCGACACACCGTCCAATGATGGTGAACAAATGTGCCAAATGATTTTAAAATCTGACAATGAACGACATAGTTATGGCCCGGACAAGCTTGTTCCGCCAGCCCGCCAGCCAGCCCGCCAGCCAGCCAGCCCGCCCGCATTCGCCAATCTAATAACCAGTTTTTTCCTTCGGAAAACCTGGTTAAAAACCATACAATACCTCCATCCAAACTCAAGTTCTTTAGCGACGACCGTTTTTATCTTTAAAGCATCAATGACCTAGGCCCAATAGGCAATCCCAACTTAGGTATTCATGTAAGCTACCTACAAACAAAATAACAGCACTTCCTCCACGACAAAATGGAGTACTTGTTGCTATGGATATACTACACTATACTAGATACTACACTCGTTGCTATGGAAACACTACACTAAACTATACAACACTGTTTGCTATGGATACACCACACCATACCATATACTACATTTGTTGCAATAGACCCATATACTACACATTGCTATGGATACCCTACACTATTCCCCTATACTACACTTGTTGTTATGGATACACAACACTAAACCCTTACCTACACTTGCTGCTATGGCTAAACTACACTGTACAACTGTTACATTGGTTTATACAGATACACAAAAATATACACTTTTTCTAGAATTAATGCTATGGATACACTACACTATACAGTATACAACACATTGTTACTGACCTGGTGCACTTTTTCATCTCATCTATCTCCTTCTTCCACGACAGCTTGGAGCACTCGTCCCTCAGCTCAGCAACCTTGTCCAGGTTCTCAAGGCCGCTGCGTAGCTCCTCCTTCAGCAGACGGATGTCTTCACTCTGAACAAATAGTTAACAAGCACAATAAATGGAATTGGGTTTGTTGAATCTCGTTCATATCATTTTCTAGTGCAATGAGTTGATTGTATTTCAGATTAAAACAATTATATTAGACATTGGTGTTGACATGAATAACTTTTTGTGCAAATAAACAAAAACAATTTTTTTTAATAAAATTCATTTTAATTATTAAATACTTACCTGTTATCGTATGCTTATACTTTCCAAGGGGAAATAACTCATCCGGAATTTTAACTGGGAATCCGCCACCTCAATACCGTAATACAGGCCAGGTTAACCCTTGTCAAAAAAGTGAGCAAAATCCGGTTATAACCCAGTTTTAAACTGGGTTTAACCCTGCGGTATTGGCACCGAGCTAAAAGCGAGTCTTTAAAACACACTTTTTGCTTACAGACTTGGTTTTATCTGAGTTGAATCTTGGTTTAACTCGCTTAAAGCCAACATAGTGGTTTTTTTAACCGTCTTAAGTGGGTTTAAAGTGAGTTTTTTCAGGCATCTGTGTTTAACTCTGTGGTATTTGCACTGTGCTAAAAGCGGGTTTTTCAGACACGCTTTTAGCTTACCGACTGGGTTTTTTAGCTTACCGACTTGGTTTTTTCTGAGTTAAATCTTGGTTTAACTCGCTTTAAACCAACATAGTGGGTTTTTTAACCATCTTAAGTGGGTTTAAAGTGAGTATGATTTTCTACAAGTTGGTTTTTTGAGGTTTTTTAAACATGCTTAGACCAACTTCTGTCTGTGGAGTTGGTTTTAAGTGGGTAAAAAGTGTGTTTTTTATGTGAGCTATAAGCAGGCTAAACACGGTTTTTAAGTGAGCGAAAAGTGAGCTGAAAGCAAGCCTTTGTTAGTTTTTTTCACAGTGAAAACATGCTTTTAACTCGCTTTAAACCTAGTTATTAACAGTATTTTATCTGTGAAAAAAACAAAAGCAATTTGTGGGTTTGGGTAAGTTGATTTTTGTGGGTTTTAACAGTGTTTTAGTGAGTTTTTTTTAAGAAAGTAGTTTTTTGTGAGCCTTTTGTGGGATTTTGCAGTGTGAAAAAAAAAATTTTGGACTGATATGTTCTAGAAAAATGGTTTTTGTGAAGCAATTACAACAGTTCATTATAAGCCCAATGTGGTTAAAAGGGAAAAAAACACAATGTGTACGAAAATTATGTTTATATGACAAAAATAGTACACCGCAAATTAATACTAACAGATTATTTTTACAATACATTATAAAATAATAGACATTTATGGAAGATTTTAAAGCAAAAGTTTGACCGCAATGGACCACTGCGGGTGGAGTATTTAGACCGCAGCTGCTGCAGAGACCTGGATCTCAGCTGTTGGAGGTACCTGAACCGCAGTGGAATGAGGAACCTGGATTTCAGCTTAAGGAGGGACCTTGACGGCATACGGTGTTGGGACCTGCACAGCAGCTACTGGAGAGACCTTGACCGCTAGGGGACCTGGAAAGCAGCCAGTGCAGGGACCTAGACCTGATCTTGGCGGGTGGAGGGATCTGGAAAGCAGCTGGTAGAGACCTGGAAAGCGGGCGCTGGAGCGACATGTAGTTGTTCCATTGATGCTGCTTGTGTCCTTCTCCTCTTGAGCATCTCTTATGCCAGTTGATCTGCAAAGGATTAATACCATATCACTTTCAAAAGGGCAAGGCATTCTTCAAACATGTTGATTGGTTATGTTTTTGTTCCACTTAACTATGAAATATTGCTGTTATGGTAATCTTGTTGCTTTAATAATAATAAATTTAAGTTATTTGCTTGTTGTTTTTGTTTGTTTATTTTTGAAATTTTAATCCCGTGATCACATGTGACTTAGCACTTTTCATCAATTATTAAAAGAAATTGCGTTTGGTAGAAAATGCAGTTTGAAAATGTACCAAGATGCGTGGTCTCATTTGGCTGTGTGGTCTGGTGGCATTGTAAATGCAATAACCTGTATAGTTTACCTCTCAACAAATCGAGCTTTCTTGGTCAAGGACAGGGCGAGGTTTTCCCACTCTTGTTCCCCTCAAGTTTGCCAGCTTGTGCAGGGTAAAAACCAGGTTTAAAAGTCCATACATCAGGCAGGCGATGATGCACATTCTTTCCAAAGGATCTTCCCAACGATGTCAATTTTGCCTTGTGGCAAGAGTTTAACCTTCAAAATTAAAATATATAAGTTCTAATTAAGTAAGAGGGAAAGAAATCCGTTCAGTAATAACCAGAAATAGATATAAATAAAATTTTAGATGACAATAACCATGAAACACAACCATAATTATTCACTGTACACAACATTTACACTTTTTCATGTGTAAGTTTATCTATTTTTGCTTCAAAATGTGTTGTTTATCCTTTAAATTGCAATACAATAACTTATCCATTTACATTTCCCAGTGACAATACATAAATATGATAATGATCATAATTAATTCAATAAACTAAATAAAAAAAGGGGTGAAGAAATGACAATACAAACCTGTTAAAACTGTTCTTCAGTATTCCAAAAACAACAACAGGCAGTTCAACCTCCTTTCCAACCAACTTATTATTGATTTCCACATTTCAGTAAAAAACACATTGTTTTCATCACACAATACTTCATGCTGACAGAATTTCAAGACATTTTACACTACCATTATAAGTCTTTCACTTCTTTATATTAATGTTGCTGAATTAAATTTAGCTCAATATTCAGTTGCTGACACCAGCTTGTTTTTCAAAAGTTGTTGTTTTCAAAAAGATAACTTCCTCAGTGCAATAGCCAATCAAAAGCCTTATATCTTATTCCACACAGCCTTATCTCTAGGACCCCATCAGTAGCCTTATCTACCCCTAGATAATCAGTACCCTGTTTAGCTCTGAATGCCTGACAGATTGTTAACTGTTTATTGTTAGTGGTGTGAAATAAGGGTGTTTTAAGGTATTGTCTTGTTATTTTGTTGACAGTTTATGTAACACAGGTAATGTTTGGCATTTTATTATTTTATTCCAAATTAAGAAAATGGATATGATGGTATCATATGCAAATATCAAAATCTTGCATAACTTATGTACAAAAATAAATAGATTATTTCCAAAATAATGTTTCCAATACCATAATTATTTAAATATGCAGATTTTACAAGTAAATACTGTTTTAAACAAATATAAACAATCATATGAGATTGTTTAAAAAAAAAAAAAAAATTAAGACATAAAACAATCATAAGATATTGTTTATAATAAAAACAAACATAAAGAAAAAATTCAAAGTGAAACACAAACTCTTTCATTTTCATGTATAAAACTAAGCTTGACCATTGTTAGTTTTTGTCAGTGATACTTGTTGTCCATCTGTGAACCTGTGATGTTCTGAAAGAGCCATTTTCATCCAATATTCCCTAAAAATTATGGGGAGCACACAAATGTACAATAGGGACAATGGCAAACAAGCTGTAAAAAAAGCCCCTTTACAATTGACTTGTTTTATTTATGGCTATAAACATCAAACAAAGACCCAGTTGAAGAATTATTGTTTCATTGATGAGTTATATTAATAAACAAAAGACCAACTTGTTGAAAAGTGTGTTAAAGTGAGTCTTTAAGCCTCGTTGCAGCTCTCAACTTATTTACAAAAAGACCAAGTTAAACTCGCTTAAACCCACTTCTGTTTAAAAAAAGACCAACTTCTGTTGTAAAAGACTCGCTTATAAAACAAAAAGACACACTTAAACACACATAAACCAACTCATAAATAAAAAGGCTCACTTTTGACACACAAAAAACCGACTTCTTACTGAAAAAAACTCGCTTAAACACACATCTTCTTAAAATAACCAACTTTAAACTCAGTTAAGCACAGTTTAGCGCACATAAAACTCACTTTTATTAGCAAAAACCAACTTCCGCTAAGAAAAACTCAGAAAAAACACAGTTTTATGTTGGTTTAAGTGTGTTTTGGTATGAAAGTGGGTTATTTTTTGACAAGGGAAACATAGTGCAATGCAACCTAGCCAAAAATCGGTAACCAACCCTCAATATTCTTTCAATATATATACAAAAATATTAATCGAATAGCGGGGTGGGAGGTGGGACTTACCGATAACAGGTAAGTATTTAATAATTAAAATGAATTTTATTTAAAAAATTTGTTTTAATGTCATAAATACTGACCTGTTATCGTATGCTGATTTTGCAGCTGCGGTGGGAAGGTTTGTATATATTTTCCCAACACAGTAGAACCCATAAACAGGGTTATCAGCTAATGATATCAAGTAATCTTCGTTAAAACGGTATTAATTATGACTTCTCGGACAGAGTAATATGTCTATGTCGTAAAGAAGACACTACCGTTAGTGAAACCACAACAAGCCCAAACGTATACAAATTGTATTGTTGGCACTTCAGAAAACGAAGATAAAAAGATGACAAGGTGGTCGGATTCCTCCAGTAAACAGCTTAGAGCACGTCAAAAAGTGGGGTGTGATTAATATATGCCCACAAAACAGACAGAGCTCTTAATTCATGCGGTCAGATCCTAAAAAGGAATGAATCCTTAGATAGGATAAGATTAACTTTCCTTAGTCGAGGTCTAACCCCGAGAAATAGAAGCCGCAGACACATCTCCCCCCCTTTTTTGGGGAAAAGAAGAGTGTCTTTGAGAACCTCGAATGGACTTCTGACTAACACTGCTGAGATAGAACTTCAAAGCCCTGATTGCCCAAAGAAGTTTATCCTCATCTTCATGACTACCAGTTTAAGAAAACTTGGAAACTTGAAGGTAGAAGCCATATAGAGGACTTGATATTAAGCAAGGAATCCTGGCTGACACAACAAAGTGAAAACGACAGTAGATCCAACTGGAATTGGTCGTATTCAACAGAAAAAGCATGAATTTCACTTCTCCGTATGGTAAAAGCCATAATAAGAAGGAAAACCGTCTTAAAATTATATTGGAACTGTTAATAAGCCTGATGAAAAAGGTTCATAGGGAGCTCATTAAGCATCCCAACATGTTACACAAGTCAAAACCGCTTAAAAAGGTAAAGGAACGAAAAACATAGTGTTGACGTTCCATAGTTTGGATCAGTTCCAAAATAGGTAAGACAGCACAGAGTTGCGATGACTTACACAAAACAAGGTATACGAAAGCATAATCTCTATCCTTTGATGAAGAAAAGAACAAATTTCTTATCATCAAGAAAAAGATGAGAAAAACCTCTATGTATCTAGCAGAGTGATTAAGGTAATAACTATGCTCTCAATTACCCAGTAAAAAATGAATTTCCATAGAACCTTTATACAGTTCTGATGGAATTATCCTTGCACAAGTAACAAGGATTGAAACTCTAACAGAAAAAACGTTCTTCTGTAGAGATAACTAAAAGTTATTAATGGCCAGACATGAAGTGGCACATGTTTGGATCAGTAAAAATATGTCTCAGTGAGATATGATATTTGACCTGTGAAGAAGTTTCCTGAAAATAATTGTACAGGAGACTTAAAAGGTCGTAGAACCATAATCCCATGGTTCATTAAGTATATTTCATGAAATTATGGCAAAAACTCAGTTATTGCAAAAACTCACCAAGAAGGCAAGATATTCCAGTTTATGTCAATGGACGAATGTATAACAATCGCACACCCTGCTGGATCGATTTCTGTGAACTGCATTGTTGACGTTGTTCACCGGTATACACTGCGATATACGATCGCATAACGCTAATAACTAGCGTTTGATGATAAACAACATTCTTTGATATACTATGTACACCATGCAACTCGTCTGCAACTTCACATGCGCAATTACATTATTGAACCCAACGGAAAAATAATTCGAAAGAAAGAACTGCAGGACAAAACGTCCAACAGGGCGTTGAGACGAACTGGTATGAGAAAGACGATAGAGAAAATGTGTTGTTCTTGCAAAGAACGAATAAGTTCCTGATTTCCAGTTACAAGGAGTGATAATATGATCACCTCCGTGCCTGTAAGTAAACCACGACCGATGTGTGATAGTTGAAACCATCACAAAGGAATCGTGAAAATGTGTTGTAAATGAAAAACAGCTAAAAAGAATTTTCGCTTTTCAAGATGTAGATGTGCAGGTGATATTCGTTAGGATACCACATAATTGAGAAAATCAAGATACGTTGTTCTATGTAATCGTCCATAACCTTATCTGCTCACATCTGTATAAGATGTAAGGAAGGTTGTGGTAGAATAAACTATATTCTTGCCAAGATAATCTTCTAGTCTAGACACCACTGAATAGTGGTAAATAATGACAAAAAGATGGAAATCTGTGTCATTAAATAATCCCGAGATTAATACAATTATCTTAAAAATAAAGCTGAAACGGACGTAAGAAAAGACGTCTCAGCAGAAGGACCGGTGACCGGACCGGTAAATACCGACCGGTGACCGGAACCATTTGTCAAGGATGGGTGGGCAAAGAAACCACGGCAAGCCGAACTTTCCTACTCCAAACACACTTGAAAATTGGTAGAATAGGACAGTGTTTAACACTTATAAGTTGATAACCTATCTACAGAATATAGCCTCTTCTTGAACCAATAACAGGCGCCTTTAAAATCCTGGATAATACAGGTCGCGAAGTCATCGATTACGAAGTACGGAAATATGATTGATAGTGGTACCTCCGGAATCGGAGGTGTGATGGCAGAAAAAGGTGAAAACCCTAGGGGTAACCTTAAGCGGGTCCACGCTTGCCGGTAGAATGCATGGAAGTCTTAAATTCTGACTTGATTAATCCATTTACTTCAAGACTTCTAACCGAGACGAATTCCGAAAGGAATATGACCAGTTAAAGGAAGACGGCCTGTTATGGCCAGAAGTGTAATAGAAGACTAACTTTAAGATGAGGTCCCTCCAGATCCTAGGATCTAAGATCTGAGTTCAATAGGTCCTAAGCCATCTACAAGACTGTAGCTGCTATGCGGTCAATCTGATAGGCAATCCTAGGTATCAGAACTCTTGTTGATTCCAGTAGCTTGAAAATATGCACTGCCGTAGGAGCAATAGAAAAGCAGAAGTCGATACAAATGTCGTCTTGCTAATCCTGCTAGCGTCATTAATGTGTCCCAACTGTTCCGTGACACTGACTGCAAAGTCTGTAGCCGACAGGTAAAGGCGGTTAAAACAATTCATCCTTCGGGTCTCGAACATAAATTAATAGAGGTCAAATAGTAATGTTCGACCTCAATGCTAGTCTCCGAGCCCACTTCAGCCGATCTATCTGCAAGACCAGTAGTCTGCATGTAGCCGGTTGAGATAGAAGTACACATAACAGATATAGCATGATTTGGTAACCGTCGCCAGTAGAACATCAGTATTGAAAAACACAAAAAGTCATGTAGATTGTTGAATCCATAAAATAAAGTATTCAATACAATCATAGCCAGGGGTATACAACTATGTAATGTAGACGATACCCGTGATACTAAAAATTGACCGATGAAAACACAGTGGAATACCGGTAATTGGTAAGTGGTGACCGAACCGGACCGGTCAATGACCGGTAACTGTAGCCCGGTGAACAGACCAGTCATAATATGACCGGTGACGTTACCAGTTAAAGACCGAAAAATGGTGGAATCCATATGGTCTGTTATCAATGTCAAGCACTGCTCGGAAAAGAAGATCATGCCAAAAAAAAATCCAATCCGATGGCGATGAGACATCACTTATTCTGACCGGTGATCAGTGATCAGTGATATGACCGATGAATGGTGACCGATGTCCGGTGATCGGGACCGGTATAATATAACTGCGTCAGAATGGAAATATCTGGTGCAGAAGAATGACCATCCACGAAGTCATCTGATAATGTTAACCGGAAAAACAACGGTAGATTATCAGTATTAATAGGCATACTTGTCCTTGTAGTCGTAGTGGAGAAAAGAACAGCTTATCCCGAAGCCTGAATGTTAAATGAACTAGTGTTCGTATACAACTACGGCTCGGTGACTGCAACATGTGTGGATGCCATAAGAAGAACCATCACACGTGGAATGGAGACATGATATTCCTAAAGGAATAAAATGGAGAACATCGATATGACCAGTAGGTTCATTAACGCCTACGTGAGAAGTGGCGACATCCATATAACTTCGATGCCGAAATATTGTTCGGCTACGCTGGAAATATTGTCTTCTACAATATTGTCTCCGTGAGCATTGACATGATCGCTTACGAGCGTATCAACGCTCAATGAAGGAGAGGTATGTTCGATAACTATCCAGTGGTGCTCAATGCAGTCCGCTGATGTCTACGTGAAGGTTGACGACGTTCTCGTTTCCTGCGATGTCGAGATCTGGATCGGCCGAGATGTGGATCGGCTGCGATGAGACCGAGATCTTCTAGAATAACGTCTCCGTGAGTGACGACGTGATCGCTTACGAGAGCCGCGACGATGAGAACTGCTCGACGAAGAAGAGCGTGTCCGATGTCTAATCCTTGATGAAGACGATGTATTCAACGAAGAATAGGAGAATAATTCAATGAAGAAGACCGAGTTCTTCTTCTTGACCGGTGACTGGTGTTATCGGTGGCAGGCCTAACTGATGACTGTTGACCGGTGACCGGAGCGGTGATCAATGACCGGACCGGTGACTGGACCGGACCGTTGACATGACCGGACCGGTGACGTGACCGGTGACCGGACCGGTGACATGACCGGTGACCGGACCGGTGACATGACCAGTGACCGGACCGGACCGGTGATCAATGACCGGACCGGTGACATGACCGGTGACCGGACCGGACCGGTGACATGACCGGTGACCGGACCGGACCGGTGATCAATGACCGGACCTGTGACCGGACCGGACCGGTGACATGACCGGTGACCGGACCAGACCGGTGACATGACCGGTGACCGGACCGGACCGGTGATCAATGACCGGACCGGTGACATGACCGGTGACCGGACCGGTGACATGACCGGTGACCGGACCGGTGATCAATGACCGGACCGGACCGGTGACATGACCGGTGACCGGACCGGCCGGTCAGACGTCGATCAATGGTCCGTGATCAACGTCCCCGGTGACGTACCGGTCATATCATGACCAATGTTGTCACCGGATAATGACCGTATGGCGGATGCCAAATGGTCCGGCATTGGTCGATGTCCTTGACCAATGCCATCGGGCAAAGACCGGCTGACGGGTGTCGCCATATGGTCTGATGTTGACCGACTGTCTAAGAGACTTAGCATAGTACGGTCGCGATCGTGCCCGATACCCGGTGACTGATACTGCAACTATCATCCATGATCTGCGAAGTCACCGGGTATTTATCCACTCTTGTTTCTGCGACCATCATGTAGTCGAATATATGAAAAACAAGAGCAAAGCATATTCAACCATAAACTGGTCACAGACCAGATTATCATACGGCACATAAAATCATTATTTGACCATAATGAAAATTATAATAATACTGCCGTAGATCATAAATTAAACAAAAGTTTAATTCAAAACAGATGAAAAATAAAATGACGATCAATTAGATTGTCATACGGAACGTTAAAATCATTATTGCACACAATGGCAAATGATAAACAATCTGTCAATAGAAGAACACGCTTTGCACGATCTCGTAACACATTAGAAGAACATGCTTTGCACGTTCTAGCAATGTATTAGAAGAGCACGTTTTGCACGTGGTCGTTCGCGCCTGAAAACACCCAGCATGGTAGAAATAAACCATTGTTCGATAAAAACAAGCATGTCTTACCTTTTACAAATGAAACAAAATCCATTAAATCCACACAAATTAATCCGAATGAGAAATAAAAAGATAAATAACACAATTTATCTATTCAAAACCCCAATCAACCAAGTGAAAAACAATATTTTAATTCATAGCCGTAAAAGACACGTATACACCTGGTTGATCCGGAAAGAATATTGAGGGTTGGTTACCGATTTTTGGCTAGGTTGCATTGCACTATGTTTAACCTGGCCTGTATTACGGTATTGAGGTGGCGGATTCCCAGTTAAAATTCCGGATGAGTTATTTCCCCTTGGAAAGTATAAGCATACGATAACAGGTCAGTATTTATGACATTAAAATTAGCTTGACATTCTTCAAGCCAATTTTGGCCCTAAATAAGGGTCATATTAAGAACGTAAAAAAGGACAATTTAAGCAATTTTTATGAACATGCTAGCAAGTTGGCTTTTTTCCATTCCATGCCAAGATTTTCTACATAAATTACTTGTACGGATATTACAAGGCTTATAATATGTTTAATTTCACTGCAGTATAATATATGATACTTGTTAATTTCCCTTAATATGGATTTACAATGACATTATCACAATTTACAATTGAAAAAAAAAATCGTGTTATAACGGACTGTCTGTTAAGCCTTATTTTAAGAAAACTGGGCTTAATGCATGTGTGTAAATGGTCTTCCCATATAAGACTGTGCAGTCTGCATAAGCTTGTGAGGGAAAACACTTTCTGCCTAAAATGGGTTTTTGCTAAGAAGAGAATTCCTTCAAACACAAAATACAAGTAAAAGCGTAAAGTGTTGTCTGTGCTGACTGCATACGCTCATCTTGAACGACACTTTATGCACACGCATTAAGTCCAGCTTTCCCACGCCCGTACCTCAAATGACTCAGGCTGGCCCTCCACGTCCATCCCTTTCTCAGAGAAGTAGTGGTAGCGCCCTCCAGTGGCCACAGCAAGGTCGTGTAGGAACACGTTAGCCTCCGTGTCGTTGCAGTTGAACGAGATCGTGTGCACCGGAATACTGTGCTGCATCTGCACCTGGGCGACGATCGACTTTGGTGGCTGCGGAAGGAAAACATTATATTTTAATACGCTGAAAGTTGAAAGCTTGTCATAGATTGTACCTCTGTGAAATGTCAATTAACACTTTACCACTTAGATACGTATTTTGACACACTTGTAAGCCCTTAGAAAGTTAAATTCAATTAAAGACCTTTCTTACTAGATTCAAATTTTTAAGGATTCATCTCTAACTCTTTCATACTGACGAGCAGCAAACAGCATAAAACCAGAACAGACAGTGAGTTACTCGCAGGCTGTTCTGGTTTTATGCTGTTCGCACATAGCCATTTTCACTTTGCTTCTGAGAGGGAAAGGGTTAAGGATCAATAAGGATAAGCTGAAGTCCACACAGACTAATATGGGACAATACTTTCTGCCTAAACTGGACTTTTTATACAAAGAGACTTTAATTTCACAAAAACTACATCTAAGCAAAAAGTGTCATTCCTGATTAGCTTGTGTGGAATGCACAGACTAATCTCGGACAACCCTTTACGCACATGCATGAAGTTTTCCCGGAGCATGGAACCCAGGAATGTATACTGGGGAAATAACTTTAAGCAAATATAAAGGCAGAGAAAACTTATTTTTTCTACTGGTCAATTATGATTGATTTTGTTACTATGCTGTTTTGTTTTTGGTAACTGGGGACATATAATGCAATATTTAACTCTAATTTTCAATATTTATTTTAATAATGTATGCTTAAGGCATGCAGTATAAATGAGATACTGTATCTATACTGTTTCAATTTTTGTGGCCGGGAACCAAACATTCTGTGTATGCTAAATGTGATCAAGTGTCAAGGTTCTGTTTCAATTAAGTTGAAAGCTTTTTGCTTCAGATCTTTGCTGATTACATGAAAACCAGTGTTGGCTTTCCTTTTACCGGTATTACTATCCAGGACAAAAGCAGAACATTTAATCAATTGTCTCTCTTGCAAGACAGAGGTCTCAGTCTTTAGATATCCATTCATGGAAAAGATAAGTTTGAAGCTTTCATTAATTTTATCTTGAGAAATGTGGAGGTAGCTTGTTCACAAACAAATATAATTTAATTCTTACTGACTCACTGACCAAACAAAAATATCAGTGAAACTGATGGATGCTCCCCGATGATGCGCTTTGTCAATCTATGTGTTAATAACCACCATAAAAAAAATCTATTATTAGCCTCAGTGACCTTGACCCCAGTGACCTCAAACCTCATCAAAAGGTAGAGGTCCATGGAAGGCACCTACATGCCAAATATGTAAGAGAACAGAAAAATATTGAAGGCGCTATGAGAAATTGTAACAAAATTGTAACGGATAAATCTATTATTAGCCTCGGTGACCTTGAACTTGACCCCAGTGACCTCAAATCTCATCAAAAGGTAGAGGTTCATTAGAGGTACCTTCATGCCAAATATGTAAGAGATCAGAAAAATATTGAAGGTGCTATGAAAAACTGTAACAAAATTGTGACGTAAAAATCTATTATTAGCCTCGGTGACCTTGTCCTTGACCCCAGTGGCCTCAAACCTCATCAAAAGGTAGAGGTTCATAAAAGGTACCTACATGCCAAATATGTAAGAGATCGGAAAAATATTGAAGGTGCTATGAGAAACTGTAACAAAATTGTGACGTAAAAATCTATTATTAGCCTCGGTGACCTTGACCCCAGTGACCTTAAACCTCATCAAACGGTAGAGGTCCATGCAAGGTACCTTCATGCCAAATATGTAAGAGATCAGAAAAATATTGAAGGTGCTATGAGAAACTGGAACAATTTGTGACAAAAAATCTATTATTAGCCTTGGTGACCTTGACCTTGACCCCAGTGACCCCAAACCGCATCAAAAGGTAGAGGTCCATGCAAAGTACCTACATGCCAAATATGTAAGAGATCGGTAAAATATTGAAGGCGCTATGAGAAACTGTAACAAAAGTGTGACGGAAGGAAGGAAGGAAGGAAGTAAGGAAGAAACTTCAAACTGGCAACTATATCAGTGCCCCAGATAAGCTGCGTATCTGCGTCTTTCACTCTATTAAAATGTTTAAAAACGCAAAGAAATACAATATCATGCGTATTGAAAATGCAACCAATTTGACTTTTACGCAAATTCATCAAATTTAATGCGTACAATACAATAGCTTCGATCGAAAAATGCTTTGGTCATTTTCGGTATTTTCCCTTTATGATGCGAAAAAAAATGTTTAAGAGAGGTTGAAAGACGTCCGCGATAGTCGCGCCAAAATATTAGTCGATATGTTTGCCAGTTACTTTTTTTTTAAGTTTAAAGTTTATATTTATATATGGACAGTTTCAAGGATTACAAACGCTATGAAACATCTGTTTATTAAAGTTAATTATATTAGTTTACAGTTTTATTGAATCAATACAAGGGTGCAGCTTCAACTGAAATAAAGCAGCGATGATTTTAAGGTACGCATTTTTATAACTCATTTCACCCTATTCCGAGAATAAAATCACCCTATTTTTCAAAATCAATGGGTGAAAACCCTATTTTCCAAATAATTATCTGGGGCACTGCTATATGCTCCCCGAAAATTTGCGGGGAGCATTAAAACTGACAGACAGGGTCACTCAAAATCCCGCCTCTCAAACTTCACTCTGATGGATATAATAGAGTTCTGGGATATCTGGGGTTAATGCATGTGCGTAAAGTAACACCCCAGATAAGACTGTGCAGTCCGCACAGGCTAATCAGGCACAACACTTTCTGCTGAGACATGATTTTCGTTGGAAAGAAACTTCCTATAAACAAGTCATTCCATAAAAATGGAAAGTGTCGTCTTTGATTAGACTGTGCTGACTTTACGGGCTAATCTGGGACAATCTTAATCTTAACCCACATGCTTAAAGCCCAGTTTTCCCAGAAAAAGTGTAAATTAAAACCAACCTGGTCAGGGCGCCCATCAGTGAGCAGGTATATGGCCTGCGTGCCGGGGTCACCCAAGGCGTGTTGTAGCGCGGCGTACGTGTTGGTGGACCCCCAGCACGTGAGTCCCTGGATCCAGCGCCACGCCCCCTCCAGGCTTGTCTCCGTCACCTCCACCAGGCGGTTCTGCCAGACCTGAGCCTTCGAGTTGAATGCCACCAGGTTGAACCGCATCTTGTGACGCAGCTGTTCCTGTAATGGCGGAGTTTACATACAATTTCTTAAAATATATTAATGTTCACTCCATCAATTTGAAAATTTAATAGCCTTTTGTTGTTCATATCCAGGGAAGTATCAATTTATTGGAGGCTTTGTTAAGATTGTGAGAATCCTCCTAAAACAGGGCTTAAACTTGAGGCATTTTTAATGCAAGATAGACCCCGTATTCTGTAAACAATAGCAATAATATGGTTGAAGAATCACCTACATAATATATGGTATGGAACAAGACCAGCAGCTGTGAAAATTTTCCCAGTGTAAACAATTGAACATATGGAGAACATCTTAATAAAGTTATTTTCAGAGTTACACATTTTAAAATCTTGTTGATCAATTTGTCTTCTTTGTGTTGTTAGCATTTTTTCAAAAGATGTTTTACCAGTGCTAAGTGCACATAACAGTAACTGACAACTGGCTTATTTGAATCTGAGGTTACTGATTATTGACATTAAAACATTAAATAACAAATCACAACATAACATGTTTTGTGGTCGGGTTTGGAAATGAACCTGAAATCTTAGCATTTAAAGTGCATGGCTTTAACAACTCACTTGCCTGCCTGGCATATCATTGTGAGTGACACATTGAGGGATTAGTAAAAAAACTGTTGTATGTGCTAAACATTCTTTAATAGACCCGACTTCGAAGTCAACCCTTAATACTTGTACATCTCTCTACAATGACATTTAAAGTACAGTCCACAAACCTGCATGAGAAGAAACAGCTTGTCCTTGACATACTGAATACTGGGCACCATCGACTCAGAGGTATCGATAAGAATATACAGCTGCTCTTCAATGAGCGTCCCAAACAGCGCGCGGCTGCCCTGGTTCAGCCAGTCGATGCGGTTTTGTACGGCCCGGAGCGCTGTGAGCACCTATAAAATAGTGCGTACAAAAGGTTGTTCAAGAAATGGTTAATGAATGTTTATTTTACATAATTGCTAACACGCTTTAAAGAACTGCTTAGGCTTTTCAGACAGTCTCACACACCAGGCAGAGCATTAGACATGGTAGTTGTTTCTGACAGTTTCAGAATCTCCTGTATGGGAGTCTCATACAAATCTGTGTTTAGTTAAAATATATTGTGGAGTTAGAAGGGTTGAGTTAAATAGCAGAATACATTTTAATAAACAGGTCTACAAGTTGTGTGCGTCTTTATTTCAATGCATTACACTACATACCTTCTGCTCGTACGTGCGGTGGAGCTCCGGGGTGACCTGAACATGCACAACCTTGCCGTCCTTCCAGCGCACAACGGGGAACCTGTCACAGTACTTTGCATTCACCAGCTTCCTGAACCGAACCTTAAAAATGGAGAGAAGGGCTTACAACTTTCATATCAAACACAGCCTTATTCCACAGAAATTTTAAGACACATGAGACCTCACTTTATACTTAAATATAGCGTAAGGAAATACAAACATTTTTTAAACACCATTTTATTATACATTTATAAAAAAGAACTATTTATCATATCCGTCATAAAGTCAAACAGTCTTCTGAATTGCCAATACCAAAGCAGCAGCAGCATGAATAACCCTTTACCACTCAGATACGTTTTTGAAGCTTTTGAAGTCCTTTAGAAATTCAAACGAAATTAATTTTCTTCTTCATTATTTTTTATCGAGTGCACCGGGATTGTCTCCCATATGGCCATCGCCCCCAGATAGACGTGTTAGTTGGTTACGGGGGATAGTGCAAGATACAGGAGACACCCTGTTCCAGAGGTGACCCTGGGTCTTTTAGTGCCCGGTGTATAGCACATAGTACACTGCACCTCGGTTTAATGTTTCATGTGAAAGACGAGTTGGTAGGTTAGGTGCAACGGGGGATCAAACCAGTGATCTCTGGATTGTGAAGCCAGTGTGTTACCACTAGACCACGGATCCGCTACATATAAAGACCTTTCTTTGTGGATTCAAGTTTTAAAGGCTTCATTTCACAACCTAAGATATTGATGATCAGAACACAGCATAAAACCTAAATAGTCTGGGATTAACTCATATGCTGTTCTGGTTTAATGCCGGTTGCAAAAGCCTTTCCTTTTAAGTGGGAAAAGGTTATGAAAAGTGTCAAACTCAGAATTATACCAGAGAAATGTTTAGACACTTAAGATCTTGATTTATACTAAAGCATAGCATAAGATAATCAAACTTTTTTTAAACGATAGTTTATCAGAAAATTAAGAAGCGCTTTGTGAAAACCTGTCTTAATTTAAGAATTGAATAACATTTTTCTGCATTTCATCGGTGTATGAACTGTCAGGAAAATTACGCCTAATTTGCATAAACGCCGATGGCATTTATGCATAAATTAGGTGTATTTTTCCCGACATTTCATACACCAATGAAATGCAGAAAAATGTTATTCAATTCTTATAATTACAACACAAAATGATCTTAAAGCTGAAATTCTATCGTGGTAAGGGTCATAAAAGTCCTTTTTAATTTAGCGTAGGAATCTATTTTCAGTTTTGGTTTCATCTACGTCAAACAGGTATATCGTTGAAGTTCGCGCAAAAAATATAACGTCATTTCGCTATGTCATGACCAATAAAAAACAACACCATTAAGTTTGTGCAAAACATAACATCATTTTGGCAACTTGTTTATGACCAGAAAGAAGCTCCATGAATATTCATTTTAAATTTGCATACAAAGTGGGTTCATCGGAAAATGTAAAACCGGTCACGTGAACAAATTATCCAATCAGAATGCAGTATTCATATGAATGTGACAGAATTTGTAATTATATATGTGCATTAAGTAACGTCACAGATTTATATTTGCAGTCCATAGAGTTGCTTTTATGCAATTTTTTGTGTAAAGAACTTATCTTATTAACAAAAATCCATTATAGGCCAAACGCTTTGGGTATAGTGTTAGGGTGTGGTGGTCATTTATTAGATTTATTAAAGCTATTTTTTTGGAGGGGGGGGGGGGGTGTTCGGGGGGGGGGGGCGTGGGGGATGGTTTGGGTGGAGTCTATTGTGGTTTGTCAGGTAAGAGTTGTTGTGTCAAAGTATCAATCAAATCTAATCATAAATAAAGAAGTTATGGCAATTTTAGCAAAATTTAATAATTTGACCTTGAGAGTCAAGGTCATTCAAAGTTCAAGGTAAAATTCAACTTTCCAGGTACAGTACCCTCATGATAGCATGAAAGTATTTGAAGTTTGAAAGCAATAGCCTTGATACTTTAGAAGTAAAGTGGATCTAAACACAAAATTTAACCATATATTCAAAGTTACTAAGTAAAAAAAGAGCCATAATTCCGTAAAAATGACAACCAGAGTTATGCAACTTGTCCTTTACTGTCCCCTTATGATAGTTTGCGAGTGTTCCAAGTATGAAAGCAATATCTATGATACTTTAGGGGTAAAGTAGACCAAAACACAAAACTTAACCAAATTTTCAATTTTCTAAGTATAAAGGGCCCATAATTCCGTCAAAATGCCAGTCAGAGTTACATAACTTTGCCTGCACAGTCCCCTTATGATAGTTAGTAAGTGGACTAACATAACATAAAATGGACCTAAACACAAAACTTAACCAAAATTTTCAATTTTCTAAGTATAAAAAGGGCACATAATTCTGTCAAAATGCACGCCAGAGTTATCTAACTTTGCCTGCCCAGTCCCCTCATGATAGTAAGTGTACCAAGTTTGAATGCAATAGCATTGATACTTTATGAGAAAAGTGGACCTAAACGCAAAACTTAATCTTAATTTAAAAAAAATAGATGAGCTAAAAAGCTTTAAAAAACCAAAGCAGCATCATCACAAGTAACTCACAGCGTCTGTCTGAAAGTCGTTGCCAGGTTGCTTCTGAAAGTCCACCACCCCATCCCTGTGGTGGAAGGCAACCGAGCTGAGGGCGTCATAAAGCTCGAGCTTGCGTGCAGCCAGCCCATACTTGTCAAGCCAGTGACGTGAGCTCATGTACTGCTCGTTGACCTTACCCATGTCCACCTGAGGTGCCAACTCGGACTCTACAATGGACATTAAAAGTTTGAAGGCAAATTTACAAAACATCTTTGTCAAGTATATTTATCATGACCTCAGGTTTACACAAATAAATTGCACACACATGTTTTTTATAATATACTTTAAATGCCAAACTTTTTTTTACCAACAATAACCAATATTGTATGAAACCTCCTCCATCAGTAGAAATAACAATGTTTTTTATTAAAACATAAAGAATACATTACAGACTTGCAAAATATTAATATGTAAAGCATATTCATTTTTATGAAAAATTTATCACGACATATCTATCATTTTTATTACAATCAATAGTAATTCACATTAACACACAGACTTCATAGGGGCATTTTAATTTGTAACCTAGATATATGGTTAAAAAATAAATACATACAAGGAGTCATAGTTAACAGTTATGTTTACGTGACTTTATTATTTTTCAGTTTGTCAAACATGTTGGCCTAGTCATGCTGTGCCATGCTTCATTACATCTGAGAAGTACTTATTCATGCATGCATACTTACTGCCCTATATTATTATATAATCACACAGTAGTATAAAGTATCTATATAATGGTGCATGACAGATAGCAAATTACACAGTAAAAATCTGGAAAATAACAAGAACAATTCAAAATACATAATAATTTATGTGTCTGCTTATGAGTGTCCACAGTCATCAGTAATGTTAAGGAATTTTTAACTGTAATCAGGTTACTGACCACACTTGATATTTACATGTGCCAATGATATCAAGAATGTGCATCTAAGAAAATAGCGTCACTTCCCAGTGAATAGTACTAATTTAATGGCATCAGCTAAAAAGCTTGGATCAAACAAAAGGCCGAGCCTTGTGTTACAATCCAACGTCCAAGTCATGTGTAGAGCTCAGCACACAAATCAGGTGCACCCAAGCCAAATATAATATAGACTAGAAACTCATGTCATCAGGAGAATCAAAACCAACCATTTCCCATTACCTTAAAACAAGAGCTGCTTAAGCAGAGTGGGTAATCGTGTGATAAACAAGATGGCGACTTCCATGCCGAGACAGGTATTTTTTGGCGGTTTGATACCCTTTTTTACTTTTATTAATTGTTAAAATGCCGCTCACTTTCAAATAATATAGCAAGAAAGTGATTAGTGTTTATTTTGAATATTTATATAAAATAAAAGCTAATTACTTTCTTGCTGATATGGCTGGAAAGTGAGCGGCATTCAAACAATTAAACCTTTGCATGCTGGGAAATTTGTCGTCTGCTAAAATGTCGTCTGCTGAATTTGTTAAATAAGCATTTTCTTCATTTTTTTTTCAAACAATACTATCAGAATAGCAAACAGTTTGGATCCAGATGAGACGCCACGTTCTGTGGCGTCTCATCTGGATCCAAACTGTTTGCAAAGGCCTTTAAAATTCGGTTCCCGCATTCAAACAATTAATACAAGTAATAAAGGGTATCAAACGGGGAAACATTCCTGTCTCGGCACAGACATCGCCAACTTGTTTATCACATGATTATCTGCTCTGTTAAGGAAGATGGGAATATTGATATGTTGAAACCACAAACCTAGGCTTTAGAACTTTACCAACTTGTCCTTATTTATCAATACACATTCAAAAGAAATAAAAGCTTAATGTCAGTCTACTATCAAGCTTATTAACAATTCATCATCATGATCATTTACATATTTAAGATTTGTTTTTGTCCCTATGTTTTATATATTTGATTTGTTTTTGGACAGCTGATCATTAACCATAATTTAAGTTTCAGAAAGAAAGACAACTTTCTTTCCATTTTATTGTCAATTTGCATGAGTTTTCATGTAAATAGCTTTATGCCAATTCAGTCTCTTGAAATAATGTTGAAATAATTAACTCTTGAAATTAGAACATTATCGTGAATAACTATATTAATCAAAATGTTCCTATGGGCCATTTTTCAAAGTCTATCTTTTTTTTTTTTTAACAAACATTTGCTTAAAGGTTCTCAATATTTTGGCATTTACTAAGTAGAATGTCTGAAAACATTAAAACACAGTAAGAATGAGACACGCTCGGGGAAAACCGGGCTTCATGCCTGTCTGTAAAGTGTTTTCAAAGATAAGCATGTGCAGTTTGTATAGGCTTATCTGGGACAAATTTTCAGCTTCCATGAAAGTTTTTGTTCAAAGAAAGTCTCTTCTAACACTTTCCGCCTAAATTGGATTTAAATGGGATTTTTGCTAAAAAGAGACATTATTTAAACAAAAAATGTCATAAAAGCGGAAAGTGTCGTCCCTGCTTAGCCTGTGCGGACTGCACAGGCTAATCTTGGACGACACTTTACGCTCATGCATTGCCCAGTTTTATCAGAACACGACTCAAATGAAAACAGTGTGGTCCAGATTGAGTCTCTGCAAGCAGGACTGGCATTATGCATGGTTTTTCAAGATTGCAGCTCATCACAAGTTGAGGGGCTACATATGGGCTTATTTCTCATACTGTTTCACACAAGAAATGCATGCTGATATAATGTGTATGCCTGCTACAATGCTACTAATTTGCACACAAAATCTTAAGTACCAAAATGCAAGTGTCCTTTTTTAATGGATCTGGAACCTGAAAATAGTGCCAAAGACTTTCTAAGACCACACAGTAAAATGATTGCAGTTAACATGCCAAAAATGTTGAGGTTTTATGAATTAGGATTTACCTTCAAACAGATTTCTGTTCACTTAAGTTCCAGATTCTCCAATTAAATATACATATGAGTCACGTTCTGAGAAAACTGGGCTTAATGCATGTGCGTAAAGTGTAATCCCAGATTAGCCTGTGCAGTTCGCACAGGCTAATCAGGGACGACACTTTCCGCCTAAAATTGATTTTTGGTAAGGAGGGACTTCTTTGAAACTAAAAATTCCATACAAGCGGAAAGCTTCGTCCCTGATTAGCCTGTGCAGACTGCACAGGCTAATCTGGGACGACACTTTACGCACAAGCATTATGCCCAGTTTTCTCAGAACGCGACTCATATGTTAACCAAATTATGATTGAAAGCTATATGTCATACATATGAGTCTGAAATTTAAGCTTCTTATTGTTTTATTTTAGTGCATACAGTTGAACAAAGCTATTTTGAAGTGGTTTAGACTCTAAAAAATAGTTGTACATAAATTTCAATGTGCGACCTCAAAAAAGACACAGATGCTAACTTGTAATGTTGAGAAAAATATGTTGGAAACACAATTTTTGTTCAAAATTGAGATGAATTAAAAATAGGAAATTTCGATAAACATGCTTTATTCTGTCAGGTAAGTAAGAAGGATAAACACAAGACCATAAAAACAAGAGTTTGAAATAACATGGTATTCAGTTGCAATAAATTTGATTAAACATAACTAAATAAGCATTATTTAGTGATAATTAAATTATGAATGAAATATATATTGCTTCTAACAACGTTATACAATCTGGATTTTCCAACAAAAAGCTAGAAAAGTCTACGGTCAGTAAAGCGTACATAAAGAATCTGCTTTGCATAATATGGTAAAAACACTTACTTTGTACTGTTTCTACAACACATGAACATAACAACATAATTAAAGGAAATTCTAAGAGTTAAAAAGCAGTGAAGCAAACAAAAAGTGCTATCATACATTATTCTGGTAAGTCTTCAAAAAACCCTAGTTTTGCTATGTGGGTCAAGGAACATTTCTTTGTAGTTTACAATATTATTGGTATACGATGGTGTTACCAAATGCAACACTTGCGCTAACACCATGACAATATTAATTTTATGAATGAACTATCACAAAAATAACAATTTTTTTTAACCTACTCATAGTTTTTGTAATTCACATTATGGGTCTGACAATTTGATTATAAAAGTTTTCTCAAATTGCAGAATAACACCCAGAAATGGACATGCAATGCAAAATGATAGAAAAAGTGTATATAAATACTGAAAAAATGGCAGTCTAGACTGCATAAGATGAAAAAAAAACTGCCAGCAACTGTGTTCACGAATATAAACAACACTCTACCTGAGTGACTAGTCAAGGACAGGGGTTGTTTGGTTTTTTAAGCATGTAAAATATAATATGTCTGTAAGTACTCTTATGATATGAACATAATGTATGATCAAATAATTAGCAAAATTTCCTTCCTACACATAGTATTCAATAAATGATGTTAAATATATATATATTTTATTATCATAAACTTCCATACACTTGAAATATGTTTCTTTTTTTTTCATACTGATATTATTTAAAATTGTTGAATTACAAATGATATTTCAGCAATGGTGCATTGATTGCAATACATCAAACAGAAAGTTAGAATAATATCTTTATAATTATTTTAATGGTATTTACTAACAAGGGCTGTTTGTAAAACATGCATGCCCCCCATATGGGCTCTCAGTTGTAGTGACAGCCATTTTGTAAATATGTTTTTTGTCACTGTGACCTTGACCTTTGACCTAGTGACCTGAAAATCAATAGGGGTCATCTGCTAGTCATGATCAATCTACCTATCAAGTTTCATGATCCTAGCCATAAGCTTTCTTGAGTTATCATCGGGAAACCATTTTACTATTTCGGGTCACTGTGACCTTGACCTTTGACCTAGTGACCTGAAAATCAATAGGGGTCATCTGCCAGTCATGATCAATGTACCTATCAAGTTTCATGATCCTAGGCATAAGCGTTCTTGAGTTATCATCCGGAAACCATTTTACTATTTCGGGTCACCGTGACCTTGACCTTTGACCTTGTGACCTCAAAATCAATAGGGGTCATCTGCGAGTCATGATCAATGTACCTTTCAAGTTTCATGATCCTAGGCATAAGCGTTCTTGAGTTATCATCCAGAAACCATTTTACTATTTCGGGTCCCCGTGACCTTGACCTTTGACCTAGTGACCTGAAAATCAATAGGGGTCATCTGCTTGTCATGATCAATCTACCTATCAAGTTTCATGATCCTAGGCATAAGCGTTCTTGAATTATCATCCGGAAACCATTTTACTATTTCGGGTCACCGTGACCTTGACCTTTGACCTAGTGACCTGAAAATCATTAGGGGTCATCTGCTAGTCATGATCAATCTACCTATCAAGTTTCATGATCCTAGGCATAAGCATTATTGAATTATCATCCGGAAACCGTTTTACTATTTCGGGTCACAGTGACCTTGACCTTTGACCTAGTGACCTCAAAATCAATAGGGGTCATCTGCAAGTCATGATCAATGTACCTATGAAGTTTCATGATCCTAGGCCTAAGCGTTCTTGAGTTATCATCCGGAAACCACCTGGTGGACGGACCGACTGACAGACCAACCGACCGACATGTGCAAAGCAATATGCCCTCTCTTCTTAGAAGGGGGGCATAATAATCAGACAAAACCGAACAATACAGCAGATAATCATCTCCAAAAAATCTTCATGTCTTTTGGTGTATGTTACTTTAATAATCAGACAAAAACAAACAGCACAGCAGACTACCATTTGAGCTGCATCATGCAAAAAGGGGTCTTACGCCATATGCAGTCAGCTCCAAAGTCATGGCAGAGTTTTGTGGTCTCTAATGTAGATAGGGTAGCTTCTAACCAAACCGCATATGGCATAAGACCCATTTTTGCATGCCGTGACTCATATTAGCATAACTCAGGCCAGCCCTTTCATCCTGAACCTACCAAGCACTATATTGGGCTCTGGTGTGATACTGATCAGCTTCTGGATCTGCAGAAGATTGTTACGAGCCTCCTCCATTTCCTGGAACAGAACAATCACGTCCTCCCGCACCCCTGCACCAGGTGGGATCCCCCCAAACGTCTTCTTCTTGAGCATGATGTTGGCCTTGTTGGTGCGTGGATCAACGGGGAGTCCCTCGAAGGAGTCCATCTCCATGATCACAGCATACACATGGCACCTGGAAAATGTAAAAGAGAACTTTTGAGTAAAGAAGAGGTTAAAAATACTTAATGCATATAGCAACAAAGCGTTATCCTGGACCAGCCTGAGTGGTCCACAATGTAACAAGAGCTATATTTAAAATTAAATCCCCCCTCCCCCATTCAACTTGGAGAAAAGTTGTCCATATAGCCTTGACACATGACTTTGAAATCTTGATTTAAAAATCATAACTAGTCATCCTTCATCAAGACTAATCAGCATTCTTCTTCACATAATCCTCCTAATTTTCTAGACATTATGTGGAAGTAATGTTCAAGTTACTAGCAAAATATACCTTTTGAAATCATAATAATAGGCATATTTCCTGCTCCTAAGTATTTGTCATTGTAATTAAGATGATCATAGGTCAAATTGTTCTCCAAATATTGTGCATACTAGTTTCATGATAAAAGCCCCTGTGTGATTGAACTTTGACCTGATGACCCCAAATTTAAAAGTTGTCTTCCTCATCCTTGTGGCCAAAGAAACAACTGCACCAGTATGCATGATCAGTGGTCAAAGCTTTCTCAAGATATTGTGTAGAAAGTTTCCTCTTACAAGCCTCTGTAAACTTGACCTTTGACCTCAAAATCCATAAGCATCATTCATATCTTTTCTCTTAAAGATATAGTGCTAAAATGATTTTACTTTAACAAGCCCTTGTGACATTGACCTTTACCCTGCTGACCTCAAAATCAATATATATTTTCCTTTCCTCCCAAGTTATCACCATAGCAATAGCGTGGATGTAGGTCAAAGTGTTCTGAAGATATAATGCGGACCAACCTATTGATTAAAAGACCAATAGACACAGGAGAAGCAATATGCTCCCTCTTCTTTTAATGGGGCATATTGAATATTTGAGCAGATTTTTATTTTCAAACTTTCACATTTTCCTTGTATAGTCTGTCAAACCATTTGTCTGATTTTTGTGTCACCTAGTTCTAAACACAAATTTTCTTAAAGTAAAATTTATTTTAATTATTAAATACTTACCTGTTATCTCTAGCTTACCCCTTTCAAAGGGAGTTATTTCATCCGGAAAATATTCAAGCGCTGGGAATCGTCCACCTCTATAAGAATCCAAATCAGGTTAAACATAGTACAATGCAACCTAACAGGAAATCAAGAACCACAACTCATCTTTCCTTTACGCAAACATAAAAAGGCGATGAGCGGGGTGGGAGGTGGGACTTACCGATAACAGGTAAGTATTTAATAATTAAAATGAATTTTACTTTAAGAAAATTTGTTTTAATATCATAAATACGTTACCTGTTATCTCTAGCTGATTTTGCAGCTGCGGTGGGAAGGTTCGCATATTTTTTCCCATCACAGCAGAACCCATATAGAGGGTTTACAGCCAGAGATAGTAGAATCATGTCCTCTTATAATCTTTGTAGTACAGTATAGTACTTAATTCTCGGATGGCACCAGTGTACTTACGCCATAGAAGAAACTACAGTTTGAGCCACTACAAGAGGACCCAACTTATACAAATTGTCTTGTTGGCACTCAAGAGAACGAAGATAAAAAGAGGAGAAGGTGGTCGGATTCCTCCAGAAAGCAGCTTGAAGCACTTCAGATAGTGGGGTCTGATTAATATAAGCCCACGAAGCCGAAAGAGCTCTTAATTCATGCGGTCTTATCTTAAACAGGGATAAATCTCTCGATGAAAGAGAAGAACAAGCTTTCCTTATAGTCGAGGCTATCCAACGAGAAATAGAAGCCGCAGACACATCGCCCCCCCCCCCCTTTTAATGGAATGAAAAGTCTCTTACGAGAACCTCGAATAGACTTTACCTTTTTAAGGTAGAACTTCAAAGCCCTGACCGGGCAAAGGAGTCTATCATCATCTTCATGTCCACAAGTTCTAGATAGACTTGGAACTTTGAAGGGTTTGGAAGCCATAGTTGATTTTTAGCAAGGAATCCTGACTGACATAACAATGTAACGGAACCATCAGAAGAGTCAAAACGAAGATGACTATCCTCAATAGAAAGAGCATGAATTTCACTTCTCCGTTTGGCTGAAGCCATAGTAAGAAGGAAAACGGTCTTTCATGTTAGGAATTGTAATGAAGCCTGATCAAGAGGTTCATAGGGAGCCTTAATAAGCGAACCTAGCACACAAGCTAAATCCCATTTAGGAGCAAGTGTACGAGATACAGGACGACTAATTTCCATAGCTCGAACAAGTTCTGAAATAGCTGGATCAGCAACGACTTGTGAAGACTTAGTGAAAGCCAATGTATGCGAAATCATAGATCTGTATCCTTTGATGGAACTAAGAGAAAGTTTCTTATCATCAAAAAGATAAATGAGAAAATCCGCTATTCGTCTAGCAGAGGGATTGAGGGTAATTAATTTTCCCTCGAAAACACCAATTGGAGAAGAGTTTCCAACGAGCATCATAGACTGCTCTGGTGGATTTTCTCCTTGCCAAAGCAACGAGGGTTGAAGCCTTGACAGAAAAACATTTCTTCTGCAAAGATTGCCTGATAACGGCCAGACGTGTAAGTGGAACCTTTTTGGGTCCGCATGTAGTCTGCCGCTTTGAGACAGAAGATCTGACCTGTGAGGAAGATTCCTGGGATAATCGTACAGGAGACTGAGAAGATCGTTGAACCAAGATCTTCTGGGCCACCAAGCGGCAATCAGGAGTATCCTGCAAGAGCTCACCCTGATTTTCCCCAATATTTGGGGAATTAGAATGGGTGGGGGATAGGCATAAGCGTCCAGTTGGCCCCACGCGAACGAAAGCGCGTCGATTGCCCACGCTGCTGGATCGTAAACTGGACTCACATACACAGGAAGTCTGTGATTGTGTCTGGTTGCAAATAGATCGACCAGGGGATAACCGAACTTGAAAAAGATCTGGTTGGTCACTTCTTGATGAAGTGTCCACTCCGATGGAAGTAACTGGTGTTTGCGAGACAAACCATCCGCCAGGGCGTTGAGGCGACCTGGTATATATTTTGCCAGCAGATGAATGTTGAGTGTTTTGCAAAGAACAAGTAATTTTCTGGTTTCCAGATACAGGGATTGAGAATGTGTTCCCCCCTGTGCCTGGATGTAAGCCACCACAAATGTGTTGTCTGTTGACACCATCACACAAGAGTCTCAAAGATGTGATTGGAAATGAGATACAGCTAGAAATACTGTTCGCATTTCTAGATTGTTGATATGTAGGTGAGATTCCTGATGAGACCACAACCCTGAAATTATCAGACTGAGAGGTTCCAGGTGAGCACCCCACCCTTCCTTGCTCGCATCCGTTATTAGATATAATGACGGTTGCGGAGGAAGAAGGGGTACTCCTGCCAACAGAGTCTCCTCGTCTAGCCACCACTGAAGATGAGACCTTAAGGAGGGAAGGATTGGAATCTGTGTTAATAGATTGCCTGGAGACCATTTCCAACAAGCTGAGAGATAGTGCTGAAGAGGACGTAGGAAGAGACGTCCCAACTGCACAAAGTCTGTTACTGAGCTCAGGATACCGTTGAGAGAGAGGAATTCTTGAGCTGTTATATGAGATTGGGACAAAACCCAGTTGACCTTCATCAGAAGGTCTGATATACGTTGAATAGACACTCTGACCCGATTGATGTGGGTCAAGAAATTCATTCCCACAAACGTAAAGTCCTGTGAAGGAATGAGGTCTGATTTGTCTGCATTGAGAAGGAGCCCTAACGAGAGGAGTTCCTTCCAAGAGAATTCTAGGTTGTACAGAAGCAATTGACGATCGAGCTGGTGTAAGAGCCAGTCGTCGAAATACTGAAGAAGAATAATCCCGTGAACTCTGAGGTGTGATCCCACTGCCGACATTAGTTTGGTAAAAACTCGTGGGGCTGTCGCCAACCCGAAAGGCATAGACCGGAACTGGTAGACTTGGCCTTGAAAGGCGAATCGCAAGTACTTCCGGTAGTTGGGATGTATAGATGTATAGGAACATGGAAGTAAGCATCTTCCAGATCCAAAGACACCCCCAGTGCAGGGGTTTGATGGATTCCCGTATGAAAGAAGGAGTCTCCATTTTGAAAGTTGGTTTGAGGAGATACATGTTGAACACTTTTAAATCTATTACTGGTCTCCAGGAACCATTTTACTTTTGAACAAGAAAAAGGCGACTGTAAAATCCTGGAGAATAAGGATCTTGAACCCTTTCTACCGCCTGTTTTTCCAAGAGCCCGAGAATGGACTCTGGAGTATGTGGATGCCGAGATACCAGCTCTATAGGGACACGAGAAAGTGGAGGCCTTTTTTCGAATTGAAAAGTCAGGCCTTTTGTCACAAGAGAATGAACCCATGCGTCTGAAGTAATTTGAAGCTATCGATTTGAGAAGTGGAAAAGTCTGGCCCCGACTGGTATTTCCGGCATCGGCGGTTGTGGCGGTAGAAAGGGAAGGGACCTAGGGCTGATAAGCAGGAGGTGCGCCCCTGCTGGTAGAAGGTTTGAAATTCCTCTGTCCTGGCTTGGGTTTGCCCTTTTTCCCAGAATCTTTATTAGAAGACTTGTGTGACAAAGAAGGTCTGTTATAGGAAGACTGCCTATTAGGACCTGACCGTGGATTAAAAGAAGGCTTTTTAGAGAAAAGGTTATTTCTCTTAGCCGTCTTGAATGCTGGAACTGCTGGTGGCCTAGAAGCAGGATGCTTAAAGACCCCTTGGCGTTGTCCAGAGTTGTTTCTAGCTAAAGAAGCATGAAGTTGGTCATCCTTGTCAGCTGTGATTGCTTCTTGTATCCTTCCACCAAAAAGGAACCCTGATGTGAGAGGAGCTGTTCTGAGCGAGTTCATACCAGGTTCCAACAGAAAATCTTTAGGTAAAGAAGTAAGGATAAGATCTCTACGAATCCTTAGCATCTCGGACATTGAAGAAGCAGAAGTGTGAGATAAGGCCAGTGTGGTCCGTGAGAGATGAATTAACAAATCACGGGGTTCCTCCGGAACAGATTCCGACCAATCACACACCATTTGTAAAATTGTCGCTAGCATAAAGTCAATTTGGTTAGTCAAACCAAATGATCTACGTTCCCTCATTTCCCAAGTTTCCAACATTGAAAACGGAACAGAAACTGAATTGGAACCACTTGGCATTACAAGAGATAGCTTGCTAATGTCCGGATCTGGAACCGGAAGTTTTGAAAAATTCAACCCAGATGTTGCATGTGGTACAGGAGGTTTGTAACTTTTACTACCTTCCTGGTGTTTTGGATCAGCTAGTTCCTTAGGAATTTTCCATGTTTCTCCTCGTTTTGGAATAGTCTTATTAGCTGATTCCAATGATTGAAGAACAGATAGAACAGTAGAACCAATGGGAAGTCGCGGGTCAGGACGAGCCGTCGACTTAATAACCCTGTTTGGATTAAATGTACGAAAAAGTTGTTCTGTCACAGAAATCGTCGCATTTGAAGACAGTTCAGCAGGTCTTGGACAGTAATCTTCACCAAGAGTACGAAACATCAGTTCATAGATCTGACCAATCAGAGCTAAATATTGATCCGTCTCAACATTAGATTCTGCATCTGAATCAGCCTCACTCTCTACAACACCAGCGGTTTGTATAGAATCAGAAGGAACAGAAGTGAGAATATCTTGTACCGGATTGTAATTGTCTGGTAACAGCGAATGATGTTATTGGTGGCAGGCCTAACTGATGACTGTTGACCGGTGACCGGTGACCGGACCAGACCGGTGATCAATGACCGGACCGGTGATCAATGACTGGACCGGACCGGTGACCGGACCGGTGACCGGACTGGTGACCGGACCGGTGACAAGACCGGACCGGTGACATGACCGGTGACCGGGCCGGACCGGACCGGCCGGTCATATTATGACCGGTTACGTCACCGGACAAAGACCGTAGAATGGCGGCTGCCATGTGGTCTGACATTGGTCCAGTCGTTCCATGATCAATGTTGCCGGTATGCATGGTGTGAGTCATAAGATCTGATGACGATCGACTGACAACAACACCATCTTGCCCGGTACCCAGCGACTGACAAAACCGCTGGTCATCCTTGACCAGTGGAGTCACCGGGTAATCAACGTCGGATGGAGGTTCATTGCGTTTGCGGCTGATCGACGTCCTCCGGCGACCTGCGTTTGTCCATACGTCGTAAGCCCACAAATTGCAAACCGCACATTTGTTATTAAATGTGCAACCGGTACATGCCAAGCAAGTATCGTGGGAATCCCACCTTGCTTTGATATGACCACAAGAACCTCTATCCTGTAAGTTCATTTTGAAATAAAAGAAACAAAAAGAACCTACAAAATTCAAATAAAAAGTTAAACCACAAAATGTAAACACAAAGAACGCTGTCCAATTGACCTCAATTACTTATTGGGAAATAGGCACGAATTCCTCGTGGTTCACGTGCTCATGACGTCATGTACATGAGCGACGATGCAAAACAAGAAAACCAGCAAAAGCAGAAATATGACAATTACTGCAACAAAAAGTATAGAAATATAAACCGAATGATACAAATAAAAGATAAATAAACTTTATCCTTTTAAAATCCGACAAAAACACAGTGAAAAGAACACATAAGTCCTGAGCCTAAAATAGGCGTGCACATGGTTTTATCCGGAAAGGAAAGATGAGTTGTGGTTCTTGATTTCCTGTTAGGTTGCATTGTACTATGTTTAACCTGATTTGGATTCTTATAGAGGTGGACGATTCCCAGCGCTTGAATATTTTCCGGATGAAATAACTCCCTTGGAAAGGGGTAAGCTAGAGATAACAGGTAACGTATTTATGATATTAAAAGGTATAATTGCTGGAGTCATGACATTTGATAAACATATTCATCAACATATGAACTCGTTATATAATTTGTTTGCAGACACTGAATGTACAAACAGTTTAATAAAACTTGGTAAAAGTGTCTTACTTCCCACTTGCAGCTGATGCAAATTCTCGCAGGAATCTCACAGTATCGGAATTCTCACAGTTGTATGACACAACATTTACTGGTGGCTTCTTCTGTACTGCACACACCTGTACCACAATATACACATGGAACATGGCATTATATCCATACTTAAAATGCATTCCATTTCAATTTTTCTCATCATCATGTGTACTGAAATATTGCGTAATTGCTAAATTTGATAGTTTTTTTGTATGAAAATAATATATGAAAATGATCAAGAATATATTTAGGTGCAATATATATATATATATATATATATATTATATATATATATATATATATATATATATATATATATATATATATATATATATATATTATATATATATATATATATATATATATATGTCACTGGAAGACAATATGCTGCCTTCATAAACATTTTCAAACAACAAATGTTTCTCATGTGAGATGTACACAATTCCAGCAAATGTTCTTAGTTTACATGAAAGGTCACTTTGTTTCAATTAAAGGTTACTTTGTTTTCATGAAAGGTCACTTTGGTCCCATGAGAGGTCACTGATTTTCTATTTAAAGGCCCTATTGCTTGGTTAATATTGCATGGTCAATGGCACATTGATTCCGTGCATTTTTCAACGTGAGTTCATCGTCGATTTGCTTCATGTTAAATTCCATGAAAGGTCTCTTTGGTAGAAGTATATATATATATATATATAACATTGGTTCTGTGTTGACTTACCTTTTCCTTTAACAGCTGTCTGCACATGTCAGATGATGACCCTTCTGTATACAAGTATACTGCCTCATTCTGTAACAAAGAGTATAGACAAACATTGTATCATATTAAATTGCATGGACTTCCAATTTTAATTATTTACACAATTTTGAATAAACCAACAATATGATCAAATAAATATAGTACTGATTTGGACAAATAAACATTTGTCCTTTTTTAACAGTAAAATGAAAATAATTATCAAGATAGTGGATATTCTTCCTAAATGTATTTGTAGGAAAGAACCATCAAATCAAAACATGAACGGGGAAAGACCAAAATTAAAACAGCAAAAAATATGCTTTATAATACACGAAATATTTGACCGATATCATGTTTGCCTGTTTTTGGTAAGTGATTTTTTAGCTGTTTACAAATTAACATATGAGAACTGGCCACTGCAACTGGACCCTAAATAGATGTCTTGGTTAATTTGTGATATAGTACTTCAACCGATTTATTTATCTTGATTACATTTAAATCCTAAAGCTTATTGCTACTCTTGAGTCTGTTTCCTGGATAGAACCAGAACTTGAGACACAATCTTAAGAATGCTCAGAGAGTGGGTCTTGAACCCAGTCCTCCTGATTGCTAGGCATACACCATACCCACTTTGCCACTGCAACCTATTTGAGATATTAACCCTTTCAGTGCGGGAACCGAATTTTAAAGGCCTTTGCAAACAGTTTGGATCCAGATGAGACGCCACAAAACGTGGCGTCTCATCTGGATCCAAACTGTTTGCTATGCTGATAGTATTCTTTGAAAAAAAATGAAGAAAATGCTTATTTTACAAATTCAGCAGACGACATTTTAGCAGACGACAAATTTCCCAGCATGCAAAGGGTTAAATGCTTCTGATTATTTATGAAATCAAAGATCATCTTAAAAAACTTGTTAATTCGGTTATGGGGAATGATGCTTGATTCCAGAGATGCCCAAATCCAAAGGTTCCCCTAGGTTTTTTAGTTCTTGATTTAAAGCACCTGCTTCACTGCACCATGGTTTAACATCTTATGCAAAAGACTCAGTAGGTCAGGGTTGAGCGAGATATCAAACCTGTGACCCCTCAGTACTGGCGTCAGTGTGTAACCACTGGACCACCAATCTGCTCAAGACTTGCGTGCATCATACCTGTCTATCCTCCAGGGCCCGAAGCATGGCCTCCACGCAAGCAGTGCTGGACACGGACGAGAGGCGGTCAAGGTCCCACAGCCACTTGATAGCGCCCTCTATAGTGTCATGAGTCACCGGCACGCAGTGCTCCTGGTACATCGTAATTTCATCGGATGACCTGGTGATGGCAAAAAACAATGTGTAAAATCTAGACCAAATTCTTCAAAATTATGACCATTGGATAATGGTAACCATTGTCAATTTACTGATGCACATGGATTTGATCATATTTAGTGATTTCAACAGTATATACCATTTTATAGACATGTATATCAAAATACACAGTATGAATTTCCATACAATGGACTAGGCCTTGCAACACCATCTTCAATCTGGCACGCTTGATGGAAAGATTTGTATATGAGTCACATTCTGAAAAACTGGGCATAATGCTTGTGCGTAAATTGTCATCCCAGATTAGCCTGTGCAGTTTGCACAGGCTAATCAGGGACGTCACATTCCGCTTTTATGACATTTTTCGTTTAACTGAAGTCTCTTCTTAGCACAAATCCAATTTAGACATAAAGTGTCGTCCCTGATTAGCCTGTTTGGATTCCACAGGCTAATCTGGGACGACACTTTACGCACATGCATTATGCCCAGTTTTTTTCAGAACACGACTCTATATAATGTCAAGTGTTCTGGTATTACTGGGTTTAATGCCTGTGTGTGTTAAGTGACCTGCTAATCTATCCTGATTAACCACACAGGAAAATGTGGGATGACAACATCCGCCTTCGCTAGATTTTTGTTTAGAATAGACTTTCTTTAAACAAAATTTTCATAAAAGCAGAATGTGTCATTCTTGGTGTAGATTGCACAGGCTAATCTACGACGACACTTTACGCACATGCATGAAGCCCACTTACTACTGTTATACCTGATCAAGTTGAACTTGGCAATCTGAGTGATCTGCTCATATATAACACGCTCCAGGGCCATGCGGTAAAGGTCAAACTGCTGGGGTGACATGTTGCGAATGTCAAGGACAATGGTGACAGCGCGCTCCTCAATGACGCCAAACACGCGCCGGCTCTCTGTCGTGAGCCACTCCAGACGCCGCTTGTACAGGTGCAGGGCTTGCTTCAGACGTGACTCTAGCTGACGTAGCTTGTCTCGACCACAAGTTACCTGCGTTGGGTGTAATAAATCAACTATACACAAAGTTAGAACAGTAACAAAATCAAGTGGCTTCCATGGAGGATTTAAATGCCTCTTCTTCAGATGTTTAAATTCAAAACTGAATGAACCCATGAAGCACATGTAAGCATCGACACAGAAATAATTGTAAAGAATCATTACACCTTAGGCAAAGCATTCATTATATTATAAAATGACTACATGCAAGAAATAGAACGGACTGGCGCCAAAGGAAAACAAAGAAATTAATCAAAAATACATCCAAAATTGTCATTTTCAATAAATATAATGAAAAATACAACACATATTTATATGAAAGGACAGTTTCAATGATAAGATTTAATTCTTACGTTGAACATTTTTCCATCAGGTCTCATCAGCTGCTGGAACAGCCCTTCCGCATACCGCGATGCAACTGGCCGCTTCAGGCTTGTGTCATAATCTACATACAAATATCCCCTTTGTGCTTTTATTTATCTTCCAAAATTTGACAAACAAAAACTATAGCAGATTAAATAATGAACATTACAAGATAAAAGCGTAACATTTTTAAAAAAACAACAAAATATTTAGAAAACAGTCAAGAATTCGGAAATTATCTTTACTGAATTTATATAAAATATAAGAAACAAATAAACTGATGAAACATCAGCAGTTAATGTTTTTTGAAAAACTAAACAATGATTCAAAAGCTAATGCTGATTAAATATTTTTTCTCTTTTTCTTTATTAAACTAGCCTTATAAACTTACCATCACTCATTTTAAATCCAATGACTGGGAGAATCTGAGAGAAGGACAACTTGTTCTTTTGAAGGCCATAATTCTGGAGCCATTTCTTGGTGGATATGAGAGGCCTTACATCCAGCTCCCATTCCTGGCTGGGTGTTTTCTTAATGCTGATCTCTGGGTTGTAGTCCTCCTCGCACTTCACAATCACTGAGGACGGAGTCTCATTCAACATTCGCGTGTTTATGTCAAACGAGATCTCTGTGGATATAATAAGCATCATGAGATAACTAGAAAAGTGCATGTTTATTAATCTTTGAAATTGGCACATAATAGTTATTAGGATGTACATGTAGTATTAATAAATTAATAAAAGATAATCAAATTCATTACTGTAAATAACTAATATCTAAAGAAGTACCTTACAAAAAAAAGAAAAGAGAATAGTGAGTTTACATAACGCATATTTAATAAACAAAGACTTCTATGTTAAAGAATATATATTAATTTCAGCATTTTACACAAAAATGTTCCACACAAATAAGCTGCAGGAGTAATATGTTTCAAAAACAAAAACATTATTCACTTACTGTCTGAATATGCCATTTTCTTGTAATGGTCCACCGCCATTACAGTTTCCATGGTTACTGAGCTTGACATTGATTAACCTTTGTTAATCAAACTGCACTGTGAAATGTTCCTTTGATTGCGGGCCACTTGGATTAGTACCTAAATTAAATATAAAACATCATTGGATATACTTCAATCAAGTGGAAAGGAGCATTCTTTAATGTATTTGCTTCTGCTGTAAAGTAACCATTCAATAAATGCTTCATGTAAATAGTTGTAATGGATGCGTGCAGTTCTTGAATTCCAAAAAGTAACATGACTGTGATTCATAAAAACAGATGCAACACTCAAAAATCAATTTGTCAATATATATTTACCATTATTTGTAAATGAGCTTTTGAAGTACAAAAATAATAACTACATACTTTGATATTTAACCCATATTTACTTATTTACAAGTTAGAGAAAATATTTTAATATTTTAGCCAATGAATGCAATAAATCTCATTTTCTTATCTGCAGTAGAAGCTATCAATCATTTTCAGTACACTGGAACACTTCATGATAACAACAGATTTAAAGGTTTCACCCTTCAATCCACAAATCCACACAAAAATGTCGGTAAACTCTATTTAAGTGGTGAGCATACAACACTTTGCTGATAAGCTAAATCTTTATAAATGCTAAGCATTTTTCAAACAAGCACCATCAACAGACTGACAAAGAAAGAGATAAAAAAGTGTGCAATATGTTAAGTAAATATAAAGATAGTATTAATACTGATACAAACATCACACAATCCCCCCAAAAATGATGTTGATTTACATCATATTTAAAGCAATACTCACTTCATTGAACAAAATAAATTGTTTACCTTTGCATTTTTGTATACATGTATACCGGTATCTGTTGTCACAACTTATTTAACAGTAAATAGAAGAAAATTATTTTCATAATTACAATAAACTATATTTTCATGGAAATTTTAATATTCAAATATCTGTTTAGTGACTGTAAAACTTGTTTCATGTATCGAACCACTAGTAAAAAAAAAGGCAGGTAAGTAATTCAGTACATATGTTCTATAAAATGTATTGATTTTGCTAACAATGCCACCGGCTACCAGAAACTCTTGCCTACCAACAAAACTAATTACACTTAATGGACATTCATCTCTTCTGTGGTCAACGCAAGAAGTGTTTGGTAATTATTAAAAATAAATAACAACACAATATTATGCAATAATTAATTCATAATATACCAATTATACCAATCATCGATAATTATAATGAATAATAAAAACACCTGAACACCAGTTACAGATGTTTAAACTGTTCCCATATTAAGATCCAGTGAAACTGCAATATTTCTTAACATAATGGACCAGATTTGTTTTAATCAACAATACACTGGCAAGAGGTTATAACATAATTTCAAGAAGTTTACATTCACAGATAATCATTTATAGCAGCCAAACAATAGGATGAAAAATTATTGCTGCTTAGTGATAGACTGATACCCCAATCAAAACCGTATTAAATATTGATAGGTCATGAATTCAATTTTGTCTCTTTGGTTCAATAAAAGGTTATCAAATTTCAGTGAAACTTAAGTTATGAGCATGACAACAGCTGTTTATACAACGTTTTAATTAATCTCTTTATACAGCAAAACCATACCATGATACAATCTACCGTTTGAATGTATCACAACATACCAATATACATATACATGTACCTGTATGTGGTTGCAACTGTAATTTTTAGGACCAGTTTTTGTCTGTACATGTAATTTCAATGCATTATTTGAGATGTTTGTTATTGCTAAGATATATATTCACTTTGCAAACATGGTTTGTTCTTACTGTAAACAACCTAATAATTGTTTTATTATTCAATAATTATAGTTGTTTTGTTTTCCATTTAATATATAGTGTTTTTTCTATATAAACTAGAAACCAACATAAATGAAGTGACCATTTTGGTGTTATTCGCGAAGGTCTGTAGCTTTTTTTGAAGGTGTGCATTGTTTCCAAATATTGTGTGTGAATGATTCAAAGTTTGTATCAGCAAGCAAATATGCTAAAAATCAAACAACAAATTCAAATGCTATTTATTCATTTTATAACTAAAATACCAGTCACTGGTGTACTTCACAATCATGTGCACTCAAAATTATGTAAAATTAATGTTTATTCTGTACTTAAAAACTAAAGTAAAATAGTGTTATACATGGTGAGAAACTGTTATAATCAAACAATACTTTAAATATTAAAATTATGTTAAAAATAGCATATACTGTTGTTTTTGGTTATTTACTGCCCTTTTCATTTTACAGCCTCTTCTTTTTGATAATATCCTACCTGCATCTTCAGTATGTGCCATATTCGGAGAAACTTCACAAAGAAAGACATGACATTTCCACATGGGGCTAACACAAGACTTTCTGAACATTCAACATTTAAACTCATAAGACAATATTAAAGAAATAAAATCTATGTTGGCTTTAAGGGGAAGCGGTCCATTCACAAACAATCATTACCTTTACTTTAACATTACAGTCATTACTATATAAATAACACTACTGGTACTTAATGACCATGAACTTTTCAATCTAATGAACCTAAATTCTGTTCAATAGTTTGCATACGATTCTATACAAGCCTATGTAGCGTGGTTCAGGTAAAGAAACCCACTTAGAGTGTCATACAAGTGTCATGAAAACAACAACTGTCCTGTAACCAGATGCAGTTTTGAGCCAGTTGCCTACTGGTTATTGTCAGGGTTTGCTCAGATTATGTGTTAAATTTACGTTAGCTTGTAACATTTCTTAAATTTTATGATTTTTTGCAAGCCATAATAACTCTGCTGAATTGGTTAAATTGCTTATTTGGATGACGGTTTTTATTAAAAAATTCTCCTGGATAATCTAATCAAGTTCATGTTTAGTCTACACTACAGTCCACACCACAGAACATAGATTATTGACATCAATTGACAATTAAACTGAAAGTCAATATTACAGGAACAGGAAGAGAAATTAATATTCTAATTTGTCATTTAAACTGCATAAAACTATTTTAACCGGGAAAATACCTATGTTGAGTTGGAGGGCTGGCACTTTAACAAAATATGTATAAAAATGGCATCTTAATCAATCTGTATGTCGCACCTGTGTCTTTCCGCCATCTTGTTTACATCGTTGCTACAGTTTTGTAATTAACTTCCGAAGATACAATCGGTATTTTCCGTCAAAATAATACCTGAAGATTCGATTATTTCCGGATTTTACGGAAAATATAAAAATGTATGAACACAAAGGCTGATGACGTACTACGCACACACAAATTAAAAGAGAAAGAAACCTGAAATGGCCCCAGCAGTAATTCGTATTTGTTGTGTCGCCGTGCGATGGACTCCCGTAATATTTATTTCCGCCATAGTCGTCTGGTCCTACTATGCATATGTCGTGCAGATGTGCTTTCGTAAGTTTAGTTGTGTTACTAAATTACTCATAAACAACTGATTTCATGTGACCAATTTTGACAGTTATAAAAATGTAAATTATTTTTTATCAACACTTGAGAGTTCCCTTCTGCTTTATAACTTGTTTTTTTTTATAAAGAGAAAATACCCTTAAGATTTACATTAACAAATACGTTTTATTGTTATAAATAAACCCAGAAGTAGCCACACCCTCTTTCTTTATAGTTTGCCTGACAGTCAGTGAACCGATTAAAATTCTTTAACATGATTCCTTCAGAATCCTCTGTGTAAGGTTTGGATCTTGTTCTGAATAACCAATGTCCATTAATGGTTACGAGTATTTGAAAGACAGCAGTATTTACCGTAAGTTGCAATAATCCAACTCCCAGCTATTGACCCTCCGGGTGGCTGGGAGTTGCAACTGCTAACCCGATTTTCCATAGAAACGTGCCGCCTAGAATCCCGGCGGCAGTTTACTCCGAAATATTAGCTACATAAACTATTTTCTGGCATAAATAAACACAAATAGATCGTAAATATATCCATAATGCGCAAATTAAAACAACTTACATGATATGTAATGCTCGCATAATATTGATATTAAGCCAAAGTTTCAAACACGTCAACGGTTCATTTAAATGTTTATTTTATTGCAACGGACAAATCCAAGTAATTCCGAATTTGAAAATACGCTATAAACTATCTCCGGAATCCTCGGCCAGATAGATCTGGTGTCTAATCTACCAATGGTAATATACCGACTATCTCCGGAACATCCGTAAGATAGATCGTATCGTCAATTCAAAACTTCGGCTTTCGGTTTGATAACGTTTTTTTTAGAAAGTTTTTGTTTTGAGTATTTCTCCACAATTCAATCGCAAATTGATATCTGTGATAACAGGTATTATGTTTATAACGATGTATTAGGTGTATTGAACTCGATTTTATCGTCCTATGTGAGAAATTATTTTTTGACATGGAATTTCAAGTTTCCAAGAAGAACTCTGAGCTGTACGTATGTACATATAAAAGCTCAGAGCATTTAAGAAGAACTATATTTACTGTATGTTCTATTTATTTCGTGTATTGTAACGCTTTAACACAATTCGCTTCGTCATATACTTTCATAAGTTTGTTTTCTTGAAGTTGACAGCAGAATTCATTATAAGACAAGTATTATAGGTAAACAATTGCTATTATTATTACAAATTTTGTCTCAATGAAATGTGATCCACTTCGGGGGATGCACATGCTGAAAAGAAATCTCTTATTTTAGCACGACATTTGTTCTTCATATTTTCATTTTTTTTCTTCAATATAGCAGATCTTAATTATTTTTTATAACCTTGTATCTCACCAGAAACTAATTTGGTCAACATAACATTAAAACTGGACACACTTTGTTGTATACAGATATCTGAATTGCGCATACAATTTATCAAGTAAACATTGTACTGAAATAGAAATAAATCTCATGTAACATCATAAATTCACTGTTTGAATTTTATCCCTTGAAAATAAAAATCTTATTTTAACAACGATCTATTAATAAACATTTATATGTATAGAACTGTGTTTGCACTTATATTGGAAACACATTAAATCTTTATTTACACATGAAGTAGCTGACATATAGCAGCATCAGATGAATGTATATATATCATTTTTACGTTTCTGTTATGAAAAGTATCATTTTAAATCTTATTTGTATCCAATTACCTAAATTATGTATTAATGTCCGGCAAATACTCATGTACAGTGCAAAATAACCTCTCTTTAATGACCCCATATATGGTCCTCGTACAAACGCATGCCAGGCCTTTTCCGCCTTATGCCACAGGTCCGAATTTCGGCCCCATTCCCAATGCCAATCTGGTTGTTATTTTCCCAATTGAAAAAAAAATTCCCAATGCAAAAAAACAAAACAAAACTTATTTTGTTGTAACCTTTAAATATATAAGTTAACCTGATCCAGTTTAGAAAATATAACAATATTGCAAAATAAAATTATCTGTTGCCTTGAATTTGTTTTAAAAACAGTAAAATATTTTAACTTAAATTGATTATTTAAGACTTTCCTTATTTCCACCCAAAATCCGGTGTTTCGCGCGATTTTTTTCCCCTCAAAAAAGGCCAGGCCCTTTCGCCAAAATCAGATGAAAAAACCTGCACTTATCACAGATGTTCATATTATTTTGTAAAATTTTAATATGTTATCAACATAGTCGTTATTTACCAGTTAACGGCTCATTTGAAATATAAGAAACACTATTAACATGCGATTATTTTTCCCAATTGAGCCAGTTTTGAGATTTTTTTTTTCCCCAAAATGGGTTTTTTCACGACGCAGAATTCCTAAAATTACAGTGTGGCGTTTTCCCAAAATGGAGCGGAAAAGGCCTGCATGCGCACATCAAGCAATTGTTTTGTTTACATGGCTTGTAGCAGACGAACCCAGAATGTATGATGATGTATCAGTAAATTTTTCATGGGATTTTTATGTCCCCCACTATAGTAGTGGGGGACATATTGTTTTTGCCCTGTCTGTTGGTTGGTTGGTTGGTCTGTTTGCGCCAACTTTAATATTTTGCAATAACTTTTGCTATATTGAATATAGCAACTTAATATATGGCATGCATGTGTATCTCATGGAGCTGCACATTTTGAGTGGTGAAAGGTCAAGGTCATCCTTCAAGGTCAGAGGTCAAATATATGTGGCCAAAATAGCTTATTTTATGAATACTTTTGCAATATTGAAGATAGCAACTTGATATTTGGCATGCATGTGTATCTCATGGAGCTGCACATTTTGAGTGGTGAAAGGTCAAGGTCATCATTCAAGGTCAGAGGTCAAATATATGTGGCCCAAATCGCTTATTTTATGAAACTTTTGCAATATTGAAGATAGCAACTTGATATTTGGAATGCATGTGTATCTCATGGAGCTGCACATTTTGAGTGGTGAAAGGTCAAGGTCATCCTTCAAGGTCAAATATATGGGTCAAAATTGCTCATGTAATGTCACTTCTGCAATATTGAAGCTAGCAATTTTATATTTGAAATGCATGTGTATCTCATGGAGCTGCACATTTTGAGTGGTGAAGGGTCAAGGTCATCCTTCAATGTCAAACGTCATATAGGGGGACATAGTGTTTCACAAACGCATCTTGTTTTTATTATTAATTAAGTATTTCAAGAAAAACCATATCTTCCGACAAATACTTGCTGACCAGTATAAGTTAAGTATGAATGACATGGTTAAACAATTTTTATATTGATTTCAATTTGGGAGGCTAGTGTTCGGAAGGCAAATGATTGTCTAATAATTCCACATCATAATCATGTTGTACTTGTGTCAACGTCATTCATCTGTTTAAAATGTTTTGTTATCTTTTGTTTTAGTGACTGTTGAGAGTATTGCAGAGAGAGGTAAGGAATTTAGCACAGGGAGATTAATAATAAATTACTCATCTCTCTATTATAGCATTTTATTATGCCCCCCTTCGAAGAAGAGGGGGTATATTGCTTTGCTCATGTCGGTCGGTCTGTCGGTCCGTCCACCAGGTGGTTGTCAGACGATAACTCAAGAACGCTTGGGCCTAGGATCATGAAACTTCATAGGTACATTGATCATGACTCACAGATGACCCCTATTGATTTTGAGGTCACTAGGTCAAAGGTCAAGGTCACGGTGACCCGAAAAAGTAAAATGGTTTTTGAATGATAACTCAAGAACGCATACGCCTAGGATCATGAAACTTCATGGGTAGATTGATCATGACTAGCAGATGACCCCTATCGATTTTGAGGTCACTAGGTCAAAGGTCAAGGTCACGGTGACCGGAAATAGTAAAATGATTTCTGGATGATAACTCAAGAATGCATACGCCTAGGATCATGAAACTTCATGGGTAGATTGATCATGACTCGCAGATGACCCCTATCGATTTTGAGGTCACTAGGTCAAAGGTCAAGGTCACGGTGACCGGAAATAGTAAAATGATTTCTGGATGATAACTCAAGAATGCATACGCCTAGGATCATGAAACTTCATGGGTAGATTGATCATGACTCGCAGATGACCCCTTATGATTTTGAGGTCACTAGGTCAAAGGTCAAGGTCACTGTGACCCAAAATAGTAAAATGGTTTTCGGATGATAACTCAAGAACGCAAATGCCTAGGATTATGAAACTTCACAGGTACATTGATCATGACTCGCAGATGAACCCTATTGATTTTGAGGTCACAAGGTCAAAGGTCAAGGTCACGGTGACCCAAAATAGTAAAATGATTTTCAGATGATAACTCAAGAACGCTTTTGCCTAGGATCATGACACTTCATAGGTACATTGATCGTGACTCACAGATGACCCCTATTGATTTTCAGGTCACTAGGTCAAAGGTCAAGGTCACAGTGACAAAAAACGTATTCACACAATGGCTGCCACTACAACGGACAGCCCATATGGGGGGCATGCATGTTTTACAAACAGCCCTTGTTAAGTTAATGTTAAACTAAGTTTTTAAAGTCTAAAACTTTGCAACACCTTTGGATTTTCTATATTGGTTTATGGTTGTATAAAACATAAGTTCAAATACCTTTAAATATACTCAACACTTAATTATGCCCCCCTTCGAAGAAGAGGGGGTATATTGCTTTGCACATGTCGGTCTGTCGGTCGGTCTGTCGGTCCGTCCACCAGATGGTTTCTGGATGATAACTCAAGAACGCTTGGGCCTAGGATCATGAAACTTCATAGGTACATTGATCATGACTCGCAGATGACCCCTATTGATTTTGAGGTCACTAGGTCAAAGGTCAAGGTCACGGTGACCCGAAATAGTAAAATGATTTTCAGATGATAACTCAAGAACGCTTTTGCCTAGGATCATGACACTTCATAGGTACATTGATCGTGACTCACAGATGACCCCTATTGATTTTCAGGTCACTAGGTCAAAGGTCAAGGTCACAGTGACAAAAAACGTATTCACACAATGGCTGCCACTACAACGGACAGCCCATATGGGGGGCATGCATGTTTTACAAACAGCCCTTGTTAAGTTAATGTTAAACTAAGTTTTTAAAGTCTAAAACTTTGCAACACCTTTGGATTTTCTATATTGGTTTATGGTTGTATAAAACATAAGTTCAAATACCTTTAAATATACTCAACACTTAATTATGCCCCCCTTCGAAGAAGAGGGGGTATATTGCTTTGCACATGTCGGTCTGTCGGTCGGTCTGTCGGTCCGTCCACCAGATGGTTTCTGGATGATAACTCAAGAACGCTTGGGCCTAGGATCATGAAACTTCATAGGTACATTGATCATGACTCGCAGATGACCCCTATTGATTTTGAGGTCACTAGGTCAAAGGTCAAGGTCACGGTGACCCGAAATAGTAAAATGGTTTCCGGATGATAACTCAAGAACGCATATGCCTAGGATCATGAAACTTGATAGGTAGATTGATCATGACTCGCAGATGACCCCTATTGATTTTTAGGTCATTAGGTCAAAGGTCAAGGTCACGGTGACCCGAAAAAGTAAAATGGTTTCCGGATGATAACTCAAGAACGCATACACCTAGGATCATGAAACTTCATAGGTAGATTGATCATGACACGCAGATGACCCCTATTGATTTTGAGGTCACAAGGTCAAGGTCATGGTGACCCGGAATATAAAATGGTTTTCGGATGATAACTCAAGAACGCATACGCCTAGGATCATGACACTTCATAGGTACATTGATCATGACTCGCAGATGACCCCTATTGATTTTAAGGTCATTAGGTCAAAGGTCAAGGTCACAGTGACAAAAAACGTATTCACACAATGGCTGCCACTACAACGGACAGCCCATATGGGGGGCATGCATGTTTTACAAACAGCCCTTGTTATGTTTAGGATGGATCAATTATTCATATTGTAAACTAATGACTTTAAAATGTTATCAAGTGGAATCTTTCCAATGAACTACAGTTTATTTCTCCACCAGAATGTTTCCACAATTTGACCATTAACAATTTTGAATTTTATGAAGATGTGTTTGAAATATGCAATTACAGCTATACATGATGTATATTTTTCAGTGTTATACTTGTTGCTGTTCCATCCATTTATAGTGATGTTTGCTTGGTCATACGCTAAAACTATATTTACACCAGTCGGCAGAGTGCCAAAAGTGGTAAGCGTAATAACTACTGGTAAATGTAGTTCATTGTTTTCAGTTGTAAAAATTATTTTATAACAACTTTTAGAAAATAAACTTTATATAATGTTCAAGAGTTATTGGAAGCATTCATTACATAAATTGCATAATCCATGTAGATAACAGTTAAGTATAAAGTTCAGACAGTATATTAGTTGTGTTAAAATGCAAAAATAATGAACTGACATCATACATTTTTTAATACAAAAAAGAACAATATATGCAACGTTAACAGTGACTTAACACATATGTACAAGTAACAGATTAACAAGTGCATTGATTCTGACTCGTCTATAAGGAAAAAAAATTTAACAAGATTTTGCATTTTCCATTATTATTCAGTTTTTTTTTTCTCGTTTTGTAGTTTTTCTTGCCCAGCCAGTTGGCTGACAGACTGATGCGAGAAAGTGAGGAGGACCAGAAGAATACACTGATAGAATTTGCCAGGAACAATAACCTGCCAGTCCAAAACAGAACACATATTGGGGGTAGGGCAGTCATTGAAATTCAGATTTAAATCTACAAGCAGGTCGGGCTAGTAATATGGGAATTTGTACTAGCCCGAGTCAGATTTTACTAGCCCACACATTTTTGTTAAAAATGCAGAAAAAATAATATAAAACATCCAAAGAAGCATTCATTTATTCAATCTTTAGAAAACAATACAACTCTCTTATTAATTTCATCCTCGTCCACGTCAGCTTCCTCGTCATCCTTGAGCCAGCCTCTTTCGGATCCTGAAATAAGAAGAAATTAATTTCACACATGGATTTCAATCTAATCACAATTTTAAATATATACATAAAGTTTAGGTAAACCATTAGCGGAACTGTATCCCATATATCCATGTAAAAGAGAGAGCAAATCTGAACCACCAGAAAATATATAAGCGATTAAGTGCCAGGTTATTCTACAAAAAGCCAGATTACAAATGCGTTGATCACAATTACCTCAGATTCGCATTCGCAACCCTGCCAGCAACTTCCATGGGCTCTCCATTCCCCAGTTTCGCCCCCACATCCTCGCGACGTACTTCAATGACAACAGTTCCGCCATTACTCACTGTGTTCGAAACACAATGCAAAACATTTATTTTACATAATGGAAATCCGGGAACCACAAAACTATATGCAGTTTATGCGCAGTAATCCAATTATCGGCTGATTTCGCAGCACTTGTGCGCAATGTGTTAAAGACATAAGCGGCAGTTGATATAAGCGGCTCAAAACTTTGTTTACAATTATTGAAAATGAAAGTGGAACACGTTTTCTGTTTTCTTAGTTTACAAGCACGTCGGGCTTGTATTATTGGATTTCTCACAAGCCCGAAAGAAAAAGTACTAGTTTTTTTCTGTCGGACTAGTGCGAATTTCGACGACTGGTAGGGAACTGTTGTTGGTATTGTTTTGCTTAAAGGCTCTATAAAGGTGACAATCCGTAATGATTTACCGATTTTTAAATATTTTTTTCATATTTTATTTATAAAGGTTATCAAAAAACAATATATATATGCTATTGGACATAACCATACAAAAATG